>NC_030678.2:178936297-179272131 GCF_000004195.4 Xenopus tropicalis | reverse complement strand
TGGTCATGTTATGGGTCACGTTACTGGTTCTGTTATGGGTCACGTTACGGGTTCTGTTATGGGTCATGTTATGGGTCACGTTATGGGTCACGTTACTGGTTCTGTTATGGGTCCCGTTATGGGTCACGTTATGGGTCACGTTACTGGTTCTGTTATGGGTCACATTATGGGTCATGTTATGGGTCACGTTACTGGTTCTGTTACAGGGTCACGTTATGGGTCACGTTATGGATCACATTACGGGTTCTGTTATTGGTCATGTTATGGGTCACGTTACTGGTTCTGTTATGGGTCACGTTACGGGTCATGTTATGGGTCACATTACGGGTTCTGTTATGGGTCATGTTATGGGTCACGTTATGGGTCACGTTACTGGTTCTGTTACAGGGTCACGTTATGAGTCACGTTATGGATCACATTACGGGTTCTGTTATTGGTCATGTTATGGGTCACGTTACTGGTTCTGTTATGGGTCACGTTACGGGTCATGTTATGGGTCACATTACGGGTTCTGTTATGGGTCATGTTATGGGTCACGTTATGGGTCACGTTACTGGTTCTGTTATGGGTCCCGTTATGGGTCACGTTATGGGTCACGTTACTGGTTCTGTTATGGGTCACATTATGGGTCATGTTATGGGTCACGTTACTGGTTCTGTTACAGGGTCACGTTATGGGTCACGTTATGGATCACATTACGGGTTCTGTTATTGGTCATGTTATGGGTCACGTTACTGGTTCTGTTATGGGTCACGTTACGGGTCATGTTATGGGTCACATTACGGGTTCTGTTATGGGTCATGTTATGGGTCACGTTACTGGTTCTGTTATGGGTCACGTTACGGGTCACATTACGGGTTCTGTTATGGGTCATGTTATGGGTCACGTTATGGGTCACGTTACTGGTTCTGTTATGGGTCATATTACGGGTTCTGTTATGGGTCACGTTACGGGTTCTGTTATGGGTTCTGTTATGGGTCATGTTATGGGTCACGTTACGGGTTCTGTTATGGGTCATGTTATGGGTCATGTTATGGGTCACGTTACGGGTTCGGTTATGGGTTCTGTTATGGGTCATGTTATGGGTCATGTTATGGGTCACGTTATGGGTCACGTTATGGGTCATGTTACGGGTCATGTTATGGGTCACGTTACGGGTTCTGTTATGGGTTCTGTTATGGGTTCTGTTATGGGTCATGTTATGGGTCACGTTACGGGTTCTGTTATGGGTCATGTTATGGGTCACGTTATGGGTCACGTTACGGGTTCTGTTATGGGTCATGTTATGGGTCACGTTACGGGTTCTGTTATGGGTCACGTTATGGGTCATGTTATGGGTCACGTTATGGGTCACGTTACGGGTTCTGTTATGGGTTCTGTTATGGGTCACGTTATGGGTCATGTTATGGGTCACGTTATGGGTCACGTTACGGGTCACGTTACGGGTTCTGTTATGGGTTCTGTTATGGGTCATGTTATGGGTCACGTTACGGGTTCTGTTATGGGTCACGTTATGGGTCACGTTATGGGTCATATTAGGGGTCATGTTATGGGTCACGTTACGGGTTCTGTTATGGGTCACGTTATGGGTCATGTTATGGGTCATGTTATGGGTCACGTTATGGGTCATATTAGGGGTCATGTTATGGGTCACGTTATGGGTTCTGTTATGGGTCACGTTACGGGTTCTGTTATGGGTCACGTTATGGGTCATATTAGGGGTCATGTTATGGGTCATGTTATGGGTCACGTTACAGGTTCTGTTATGGGTTCTGTTATGGGTCATGTTATGGGTCACGTTATGGGTCACGTTACAGGTTCTGTTATGGGTTCTGTTATGGGTCATGTTATGGGTCATATTAGGGGTCATGTTATGGGTCATGTTATGGGTTCTGTTATGGGTCACGTTACGGGTTCTGTTATGGGTTCTGTTATGGGTCATGTTATGGGTCATATTAGGGGTCATGTTATGGGTCACGTTATGGGTTCTGTTATGGGTCACGTTACGGGTTCTGTTATGGGTCACGTTATGGGTCATATTAGGGGTCATGTTATGGGTCATGTTATGGGTCACGTTACAGGTTCTGTTATGGGTTCTGTTATGGGTCATGTTATGGGTCACGTTATGGGTCACGTTACAGGTTCTGTTATGGGTCATGTTATGGGTCACGTTATGGGTCACGTTACAGGTTCTGTTATGGGTTCTGTTATGGGTCATGTTATGAGTCACGTTATGGGTCACATTACGGGTTCTGTTATGGGTCATGTTATGGGTCACGTTACGGGTTCTGTTATGGGTCACGTTCTGGGTCATATTAGGGGTCCTGTTATGGGTTCTGGTATGGTTCACGTTATGGGTTTTGGTATAGGTCACATTACGGGTTCTGTTATGGGTCCTGTTATGGGTCACATTACGGGTTCTGTTATGGGTCATGTTATGAGTCACGTTATGGGTCACATTACGGGTTCTGTTATGGGTCACGTTATGGGTCACGTTACAGGTTCTGTTATGGGTCACGTTCTGGGTCATATTAGGGGTCCTGTTATATGTTCTGGTATGGTTCACGTTATGGGTTTTGGTATAGGTCACATTACGGGTTCTGTTATGGGTCACGTTACAGGTTCTGTTATGGGTTCTATTATGGGTCATGCTATGGGTCATATTATGGGTCGTAATCGGGGTCACGTTGGTTTTAAATCCAATCCAAAAGGTAATTTGACCAGGTAAAAATAGAATCCCCCCCCCCAACCCTGATCTTGAGATGCCCCAGCCCAGTGCTGTGCAACTGGAGGCCCGCGGGCTGGATGGGGCCCTCCAAAGGATTTATAGGGCCTGCAGTCTGCTCAGAGGTTCCATAGACTTCACTACATGATATTATTATTTTCATTGGGCCTGGCCCCCCAGCATGCCGTATGGGGTATAACTGGCCCCCCAGCATGCCGTATGGGGTATAACTGGCCCCCCAGCATGCCGTATGGGGTATAACTGGCCCCCCAGCATGCCGTATGGGGTATAACTGCCCCCCCAGCATGCCATATGGGGTATAACTGGCCCCCCAGCATGCCGTATGGGGTATAACTGGCCCCCCAGCATGCCGTATGGGGTATAACTGGCCCCCCAGCATGCCGTATGGGGTATAACTGGCCCCCCAGCATGCCGTATGGGGTATAACTGGCCCACTACATGTAATCAGTTGGGCAGGACTGTCCCAGTCACAGAAAATCTACGCCAACCTAGCCCCTCCCCCCTGGCACCACACAGCCAATGCCTGAGCATTTCTTAACCAAGTCCATGAATCCAGAGCTGCGGGACTGCGGGACTCAGGGGCCCAAGGGCTTTGTGCTCCACCGAGATTGGCTCCAATTCACATGGATGTTACTGGCGCTGTACAAAGAGATAATGATGATTATGATGATGGTGATGATGATGATGGTGATGATGATGATGGTGACGGTGATGATGATGACGGTGATGATGATGATGGTGATGATTATGATGACGGTGATGATGATGATGGTGATGATGATGATGATGGTGATGATGATGATGATGGTGATGATGATGGTGATGATGATGATGGTGATGATTATGATGACGGTGATGATGATGATGATGATGATGGTGATGATTATGATGACGGTGATGATGATGGCGATGATGATGATTATGATGGTGGTGATGATGATGGTGGTGATGATGATGGTGATGATGGCAATGATGATGGTGATGTTTATGATGGTGATGATGGCGATGATGATATGGTGATGATGATGACGGTGATGATGATGATGGTGGTGATGATGATGGTGATGATGGCGATGATGATGGCGATGATGATGGTGATGATCATGATGGTGATGATGATGATGATGGTGATGATGATGGTGATGATGGCGATGATGATGATGGTGATGATGATGATGATTATGATGGTGATGATGATTATGATGGTGATGATGATGGTGATGATTATGATGATGATGGTGATGATGATGATGATGATGGTGATGATTATGATGTTGATGATGATGGTGATGATGATGGTGATGGTGATGATGGCGATGGTGATGATGATGATGGCGATGGTGATGATGATGGTGATGATGGCGATGGTGATGATGATAATGTTTGTTTGCTGATGTGTTTATTCAGTTCTATTCTAATTGTATTTTATTTAATTACAGACAGGAAGTCCCCCCTGAACCCGCCAGAGCAATGCTCCTCCTCTTCCTCCTCCTCCATCTCCTCCGGTGAGGGCCCCATACATCTCCTTATAAACAGGGCCCTTTAGTGTTATTTGGCCCATGTTGTCAAAATGGGGCCCCTGGCAATGTAGTAGTTTGGGGCCCATCATACTTCACTGGCACAAAGTGAGCTCAGACCCTGGGGCCCCCGTTAGTGACATTTAGGGCCCCCCCACTCTGTGTCTAACTCTCCAAACTCTGGATATATTTATATTAATGGCAGATATTTATATTACAGGGGCCCTTCCCCCTTGAGTTTCCTTTAGTATGATATACTGCATTGGTCTTAATTTTTATTGGGTTTTTTTTTATTATTATTTCACATTTTGAATTTCAGCAGCTATCTGGTTGCTAGGGTCCAAATTACCTTAGTAACCAGGGAGTCCTTTAAATGATTGATTGGTATATAAATAGGACAATAATAATAATAGGAAAATTATATATATATATAATAGTAGCCTTATGGAGCAATAGTTTTTTGGCTGCCGGGGTCAGTGACCCCCAATTAAAACCTGGAAAGAGTTAGAAGAAAATAATTCAAAAAGTATGAAAAATAAATAATAAAGACCAATTGCAAAGTTGCTAGGAATAGGCCATTCTGTAACATACTAAGAGTTAATGTAAGGGTGGCGCCCCCCTATAATGGCACAGGTGGCTCCCTATACACGGTGTGTGGGACTTTTAGTTGCAGTACCCCATGCTAACAGCAGGCGGTGCCCCACTAGTGAGCAGCTAAGGGAATTACACCAGTCATTTTCCATAGAACTGGGGGGGGTCACTCACATGACTGCCGGTAAATTGGGGCGGAATGTCAGCCCATTTGCCATTTAGTGGCCCCTATTGTACAGGAGGGGGCGGAGCCTTTGTCACACACAGTTGCATGTAGAACGGGCAGCAGGGGGCGCTACACACGTGCCAATCACTTTCGCCCCCTTCCACAGAGACCTGAAGCCAATTTCACATTAAAAAATCAAATTGTTGGACCAAATCTGTTTGTGTGTGACCCACTAATGTGTGTTTGTGTTTGTGTTTGTGCAGGTACAACGGGAAGGATCCTCCGTGCAACTACAACTCTCCTCATCCTGAGTCTCTGCGCTGTGCCCTGGGTATAGAGCCCCCCTGCGCCCTGGGTATAGAGCCCCCCTGCGCCCTGGGTATAGAGCCCCCCCGCGCCCTGGGTATAGAGCCCCCTCCGCGCCCTGGGTATAGAGCCCCCCTGCGCCCTGGGTATAGAGCCCCCTGCGGCCCTGGGTATAGAGCCCCCCCGCGCCCTGGGTATAGAGCCCCCTCCGCGCCCTGGGTATAGAGCCCCCTCCGCGCCCTGAGTATAGAGCCCCCCTGCGCCCTGGGTATAGAGCCCCCCTGCGCCCTGGGTATAGAGCCCCCCCCCCGCGCCCTGGGTATAGAGCCCCCCCCCGCGCCCTGGGTATAGAGCCCCCCTGCGCCCTGGGTATAGAGCCCCCCTGCGCCCTGGGTATAGAGCCCCCCCGCGCCCTGTGTATAGAGCCCCCCCGCACCCTGGGAATAGAGCCTCCCCGCGCCCTGGGTATAGAGCCCCCTGCGCCCTGGGTATAGAGCCCCCCTGCGCCCTGGGAATAGAGACCCCCCGCGCCCTGGGTATAGAGCCCCCCTGCGCCCTGGGAATAGAGCCCCCCCTGCGCCCTGTGTATAGAGCCCCCCTGCGCCCTGTGTATAGAGCCCCCCTGCGCCCTGTGTATAGAGCCCCCCTGCGCCCTGTGTATAGAGCCCCCCTGCGCCCTGTGTATAGAGCCCCCCTGCGCCCTGGGAATAGAGACCCCCCTGCGCCCCTGTGTATAGAGCCCCCCCTGCGCCCTGTGTATAGAGCCCCCCTGCACCCTGGCTATAGAGCCCCCCTGCGCCCTGAGTATAGAGCCCCCCTGCGCCCTGAGTATAGAGCCCCCCCGCGCCCTGTGTATAGAGCCCCCCCGCGCCCTGTGTATAGAGCCCCCCCGCGCCCTGAGTATAGAGCCCCCCTGCGCCCTGGGTATAGAGCCCCCCCGCGCCCTGTGTATAGAGCCCCCCCGCGCCCTGTGTATAGAGCCCCCCTGCGCCCTGTGTATAGACCCCCCCGCGCCCTGGGAATAGAGCCCCCCTGCACCCTGTGTATAGAGCCCCCCCCCCGCGCCCTGGAACCAACCTGCTCTAACTGTAACAGGAAGTAGTGTGGGAGCAAAAGGCAGAACTCTGCCCATTGATTGGCTGATGGGGCCTAGCATGTATGTGTGCCTTGGCTTGTTTGTGTGCACTGTGACTCCTATGATCCCAGGGGGCGGGGCTTAGTACATAAAATGGCAGTTTCCTATTTAGGATTACCCAATGGCACATACTAAGAAAAAGTATATTTATATGAAAATGGTTTATTTAGATGGAGCAGGGTTTTAGATATGAGCTGTTTATGGGATATATTATTATAGAGACCTACATTGTTTGGGGTTTAGTTTCCCTTTAACAATAAACAGCTCAATGAGGATCGTACCATAAAGGGACAGCACATGGGGGATCTGCCAGTGGCTGCTATTTGTTTATGGTATGATCCTCCTTGAGCTGTAGGTGTGGGGCATGTACCCCCCCCCTGTGTTCCATACTGCCCTCACATACTGCCCTCACATATTGCCCTCATATACTGCCCTCGCCCCCAATACCAGTAATATTTTCTGTAAATAAAAGTTAACGCAATAAAATGAATGGACGTGTGAATATGGGTTATATATATATATATATATGGGTTATAGGGCTGTAAGTAGAACAGTAGGTGCCATTTAATTGGCTGCTATATTGCTTCTCAGCTGCCAATCATTAGATGGAAGCCAATCGGTCTGCATGGAACTGACCAATAGCTGTGCCCTCACTCCTAGCTCTAGTACAGGGTTGGCTAATGGGAAAGCTGTTGCCCAATGCCAACCTACCCAAGGGCACTATAGATTCCCTTGCATGAAACATAAGGGAGGAGCTTGTCTGACTCGATACAGGAAGTTGAGTAGGTAGGCGGGGCAGATAGCAGGTTTCCGTGGGCACCTACATGTCTCCCATCTGCACCAATCCCAGTGAGTCCCAGGAGCCATATCTGTACCCTATTTCCCATCAGCCCCTGTGGCCCCTGGCACCTTCTCCTCCCATAGGCTGATTTCCCACTCCAGCTGCCTAATCCTCTGGGTCATTTTAACGGCACTGGATTCCAGTTCGGCCAAGAGACGAGCCAGTTTGGTCTGTAAGGAGTCCAAGTTGGATTCCAGCCTCCCGACCTTCATCTCCAGCTCCTGCTCTTTGGCTGCGAGCTCATCGGCCAACTGCTCATCCAACTTGTTCATCTTCAGTAGAATCTCCCGCCCTTTCTGCTCCAGAATGGCCTTGGCATCAGGATACTCCCTCAGGGCATCTCTCAGGTCCTCCTTGGACAGACAGAAGAGGTCGGAGTAACCAATACTCTTTATATTGGCCGTCCTACGGTTCCCTGAGGTGTTACCTGAGCAGAGACCAGAGGGGCACAGGTGAGGCACAATATGATCTATGGGCCCTTAGAGAGGGGGGGGCACAGGGAGGCACAGGTGAGAGAGAATATGGTCTATGGGCCCTTAGAGAGGGGGGGCACAGGGAGGCACAGGTGAGAGAGAATATGGTCTATGGGCCCTTAGAGAGGGGGGCACAGGTGAGAGAGAATATGGTCTATGGGCCCTTAGAGAGGGGGGGCACAGGGAGGCACAGGTGAGGCACAATATGGTCTATGGACCCTTAGAGAGGGGGGGCACAGGGAGGCACAGGTGAGAGAGAATATGGTCTATGGGCCCTTAGAGAGGGGGGCACAGGGAGGCACAGGTGAGAGAGAATATGGTCTATGGGCCCTTAGAGAGGGGGGCACAGGTGAGAGAGAATATGGTCTATGGGCCCTTAGAGAGGGGGGGCACAGGGAGGCACAGGTGAGGCACAATATGGTCTATGGTCCCTTAGAGAGGGGGGGCACAGGGAGGCACAGGTGAGGCACAATATGGTCTATGGGCCCTTAGAGAGGGGGAACACAGGGAGGCACAGGTGAGGCACAATATGGTCTATGGACCCTTAGAGAGGGGGAACACAGGGAGGCACAGGTGAGGCACAATATGATCTATGGACCCTTAGAGAGGGGGGCCACAAGGAGGCACAGGTGAGACACAATATGGTCTATGGGCCCTTAGAGAGGGGGGCCACTAAGAGGCACAGGTGAGGCACAATATGGTCTATGGACCCTTAGAGAGGGGGGCCACTAAGAGGCACAGGTGAGACACAATATGGTCTATGGACCCTTAGAGAGGGGGGCCACTAAGAGGCACAGGTGAGACACAATATGGTCTATGGGCCCTTAGAGAGGGGGGCCACTAAGAGGCACAGGTGAGACACAATATGATCTATGGACCCTTAGAGAGGGGGGAACACAGGGAGGCACAGGTGAGGCACAATATGATCTATGGACCCTTAGAGAGGGGGGCCACTAAGAGGCACAGGTGAGACACAATATGGTCTATGGGCCTTAGAGAGGGGGGCCACAGGGAGGCACAGGTGAGACACAATATGGTCTATGGGCCCTTAGAGAGGGGGGCCACAGGGAGGCACAGGTGAGACACAATATGGTCTATGGGCCCTTAGAGAGGGGGGGCACAGGGAGGCAAAGGTGAGACACAATATGGTCTATGGGCCCTTAGAGAGGGGGGGGCACAGGGAGGCACAGGTGAGGCACAATATGGTCTATGGGCCCTTAGAGAGGGGGGGCCACAGGGAGGCACAGGTGAGACACAATATGGTCTATGGGCCCTTAGAGAGGGGGGGCCACAGGGAGGCACAGGTGAGGCACAATATGGTCTATGGGCCCTTAGAGAGGGGGGGCCACAGGGAGGCACAGGTGAGACACAATATGGTCTATGGGCCCTTAGAGAGGGGGGGGCCACAGGGAGGCACAGGTGAGACACAATATGGTCTATGGGCCCTTAGAGAGGGGGGCCACAGGGAGGCACAGGTGAGACACAATATGGTCTATGGGCCCTTAGAGAGGGGGGGCACAGGGAGGCACAGGTGAGACACAATATGGTCTATGGGCCCTTAGAGAGGGGGGCCACAAGAAGGCACAATATGGTCTATGGGCCCTTAGAGAGGGGGGCCACAGGGAGGCACAGGTGAGGCACAATATGGTCTATGGGCCCTTAGAGAGGGGGGCCACAGGGAGGCACAGGTGAGGCACAATATGGTCTATGGGCCCTTAGAGAGGGGGGGCCACAGGGAGGCACAGGTGAGACACAATATGGTCTATGGGCCCTTAGAGAGGGGGGGCCACAGGGAGGCACAGGTGAGACACAATATGGTCTATGGGCCCTTAGAGAGGGGGGGCCACAGGGAGGCACAGGTGAGACACAATATGGTCTATGGGCCCTTAGAGAGGGGGGGCACAGGGAGGCACATGTGAGACACAATATGGTCTATGGGCCCTTAGAGAGGGGGGCCACAAGGAGGCACAATATGGTCTATGGGCCCTTACAGAGGGGGCCACAGGGAGGCACAGGTGAGGCACAATATGGTCTATGGGCCCTTAGAAAGGGGGGGGCCACAGGGAGGCACAGGTGAGACACAATATGGTCTATGGGCCCTTAGAGAGGGGGGCCACAAGGAGGCACAATATGGTCTATGGGCCCTTACAGAGGGGGGCCACAAGGAGGCACAATATGGTCTATGGGCCCTTACAGAGGGGGGCCACAGGGAGGCACAGGTGAGGCACAATATGGTCTATGGGCCCTTAGAAAGGGGGGGGCCACAGGGAGGCACAGGTGAGACACAATATGGTCTATGGGCCTTTAGAGAGGGGGAACACAGGGACACCAAAATCATGGTTCTCAGCAAAAAACTTCACCCCCAGTGTCAATCACACAGGAGCATCCAATATACAGTATAAGGGGAGAGTGTAACCAGGCGGCACAGGTGGAACTACACTATCGGGTCCTGCCTGGTGTAGAACTGAGGTCTGTTGAAATGCAAACTCTCACGTTTCCTCACCAATATCAGCTATTTAGGCTACACACAGTAGGTGCCCAAGTGCCCTCGAGTTTCCAGGACTGTTCCACTGAGAGGATAAGGGGGGCATCCTGGATAGACTTGAGGATCAATGGTACTTTCCTCATCTGTAGCAGCAGGACTGTTATGTTCTTTGTAGGAAACCTTGGCCAAATGTGGGACCAACAGAGTGGCTTGAAGACTTAATGACCCAGTCCTGTCCCACTTACCTCTGATGTTCAGGATACTGATCTCTCCAAAGTAGTTTCCTTCCCCGAGCTCCGCGAACTGGGTCACCCCATCATCCGCCACCACAGCCAACTTGCCTTCCTTGATGATGTACATCTCCCTCCCAATGTCCCCCTTCTTGCACACGTACTCCCCCGGACTGTACACCTGAGGCTTCAGCTTCAGCACCAGTTCCTCCAGGAGACTCTTCTCGCAGTTCTGGAAAATCTGGACCTTGCTGAGAATCGGCAAATGGACGCTCACCGCCACTTCCACCCTCAGCTTCTCGGGCAAGTTCTGCAAAATGTCGTTCTCGTTGGTCAACTTCTTGTAGATCTGGAGATGCTGGTGCCAAGCGATGACCTTCTTCTTCACACTTCTGTTGACCTTGTACATTTTCAGATACAGTTTGACGTTGTCGTAATTCGGGTAGAAGGCCTCGTCGGCGCTGTTCATGTTGGAAACGACCGAAGTCATGCTGCCCATTATGGTGGCAAACCCAAGCACAGCGATCAGGAAGTCCACCACCATGAAGAGCCACTCTTCCTCTTGCACCGGGGGTGGGATGTCTCCAACAGTGGTGAGGATCAGGGTAGAAAAGTAAAAGCTGTACAGGTACTGACGCCCCAAACGGGCAAAATCAGAGTCAGTTATATTAGGGTGAACCCACTTGTCTTTACCAAACCCAATAAAGCTGGAAAGGGCAAAATAGACACAGCTGTTCCAATGGATAACCACGAAGATGTAGGCCATGAGCTTGCAGATCCGGAACGCATTGGGGTAGGGGATCCGGGTTTCCGTGCGGTCAAAGGACTCGAAGAGCCGGTGGAAACGCAGGAAGCGGTTGATCCGTACCGCAGGGGTGTGGATGCCCAGTTTAAAGTAGAGGAAGTCCGTGGGCAACACAGAGATTAAATCCCACCGGAATTTGGACGAGGATATGTAGTGCCTGGCAATCAGATGCCGATCGGTGACCAGTATCCCTTCCTCCAGAAATCCTGTTGGCGAGTCACATAGAAACCGTTACCGTTCAGGGTCAGAGAGATAATCTTATGGCAGGGTTAGTTACCCTTTATCTCTAAGGCTCCAGAGAGATAATCTTATGGCAGGGTTGGTTACCCTTTATCTCTAAGGCTCCAGAGAGATAATCTTATGGCAGGGTTAGTTACCCTTTATCTCTAAGACTCCAGAGAGATAATCTTATGGCAGGGTTGGTTACCCTTTATCTCTAAGGCTCCAGAGAGATAATCTTATGGCAGGGTTAGTTACCCTTTATCTCCAAGGCTCATTTACACAAACAGCTCTGCTAGAGGTTTAGTTAGAGGGCAAGAGAAAGTTCAGAGCTAAGAAAACCACTAAAGGGAAACTAAACCTACTTTTAATAAGTTGTCTATTCATTGGTGAAAATGACTTCCATGTCTTACGATTTTGGCAGAAACCAGATGGACATTGGGAAGAATTTAAGGTTAAATCAGACCCCAGTATAAATGATCTGATCCCAGTATAAATGATTTGACCCCAGTATAAATGATCTGATCCCAGTATAAATGATCTGACCCCAGTATAAATGATCTGACCCCAATATAAATGATCCGATCCCAGTATAAATGATCCGATCCCAGTATAAATGATCCGACCCCAGTATAAATGATCTGATCCCAGTATAAATGATCTGACCCCAATATAAATGATCTGATCCCAGTATAAATGATCTGATCCCAGTATAAATGATCTGACCCCAGTATAAATGATCTGACCCCAGTATAAATGATCTGATCCCAGTATAAATGATCTGACCCCAGTATAAATGATCTGACCCCAGTATAAATGATCCGATCCCAGTATAAATGATCCGATCCCAGTATAAATGATCCGACCCCAGTATAAATGATCCGATCCCAGTATAAATGATCTGATCCCAGTATAAATGATCTGACCCCAGTATAAATGATCTGACCCCAGTATAAATGATCTGACCCCAGTATAAATGATCCGATCCCAGTATAAATGATCCGATCCCAGTATAAATGATCCGATCCCAGTATAAATGATCCGACCCCAGTATAAATGATCTGACCCCAGTATAAATGATCTGATCCCAGTATAAATGATCTGACCCCAGTATAAATGATCCGACCCCAGTATAAATGATCCGATCCCAGTATAAATGATCCGATCCCAGTATAAATGATCCGATCCCAGTATAAATGATCTGACCCCAGTATAAATGATCTGATCCCAGTATAAATGATCTGACCCCAGTATAAATGATCTGACCCCAGTATAAATGATCTGACCCCAGTATAAATGATCTGACCCCAGTATAAATGATCTGACCCCAGTATAAATGATCTGACCCCAGTATAGGCTACAATCCCTTTAGTAAAAGCAACATATGGGGTCACAAATACAATATATTGGTACTTTATTGTCTCAGAACATTCCCATATAAACAGTAATGTGGATGTGCCCAGCCCCAGTGGCGCCCCCTGCTGACCTGTGTGGAAGTTGGCGATTATGTCCATCACGTACAGAACATCACACAGATAGTCCAGGCTCAGCCAGACCGGCAGGTACTGGTACTGTAACTCTGGGAAACAAGACCTGGGCAGAGGAAACGTTAGTTATTATGAAGCTGCGGCCGTACTTTCCCTTGGTTCCCAGGATTCAACTCTCAGCTAGGGGTGTGGCCTCCTCCCATTGGTGCAATGAGGTCAATGGAATATAAATAATTGGGTAGTTTGTATTTGCCTCTTGGAGGGGGGTACGTGATGGGATCCTGGGGCAGGGAAGGTACCAGTAAGGAGAGGTTCTAGTTAGGGTGAGGACTAGTGAGTGAGAACTAGTTAGTGATAGGTTAAGTGCAACATTGAGTAAATTACCAACCAACTGGCAAAACAACCTGGATCAGAGTGATGCCACTTTCACAGGAGTAGAACCAACTGCCAACCCAACCCATGTGGCACCTCCTCACCCAACCTGTTTGGCACCTGATGTGGGCTCCTGGGTCTGCTAAAGTCCTTTACCCAGAGAGATACCCATTGTATATGGCACATTACTAGGGGCAGAGGGAGAAGCGTAAGCTCAGTGGGGCCAACTATGGGCAAGTGGCTGACTCCTTACCTGCAGATAATGATGACCCAGTTGTAGGTGACTGGCAGGACCATGATGTTGAGCCAACAGTAGTACCAGTTCCCTGCGGGGTCCAGGATGGACGAGCGGTTCCGAGTGCTGGGAAAGTCACAGTGGGGAGAATTACTTATTGGGCTCAGATCTCAATTCTGTTCCTCTCCAGCTTCTTCTCAACCAAAACTTTCAGCACTTCCAGTAGCTGCCGGCTGTCAGGGAATGCTGGGATGTGTAGTCCAGCCATAGCTGGGAAATACTAGCCCCCTCCCGTCCCTACATACCTGGGATTGACTGTGTTCTCCATGGGTTGGGTCCAGGCTTTAATCTCCTCCTTTTCCATCTTTGCTTCTTCCTTTATCCTCTCCATGCGGTGGGACATCATCTGTGTCAGGGTGTTCATGGCTGCAAAATGGCCCTGGGCCCCCTCCTGACCCCCCCCTACCCCTCACAGGTGCACCCAGAAATACACTTGGCCCTTTTACCGGATCTCTTGCACCGCCCTGAACCCCTTAGCTGGGACTCTGCCCCCCAAAAACTAATTATCTAAGTCTCCCCCTCACTATTCTCCTGAACCCCCCCCCCCTTACCCAAGATGCTGAACACTGCGCTGGGGATACAATACCCCTAACACTGTGATACTGCCCCTCACTGACCCCTTTAGTCTGCCCACCCAGCACCTTCCTGCCCCCCTCCTTTGGTTCTGCCCCCCAAACCCTGTTCCTGTGATGCTGAAGCTCCCTCCCTATTCCTGTACCTGAGACGCAGAGTTTCTGTGCCGGGGGGGGGAGTGAAGGTGAATCTTAGCAACATTGCCCTGAGCTGCACCCATGGGAGCCCCAGTCACACCTGCGCCCAGAGCTGCGCGGCTAATGGCCAATAACTGCGGCTAATGAGCGGCACATTGCTCCTCCCTGCCCATAATCCTGCTACAGATGGGGGTCCCTGGGGGGGTGACGGTTACAGGTGATTATCCCAATGGTTTGTAGGGAAGAGAGCCCCCTGCTGTTCATAGTCAGTGCCCCCAGGTACAGTGTTATAGCGGCTGAGGTGGAAAAAACACCCATCTGTAAAAGTCAGTCTTTTCCTGAAATAAATCCTCATCCATGTTGTCTTCTTCCTGTTCCTGTATAGAGTGTGTATAAGGCTCAGCCCCCATTTTCCTTAGTTTAACCATTAAATAAACCCAATAGGGCTGTTCTGCCCCCAATAAGGGGTAATTATATCTTAGTTGGGATCAAGTACAGGTACTGTTTTATTATTACAGAGAAAAGGGAATCATTTAACCATTAATTAAACCCAATAGGGCTGTTCTGCCCCCAATAAGGGGTAATTATATCTTAGTTGGGATCAAGTACAGGTACTGTTTTATTATTACAGAGAAAAGGGAATCATTTAACCATTAAATAAACCCAATAGGGCTGTTCTGCCCCAATAAGGGGTAATTATATCTTAGTTGGGATCAAGTACAGGTACTGTTTTATTATTACAGAGAAAAGGGAATCATTTTTAAAAATTAGAATTCTACCCCCCCCCCCCAAGCCAACCTTGTGTCATCATTGTCATTACTTATTTACCTGCAGCAGCTCCGCCCCTTTCTGACATCATTGAGGGGGCGGGCAGACGCGAGTATATAGATAGCCAATGGCAGGCAGAAGGAGGAGGACACATGGGGCAGGGAGGGCCTGGGACCCCACTAAATGAGCAAATACTTTATAAAAGAGAAAAAGATTAACTATTTCACACCCTGACACACCAATGCTAATTTTCTGTGTAACCTTTAGCCCAGGGTAAGTCTTGTTTGTGGAGAACGTAGTGCTACCTGGGGTAAAGGCCTGAGCCGTGCATTTATTTATCCCACCTAGCGTTACACCGGGGGGCCATTACATTAAGGGGAATATATATTATAATGTGTAATCCAACATCACCCAAAGCAACCAATCAGCAATTAGATTTGAACAGTCACCTACAAGTTATAAAACAAAAGCAAAGATCTGATTGGTTGCTATGAGCAATATCACTGGTGATGTTATGCACTATAATAAATGTGCCCCTAAATTTCAGTCGGGCAGTTGTAGAGGAGCAGAGAAAATGTCCCCCAGTTCTGCCCTCATTGCTTTCAGGCCAACCAGTGCCTTAGCTGCTTCTGCCTGTGACATCATTCTGCCCGGATACAGGCAGAGGAGAGATCTGATTGGCTGGGAGGTGGGAGAGAGGCCTGAGGCCTGCTGGGAGCTGCAGACAAACATTGGGGAATAGGGAAGGGCCCAGAGGGAGCCCGGCTTTCCCACCTAAGCTACAGGGTGGGCCCTAAGGGCAGAGTTGGGCCCAACAATGTTGAAATACCAGCCAGGGGGCAACCTCTCACCCCGGCCTGTCCCCGACTAGGGTAGAACTCTGCCAGCCTCTCACCCCGGCCTGTCCCCGACTGGGATAGAACTCTGCCAGCCTCTCACCCCGGCCTGTCCCCGACTAGGATAGAACTCTGCCAGCCTCTCACCCCGGCCTGTCCCCGACTGGGATAGAACTCTGCCAGCCTCTCACCCCGGCCTGTCCCCGACTAGGATAGAACTCTGCCAGCCTCTCACCCCGGCCTGTCCCCGACTAGGATAGAACTCTGCCAGCCTCTCACCCCGGCCTGTCCCCGACTAGGATAGAACTCTGCCAGCCTCTCACCCCGGCCTGTCCCCGACTAGGATAGAACTCTGCCAGCCTCTCACGCCCGGCCTGTCCCCGACTAGGATAGAACTCTGCCAGCCTCTCACCCCGGCTGTCCCCGACTAGGATAGAACTCTGCCAGCCTCTCACCCCGGCCTGTCCCCGACTAGGATAGAACTCTGCCAGCCTCTCACCTCCGGCACTGTCCCCGACTAGGATAGAACTCTGCCAGCCTCTCACCTCCGCCTGTCCCCGACTAGGATAGAACTCTGCCAGCCTCTCACCCCGGCCTGTACCCCGACTGGGATAGACTCTGCCAGCCTCTCACCCCGGCCTGTCCCCGACTAGGATAGAACTCTGCCAGCCTCTCACCCCGGCCTGTCCCCGACTAGGATAGAACTCGCCAGCCTCTCACCCCGCCTGTCCCCGACTAGGATAGAACTCTTGCCAGCCTCTCACCCCGGCCTGTCCCCGACTGGGATAGAACTCTGCCAGCCTCTCACCCCGGCCTGTCCCCGACTAGGATAGAACTCTGCAGCCTCTCACCCCGGCCTGTCCCCGACTAGGATAGAACTCTGCCAGCCTCTCACCCCGGCCTGTCCCCGACTGGGATAGAACTCTGCCAGCCTCTCACCCCGGCCCTGTCCCTGACTGGGATAGAACTCTGCCAGCCTCTCACCCCGGCTGTCCCCGACTAGGATAGAACTCTGCCAGCCTCTCACCCCGGCCTGTCCCCGACTAGGATAGAACTCTGCCAGCCTCTCACCCCGGCCTGTCCCCGACTAGGATAGAACTCTGCAGCCTCTCACCCCGGCCTGTCCCCCGACTAGGAATAGAACTCTGCCAGCCTCTCACCCCGGCCTGTTCCCCGACTAGGGATAGAACTCTGCCAGCCTCTCCACTCCGGCCTGTCCCGACAGGATAGAACTCTGCCCAGCCTCTCACCCCGGCCTGTCCCCGACTAGGATAGAACTCTGCCCAGCCTCTCACCCCGGCCTGTCCCCGACTAGGATAGAACTCTGCCAGCCTCTACCCCGGCCTGTCCCCGACTAGGATAGAACTCTGCCAGCCTCTCACCCCGGCCTGTCCCCGACTAGGATAGAACTCTGCCAGCCTCTCACCCCGGCCTGTCCCCGACTAGGATAGAACTCTGCCAGCCTCTCACCCCGGCCTGTCCCTGACCACGTCTGTACTTTTCCTGCCTGTTCCATAATTTTTGCCCTCCTGCGTCTCTTCCAACTTTACTGTTACTGTCTATGTTTTAACCTATAAGTAAATGTCAAATGTCAATTTTGACTGGAGTCTCCCTTCAACCAATAGTGATATTGTGCGGGAGAGACTCCTGCCCTGTATGGGTTAATGTTGCAATCAGAAGCCCCAGGGTATGAAAATTGTTTCCCAGAAAGGCTTTCAGTTTCGTTTCTTTTTCCTGTTTTCAGAGGCTGTTCCGGGTTCCAGCGATGGCAACTGCAGATCTGAGGGACGAGCTGACCTGCTCCATCTGCCTGATCCTTTATACCAACCCAGTAATCCTGCCCTGTGGGCACAACTTCTGCCGGGGCTGCATTGGGGCAGCATGGGACTCCCAGGGGGGCTCTGGGGCTTATTCCTGCCCTGAATGCAGAGCTGAGTATCCGGAGCGCCCCGCCCTGCCCAGGAACAGAACTCTGGGTAACATAGCAGCGCGACTCATCCCTATTGCCCCCGAGCCGGGGGAGAGCGATATCCTCTGCACTTACTGTGTCCATTCCCCTGTACCTGCCGCTAAATCCTGTCTGCACTGTGAGGCCTCTCTGTGTGATACCCACCTGCTGGGGCACAGCCAGTCAGAGAAGCACATCCTAACTGCCCCCACCCGCTCTTTTGGGGAGAGGAAATGCCCCCAACATGATGAACTCCTGAATTATTACTGCCACGGGGAAGCCGTCTGTGTCTGCCTGTACTGCACTGGGTTTGGGCATCACAAGGGGCACAATGTGGAACCTCTGAATGAAGCCTTTGAGAAGAAAAAGATCCAGTTAAAGCATGTTCTGGAGAAACTGCCCATAAAGAGAGAGGAGACCGAGGGGCAAATCCAGAGGCTGCAGGAGCGCAGGGGAGAAGGGGCAGAAGTGGCAGCCGCTGGGACAGAGAGAGTCATTGCCCTGTGGAAAGAGCTGGAAGCCGTAAAGAAGCGACTCCTGAGTGACATCTCCAGGCAGAAAGAGGAGCTCTCACTCACACTCACTGAGCTGATCCAACAGCTGGAAATAAAGAAGGAAAACCTGTCGGAGAGGATGCAGCACATTGAGGAGCTGTGCAACATGGCAGATCCATTCTCTCTGTTAAAGAAACTGGAATCGGAAGGGGCTGATATCTGGAACACTGACTGGTTAGATAATGCGGCCAGAGAGGGAACCTATAAAAAGCTCTGTGAGGCCAGAGATCTGGATGAGGTTATGATCATGGACATATTAAACAGGTACATAGGGGGTATTGTAACAAGTGTAAAGAAAGGGCTGGGGAAAGAGCCAATAATCATGGATACAAACACGGCTCATAAGCAATTGACAATATCAGGTGATGGGAAATCTGCTTCCTACTCACAGCCCAATTCAAACCAGAGTCACTCTCAAAATTCACAGAATTATTATCCAAACATGATTTACTCACAGAATTATTATTCAAGTATGAGTCACTCTAATAATTCACAGAATTGTCAGCTTTATACTCAAGTGTTAAGCTCTGTAAGTTTTCGGTCAGGGCAACATTACTGGGATGTAGATTGCAGTAAATCAGGGAACTGGCGGGTGGGTGTGGCCTATCCCAGTATAGGGAGGAGGGAATATAACTCCTATATTGGGGATAATAACAAGTCCTGGGCTGTGGGTAAATCTGGTAACTCAGTTACAGTGACACACGAGAAAAACACAAACACAATCTCTTCCTGTCAGTCAAGTAAAATCCGAGTGTTCCTGGACTATGAGGCCGGACGCCTGTCCTTCTATGAGCTGAGTGAGCCAATCAGGCACTTACACACCTTCTCCGCCAAATTCACGCAGCCCCTCCATGCTGCATTCTATTTAGGGCAGGGCAGTGTGACTATAATTGAATAAAGAAAATGCCTCCTGCTCCTTAGTTTTTGAGAAATGGGATAGGGGTCCGATACTATCGGGTCGGGTCCTTGTTAGTTTGTAAGGTGGCTTATTGGCCTTTATATATTACTTTTACCTACTTCCCCACCTGCCTTAGATTCTTATTTTAGGGGACACATTGGGGATTTCAGGTGTCTCTTTATACAGAACTTTAGTGTCAGACTGGGTGCCAAGGGCCCCCCAGAAACCTTGGACCTTAGCCCCACCCTCCGGACCACCTTTCCTTCCCTGTTCCCTCACTTTCTTTCATTTCAGCGAGCGCTATTCTGAAACAATTTTCAATTGGTCTTCATTTTTTATTATTTAATATTACTTCATATTCAGCAACTCTCCTGATCTATAGTAGCTGTAGGGTTGCAATTGTAAGGATTCATAGGGTTAACGTGTCCCTATGGCTTTAAACCCTGCAGCTTCCTGTTTGTGCTGTTACTGGGCAAAGACCCCTGTATCAGTTTACAGTTATGTCACTTATGCCTATTGGTTAACAGGGAGACCCCTCCCATGGCACTCTGATATAGTGCTTAGCAGGGGGTGGGGATGCCTCTTTGGCTGCCTTTGCTCAATGGGGAAGGAGCACTGAGCCTGGGAGCAGGACTAGGCCCCAGTAAGCCATGTGCCCCAGAGTGTGTCATCCTCTCTGTTGAAGTCGGGGACAGGGACCCCATGAATGAGGAGCAGTTAGATAGCAAGGTTTGGGGAGCACTTTGTAGGAAAGTGAGATAGTGAGGGAAGGGAGAGCAGTTTGGCTCAGAGGAAAGTAGCTGTGGGAGTCCCTCCCAGACAGGCATTGTTGCCTCAGTGTAGGGCAATGGTTTAGACATAGGGGCAGGTAGTGTGTGACCCCTGATCCAGAGTTGCCGTGGGGGCTAGAGGGGTAAAACCTGAGGAGTGGGGTACCCAAGCTGCCTGTTCCACAGAGTGGGCAACTGACCTGGTGGCACTGACCCTGCCCAGGCTCAAGGTGCCCCCTGTCTGTGCTGTCCCCAGAGTATTGCTATGCTACTGCTGTGTGTGAGTATATTGCACCAACCCTGTATATTCATTGTCTCTGACCATAAACCAATTCTACTGTTCAACTGCAAGAACCTTCTGGCGCCCAGTTATTCTGCACTGCAAACAGCTACAGTGAGTTGTAGTTGCACTACACCATAGCTCCGTTTGGTCACTTCCACATAGTGAAGGCCCATCCTGAAGGATTGAGTCGCGTCTTCCCCATGCTCTAGACCTATCTAGCCATGCTGTTGGCTTGTTACAGCCAAGAAAGGGTTACATATATGTGGGAAAACCTGCCTTTTTAAAGTGTATAATCACTCCCCATGCCCTGTGCCCCCTCCCCAGTTACTGGGATGGCTGGTAATTCCCTCTGTGCCCAGTCCAGCTGGGAAGTCACTACAGAAATGGATTCAGAATGTTGCATTAACCCCAGACATGATATACATAAGGGTGCGTTGAACTACAACTCCCAGCAGCCCCAAGGTATCCTGAGAGTTATAGCTTAAGGATCAACTGCAGAACTGCCCCACATCCCAGTAGAAAGTAACAGTACAATCACATACCCTATAGAGCAGGGGGTAGAACTGCCCCACATCCCAGTAGAAAGTAACAGTACAATCACATACCCTATAGAGCAGGGGGTAGAACTGCCCCACATCCCAGTAGAAAGTAACAGTACAATCACATACCCTATAGAGCAGGGGGTAGAACTGCCCCACATCCCAGTAGAAAGTAACAGTACAATCACATACCCTATAGAGCAGGGGGTAGAACTGCCCCACATCCCAGTAGAAAGTAACAGTACAATCACATACCCTATAGAGCAGGGAGCAGGGGGTAGAACTGCCCCACATCCCAGTAGAAAGTAACAGTACAATCACATACCCTATAGAGCAGGGAGCAGGGGGTAGAACTGCCCCACATCCCAGTAGAAAGTAACAGTACAATCACATACCCTATAGAGCAGGGGGTAGAACTGCCCCACATCCCAGTAGAAAGTAACAGTACAATCACATTCCCTATAGAGCAAAAAGGAATACAAAATGGAGCCTCTGTCTATACTGTCCAGTTGCATGCTGGGTATTGTAGTTTTATATTAATCCTAGCTGTAGGCTAATTGTTAGATATAAACTACATTACCCAGCATGCAATGGGATGGCATGTCAAGTTTACTAGGGGAAAAAAGTTTGGCTACTTTCCAAACTACAAACCACCCAGGTTTCAAAAAATAGCCCAAATCTGTACCTTGGTGGGTTTGTACTTTGGACACCCGCCTGGGATTTATATTAGTAGCCCAATTTGGCAGGAAAACCACCAACCTGGGACCCCTGTTGGTAATGTACATAGGGTTTCTCTGTGTTTTATTACCTTTTTTTTTATTTACTGTATTGCATGTGTATGTTTGTCTTTGTCATATCTTTTTTTTGTATAAGCACTGGTTACTTTTGTAATATTAAATATTAAATGTAATAAGTCCTTTTGCTCTAAAATAAACTCACTGCCTGTATAAAAGCTTTGGCCTCAATGTATTAACTGCTTGTCTGTGGGAAGAGGGAAAGGTGCCTGTGTAACTGCTAATTAACTAGTTGACTGCTGGCAGGAGAGTGTGTTTGGCTGTAATTTAACCCTTTGGCTGTTAGAGTGCTGGTTGAACTAGTAGAAGCTACCCTAACTGCAGTGAGAGAGAGTGTGTGGTACATTTGTGTATAGGGATATAAATGGTTTTTCGGGGCGGTGGTGTGTTTGGGGGTGTCTGACGTTAGTCTAACCTGTGTGTAAGGTGAGTGTAACCCCTTGTTTCCCCGCCCCAGAGTCACATGAGCCTGAGAGTGGGGTGACCGTGACAGGCTTAGTAAATGGGCCCCCAAGTCTGTCATGAAATGCAGGTGCCACAGTGGCCTGTGAAATCCTTAGGGCCCCAATGTCATGGAATGGTGGGGCCACTTTGTCTTTGTATCTGATGCTGCCATTCCAACCATGGGAAAGGTGAGTTTTAGTAAAATGGGCGTGGTGTATGGGGGCGTGGCCACAAAGTGATCGTTGTGCCCCTCTTTCTACTTCAATTGTTGGGGCGTACATAGCCATGATATCAGGGAGCCATTAGGTGCCAGGCCTTCCCAGAGTCACATGAAACATAATAAATAGAGAAAAAAACAGGGTGCCAAGGGTTCCGTATAACTAAAGGGGAAATAAAGCATTCATGATAATCACCCTTATTATACAGGCAATCATTAGTATGTTATACGATGGCCAATTCCAATTGGTCTTCATTATTTCTCTTTGTACAATATTTGAACTGCTTTCAAATGGGGGGGGGGGGGGGTCACTGACCCCGGCAGCCAAAAAAATCATTGCTACAGGCTACAGTTTTATTGTGACTTATCTTTCCATTCAGTCCCTCTCCTATTTATATAGCAGTATCTCATGCCAACCACTCCCTTGTTGCTAAGGTCATTTGGGCCATAGCAACCAGATAGCTGCTGAAATTGAAACTGGAGAGCTGGTGAACAAAAATTGACTGATCGGGCCAAATTAGCTACAAACATATAAAAGAGGGGGGGGGATTGGTAGGGACCCCCCACACCCATCCCTTTAATGGAGGTCTTATGGCTTTAAAAAATGGGTGTTGGTTAATGGGCGGTCTTCTCCTCTACAAGCCGCCAGTGGGGGAGGATTAAGCCTGTGGAGCCAATGCTGGGGTCCTGCAGTCTCTCTATAGGTACTAATTTACTTACAAACAGGGGGCCAGGGAATGTGCATATATCAATCCCCCTCTCTCTGTTCTATACTTTAAAAAAACAAAATAGGAGGAAAAACGGATCCATTTCCTCTGTTCCTGATGTGAAATCTGATTGGTTGGGGAGCTCTGTATCCTGTAGGTCCCGGTATAGCTAAAATCTAATTGGCTGGAGAGTGAAATTTCAACCACCCACCAGCCAATCCAGTCCTGGAGAGCTTGTACTGTGATTTCAACTTTGTGAGCTGAACTTGTGGGGAGAAGAGACATCAGGGTTGGGAGTGAGGACAGAAGTCCTGTGAGACTGCTGCTGCCCCAGGTAATGCCCCCGGTAATGCCCCCACCCTACGGAGCTCTTAGTGCCAGAGAGGCTGTGTTTTATGGACCTTAAAACTCAAAAATTCAACTTTTTTTACATCTATTTTAACATTGTCTTTGCATGTTACTTATCATTTTGCTCTAAAAGTATTTGCCCAATGCAATGTAATAACATTCCCTGTCTGATTCCCCATGTTCCTCTATGAGGGGGTGGCCATATTAGCACAGCAGGAGTCTGTTAGCATTAGAAACTGCAACTGACAGGTGGGGAAGGGGCAGTTGGGGTTGGAAAGGGACAGTCGGGGTTGGAAAGGGGCAGTCGGGGTTGGAAAGGGACAGTCGGGGTTGGGAAGGGGCAGTCGGGGTTGGAAAGGGACAGTCGGGGTTGGGAAGGGGCAGTCGGGGTTGGGAAGGGGACAGTCGGGCTGGGAAGGGGCAGTCAGGGTTGGGAAGGGGCAGTCTGGGTTGGGAAGGGGCAGTCTGAGTTGGGAAGGGGACAGTCGGGGTTGGGAAGGGGACAGTCGGGGTTGGGAAGGGGACAGTCGGGGTTGGGAAGGGGACAGTCGGGGTTGGGAAGGGGACAGTCGGGGTTGGGAAGGGGCAGTGGGGGTGGGGAAGGGGACAGTCGGGGTGGGGAAGGGGACAGTCGGGGTGGGGAAGGGGACAGTCGGGGTTGGGAAGGGGACAGTCGGGGTTGGGAAGGGACAGTCGGGGTTGGGAGTAACAATTACTTACAGAAGCCCCATCAGCAAAAAATGATCAATATGACCTATAGGGAACTTTTAATGTAGATTCTGATTTTTATAAGTAGTTTTTTAGTGTCAGTATCGGGGCACTAGGGTTTCCACTTTACTGGTTCTGACAGCTCTTCCAAAAACCGGGCAGGACTCGCTGACATTGCCGCAACAATCTGCCAATCAGTGTAACACAGGAAATTGTTTCTGAAATATTTCTGCTTTGCTAAAGGAATAACAGGAAGGAGAACCTTTGGACTGTACCAACACACTTGCCCTGGTAGTGTTACTTTTTGTTAGGTCCAAATCTGGTTATAGGTCATTTCTGGCAGCGGTTACACCTTATTATTTGATATCATAGACTTTATCCGTGGGCAATATTTACCAGACTGTATCTCTGTAATGGGCTCTCCCTAAACCCCCTAGTGAATTACTGACAAATGGCCTGGTCCCTTCCCAGTGATATTTTGTTCTATGAGTAAATTTGTCTTCTATAATATGTTGTATGTGCTCTGCTATCCTAACTGTGTGTTGTGCAGCAGCTTTACTGAGTCTACCCTGCAGAATAGCTTGTGTTTATAGCCCTGCTGGGCACATGGTACGTCCCAAGATGGCCGCCGTATGAGGGATCTGCACAGTCTGAGCAGCTTCCTGTCACCTGATTATCAGTTTTTCACCACAGTTCAAAGTCATTTACTGATGTTTTATGTATTTTACCTCACACTATAAAGGTTATAGAAACCCCGTAACGTGTTTCTGGGGCTATTCAGTAATAAGTGCCTGTAATGTGGGTGGGCTGGGGGCCCTGTATCCCTGTCTCTCCCAAATTCCACAGAGGCTTCCAGGTAAAAGCATAAGGTTTAAGGGGCGCTATTCGAAGGGAGTGTGCCAAGAAAGGGTTACACTAGCGAGTCAGGCAGCCCCCCATGTGTCCCCATTGTAGGTGGGTTCTTCTGCTTTGGATTCTGGGTGCATTTTTCTCTTTCATTCCTGTTAGAATTGTGTGTATTTCATTTCCTAATGTGACCTCCTCAGGTGTATGCCTTAGTGCCAATATGTCAGGCACCCCCCCTGTGTATTGAATAGCTAATTCCCTTGGTTACACGTAGACTTGCATATATGTAATAGCAGAAAATCTAGAAGTTCTTGAGCACTGGCCCAAAGAACAGATTAAATTTACTGGGAAGAAGTAAATCTATTGGCGCCTTAGTAAATTCCGGTTTCCTTGTCCTTCTATTAACAGTTTTTTGAATTTTCCCACAAAAAGGATCAGGGCCCCAAGGTTTGCTTAGTACCAGTAGGAAGGTGCCCTGTCCGTGCTGGAATGGGATCCTGATCTGAGGGAGACAATAAAGGGTTACACGTAGACAAATGCACCAGGTTTTCCCCCAAGAACTGAGCAGATTTACTCAGGGGTTTTAAGCTATAAGTAAACTTTATTGACATTGATTGGAGTCTCCTTTCAACCAATATTGTGCGGGAAAGAAAGGCTTTCAGTTTAGTTTCTTTTTCCTGTTTTCAGAGGCTGTTCCGGGTTCCAGCGATGGCGGCTGCAGATCTGAGGGACGAGCTGAGCTGCTCCATCTGCCTGATCCTTTATACCGACCCAGTAACCCTGCCCTGTGGGCACAACTTCTGCCGGGGCTGCATTGGGGCAGCATGGGACTCCCAGGGGGGCTCTGGGGCTTATTCCTGCCCTGAATGCAGAGAGGAGTATCCGGAGCGCCCTGCCCTGCCCAGGAACAGAACTCTGGGTAACATAGCAGCGCGACTCCTCACTATTGCCCCCCAGCCGGGGGAGAGCGGGACCCTCTGCACTTACTGTGTCCATTCCCCTGTACCTGCCGCTAAATCCTGTCTCCTGTGTGAGGCCTCTCTGTGTGATACCCACCTGCTGGGGCACAGCCAGTCAGAGAAGCACATCCTAACTGCCCCCACCCGCTCTTTTGGGGAGAGGAAATGCCCCCAACATGATGAACTCCTGAATTATTACTGCCACGGGGAAGCCGTCTGTGTCTGCCTGTACTGCGCTGGGTTTGGGCATCACAAGGGGCACAATGTGGAACCTCTGAAAGAAGCCTTTGAGAAGAAAAACGTCCAATTAAAACAAATTTTGAAGAAACTGCCCATAAAGAGAAAAGAGACCGAGGGGCAAATCCAGAGGCTGCAGGAGCGCAGGAGAGAAGTGGCAGAAGTGGCAGCCGCTGAGACAGAGAGAGTCACTGCCCTGTTTAGGGGCATCAGGGAAGAGCTGGAAGCCCTAGAGAAGAGACTCCTGAGTGACATCTCCAGGCAGAAAGAGGAGCGCTCACTCACTGAGCTGATCCAACAGCTGGAAATAAAGAGGGAAAATCTGTCGGAGAGGATGCAGCACATTGAGGAGCTGTGCAACATGGCAGATCCATTCTCTCTGTTAAAGAAACTGGAATCAGAAGGGGCTGATATTTGGAACGCTGACTGGGCAGATAATGGGGCCAGAGAGACTACTTATAAAAAGCTCTGCGAGGGAAGAGATGTGGATGAGGTTATGATCATGGTCATATTAAACAGGTACTTGGGGGATATAGTAACGAGTGTAAAGAAAGGGCTGGGGAATGAGCCGGTAATCATGGATACAAACACGGCTCATAGGGACTTGGCAATAACAACTGATGGGAAATCTGCTTCCTACTCAGGGTCCAATTCAAACCAGAGTCACTATAATAAAGCACAGAAATTTAATTTTTATACTCAAGTGTTAAGCTCTGTAAGTTTTCAGTCAGGGCAACATTACTGGGATGTAGATTGCAGCAACTCAGAACAGTGGCGGGTAGGGGTGGCCTATCCCAGTATAGAGAGAGAAGGGTATCAGTCCCTCACTGGGAATAATAACAAGTCCTGGGTGATGCTAAAACATACTCAGCAAGACTACTATGGATATACATGTAAGACATTCTTTTTTGTGGTACATGATGGACAACAAACTAGTTTATCTTGCTCCCCAGACAGATCTCAGCCAGTCAGGCAAATCCGAGTGTTCCTGGACTACGAGGCCGGACGCCTGTCCTTCTATGAGCTGAGTGAGCCAATCAGGCACTTACACACCTTCTCCGCCAAATTCACGGAGCCCCTCCATGCTGCATTCTGGGTAGGGAAGGGCAGTGTTACTATTATTGGCTAGAGCTCCCCCCAACAAATTTGGGCAGCAAAGTCTCCTTTGCACCCACTTTATAGTCTTGGCAGGAATTCTCACTGTGAAAACCCCGACTATATTAGATTGTCGCTGCAACAATTTAGTAGAGTTTTTGGTCAAAAATACAGAATCTCTAAAGATTACAGACAAAAGGAAAATCTTCTAGGAAAGGGGAGGGGCCTCTGCCATTGGATTCTAAATCTGAGCTGTCAATCACATATTGCAATATATGATTGTAATAAAATCTGACCTGTCAATTACTTTCACTTTCCATTCAGCACTTCCTAGATGGCAAATGCATAAGATTTTGAGGTGATACAAAGCTTTCTTTAAAAACAAGGGCTTTATTTAATTAACAAAAAGCAAAACAGATGTCCGTCCGTATGTGACAAATAATAAAGTGTTATACCCTAGTGAGTAGCTCTGCCTGGGGGGTTTAGTTCATTGCACACAGGGTATTTTTTCTCATGAATCACCCGGGGGGGGGGGGGGCAGTATGAGGCAGTATTGCCTCAAACATGGGCATGGTAGAGGGCTCCAAATATAGTTGGAGTGGGCTATGTCTATACGAATAAGAAACCTATTTGGGGGTACTCAAGATCTAATCCCATTCCTTGTCCAGGATCACCCCCAGGGCCTCTTCCCGAGCCCCCAGTGCACGAAGCTCTATCAACATAGAGTTGTTTGTACAACTGCTTATATAGATCTGACTCTTGTGGGTAGGTATCGGCAGGGCATCCATTATTGGGGAATTAGTTACCTTAATATTGGTATGAGGGGGTTGTAGGGCAAGGGCTGATACTATCTTGTGGTAGGTGAACCACTGAGCAAGGGGGCATTGACTCTCATTATGTAGTTGCTGTAGTGGTATAATATGATTGTTGACCTATAGGTCCCCTACAGTAGTCAGGTTCAGTGGAGCCATATTTTAGGGGGGTTGATTGATGCCATCTTGGGAAATTCTGCCAAATCGTTGTCTACGTTGGGTAACAGTTGTATCCCCCCATCTTGTGCCCTATATGTCGTACTTTGCTCTGTAAAAGAAGCAGCGTTACCCTGCCTTTGTTTGGTCCTTTACCAGAAGGGTTGGCCAAGATGGGCCTGAGTTGCCCGAGGTGGTAGCCCACAATTGGTATACGAGATATTCAGCAGTGAAAACGCTCATTTTGGTGTGTATATTTGGGAAAGGCACAGGGCATGCAAACCTTTTGTTAGATCGTTCCAGCAGGACCCACCGGTAGCATCTCCCACACCCTAAATTTGCTGGAGCACTTTCTGTTTGGGAAATATAAAGAGGATTAATGGAAATGAAAGTCCGTTTCAATGTCATGATTTTTTTTAAAAATGGCAACAATGTCGGACTGGCCACCAGGATACCAGGAAAACTCCCGGTGGGCTCAGGGTCAGTGGGCCCTCCTTGTCCTGACCATTTGGCCTGTTCCATGGTCATTCCCTATTACTGAATGGGAACAAAGAGGAGGGATAGATGGAAGGATAGATGCTAGCATGGAAATAAAAGGGACTGGAGAATAAAGAGGTTGGGCAAAGAAAGGAGGAAAAATTGTTTTCTGGTGGGGCCCTGGAGCCCCAGTCCGACACTGTAAGGGGAGTAGGTCGGGTCCTTGTTAGTTTGTAAGGTGGCTTATTGGCCTTTATATATTACTTTTATCGACTTCCCCACCTGCCTTAGATGCTTATTTTAGGGGACACATTGGGGATTTCCGGTGTCTCTTTAAGTCAGACGGGGTGCCAAGGGCCCCCCAGAAACCTTGGACCTTAGCCCCACTCTCTCGACCACCTTTCCTTCCCTGTTCCCTCACTTTCTTTCATTTCATATTTACTTCTTTTTACTTATTATTTACCCTTTCCTCTACTTCTAATGTTTCTTCTCATATAGAATTGAGTAATGGCCATGCTGTAGGCATACAAAACAAATGGTTGGGTGAGCCGGAGGGGCCACTGACCCCTGGGCCCACCGGGAGTTTTCCTGGTATCCTGTGGGCCAGTCTGACACTGTTTGCCAATCAAATGCCAGCTGGTAGGTCCAACATGGGGACATCTGGTTGGAAGCCAAGTTCATGGGTCCGTGGGCAACTCAGTAATCCAGCCATTAGTGCGATGGGCGCTTTTAGTATGTTGTAGCGAGCGCTATTCTGAAATAATTTGCAATTGGTCTTCATTTTTTATTATTTGTGGATTTTGAATTATTTAGCTTCATATTCAGCAACTCTCCTGATCTACAGTAGCTGCAGGGTTGCAAGTTACGGGAATAGGAGCGAGTCTGAATGGCAAGATAAGTAACAAAATGTATCAATAAAAATGAAGACCAACTGAAAAGTTGCCATTGGTGATGAGCAAAATGTTTAGCCTGGCATGGATTCGCTGCGAAATTCCACATTTCACTATTGGCAAATTTTTGTCGCAAAAGGGGTGCAAAAATAAGGCAAAATAAAACCTTGTGTAATTTCCTGTGCTGAGGCTGATTGGTCAGAGCTGCTCACATAGGAAGAGAAATCTATTTATTTATTTTTACTAAACCTTTGGGATCCACAACCCCCCCTCCCCCCCCCCCCTAGTCATACCCCCCAACTATCCCTCATTGTTTTTCACCCAGTATCAAGGGGAAGTTAATCCCCTCATTGTTTTCTATTTCACCCAGTTTCAAGTGAAACTTACACACATTAGTGTTTTCCAAGAATAAGCGCCAATGCTCCTAAAATGGCTGCTGGAGCACTTCCTGTTTGGGGAAAAAAATAAGGAGGATTCATGGAAACGAACGCTTAAACTCAAATTTTTCGAGTTTTAACAATACTTCGGGATTTTTAAACGTAGACTCGAAATGTTCGTAATGATTCAAGCCTCTTTCTTTCACCCTTTGTTGTCACTGCTTTGTTATCAGGAGCCCATAACGCCGGGGAATTGTCTGTGCTCAGCCCCATTTATTCCACCCAGTAATCAGTTACAGGCCTGAGAGTCGCAGCACAAAAAATGGCAATACAGATTTGGGATCCGTTATCCAGAAACCTCCAAATGATAGGAATGCCATCCCCCATAAGTCTAAATGATTCCCCTTTTCTCTGTAATAATAAAACAGTACCTGTACTTGATCCCAACTAAGATATAATTACCCCTTATTGGGGGCAGAACAATCCTATTGGGTTTATTTAATGGTTAAATGATTCCCTTTTCTCTGTAATAATAAAACAGTACCTGTACTTGATCCCAACTAAGATATAATTACCCCTTATTGGGGGCAGAACAGCCCTATTGGGTTTATTTCATGGTTAAATGATTCCCTTTTCTCTGTAATAATAAAACAGTACCTGTACTTGATCCCAACTAAGATATAATTACCCCTTATTGGGGCAGAACAGCCCTATTGGGTTTATTTAATGGTTAAATGATTCCCTTTTCTCTGTAATAATAAAACAGTACCTGTACTTGATCCCAACTAAGATATAATTACCCCTTATTGGGACAGAACAGCCCTATTGGGTTTATTTAATGGTTAAATGATTCCCTTTCTCTGTAATAATAAAACAGTACCTGTACTTGATCCCAACTAAGATATAATTACCCCTTATTGGGGGCAGAACAGCCCTATTGGGTTTATTTAATGGTTAAATGATTCCCTTTTCTCTGTAATAATAAAACAGTACCTGTACTTGATCCCAACTAAGATATAATTACCCCTTATTGGGGCAGAACAGCCCTATTGGGTTTATTTAATGGTTAAATGATTCCCTTTTCTCTGTAATAATAAAACAGTACCTGTACTTGATCCCAACTAAGATATAATTACCCCTTATTGGGGCAGAACAGCCCTATTGGGTTTATTTAATGGTTAAATGATTCCCTTTTCTCTGTAATAATAAAACAGTACCTGTACTTGATCCCAACTAAGATATAATTACCCCTTATTGGGGCAGAACAGCCCTATTGGGTTTATTTAATGGTTAAATGATTCCCTTTTCTCTGTAATAATAAAACAGTACCTGTACTTGATCCCAACTAAGATATAATTACCCCTTATTGGGGCAGAACAGCCCTATTGGGTTTATTTCATGGTTAAATGATTCCCTTTTCTCTGTAACAATAAAACAGGGCCGTGTCCTTGAAGCTGCATGAACCCATATTGGGGGCAAAACAATCCTATTTGGGTTTATTTAAGTTTTAAATGATTTTTAGCACATTTAAGGTACGGAGATCCGAATTATGGAAAGACCCTTATGCGGAAAACCCCAAGTGTTCCAGATAACAGATCCTGCACTTCAGGCACAGCTCAGAGGGAACATTGCAATGAGCTTTATTATATCCACACATCCAACCTGTCGGCTGAACCAATGGATCGGAGCAGTTGGGCCAAATAAACATATAACAATGCAGTGATATTCAGCTTGTATATAAGAACAGGCCAAATCCTTATTATGCAGAATCCCACGTGGGGGTGAGCCCTGAAACACTCTCCTCAGGCCTGAGCCGCTCACATTTCTATCCCCTTTTCTATATGGAACCCTCTCTTTCTTTCCCATTAGGTCAGACTGGGAAAATACCCGGCCCTTGTGAGCCCCAGCGGCCCAGACCCGACCCTGCTGCCTCTTCCCCTGGCCCCCGATGCCCTCCCCTGGCACGTTTTACATATGCACGTTCAGGGGAGAACGTTGGGCGGTCATAATGGTCACGATCATTTTGTAAAATTTTGTTTTATTTTTATCCGAAATATTTGACTTAGTTTTCTCGAAAAATTGGAGATTCCCCTGCGTCCCAAATGGCAGCAACCCTGAGATTTATTTTTGTTTCCCTAATTGGTAGGACAAGAAGATAAAGAGTTAAATACATACAACAAACCCCGCCTATAAGTAGGCGTTACCTTAAATCACAGTTGTGTTTATTTGTCCTAGGTAGTAGGCAAGAGGAATATTATTCCTTTTTCTACAGAAGGTTTTTGTCATTTTATTCCAGGTCCCCAGGGGACTTGAGGACTGCATGGATTAACTACCCAAGGGGTAGAATATTCAGGGGACAGGATGATGTCCTTAATTTGGCTGCCGCATGTTGTTGCAGCCCAGGGTTGCCCTCTTCCAAGATGGCGGCGGCAGGTGTTGAGAAGATTATGTAAGGACTGTTCGACCTTCGTGGCACAGAAGCAGAGTGCTGAGAGTGTGCCATCATCTTCTTTATGGATTATGGTTAATATTCGTCCCCGTTTGACGGGATCTACCCCGTTTCAGAGCTGCTGTCCCCATGGCAATTGTCCCTGTTTGCCGTCCCTGTGGGGTAAAAAAAACCCAGTGAATTCCCTGTATCGGCAGCCAGCTTAGGAGGTCCTTCAGTGCAGAAGACATCACTGCGCAAATTGGCCAATCAGGGAGCCACAAGCAGCACCACATTCCACCATTCGCTGTAAACCTGAAGTGCCTCTCTCATTGGCCAATTTGTAAGCTGAAGTCCTCCGTCCCGAAGGGCTGTGATACTTTTTTCCCTAAAAGATCTGCTCTGCTCCGTTATCTGATTAACCGCCATTTTTATCTCTGTCCCTGGATTTTGCTCCACAAATCTGGTCATCTTATTATGGATAAAGGATTTTATCAGATCCACTATGCAGGAGATGTTTACTAAAGTCCAGAGAAATTCTGCTAATCCAAGAGAAGTTTCTAGTTCACCCAGGGAGACTACTATGGTTGAACGTGATGGATGTATGTCTTTTTTCAACCCAACTTACTATGTTACTCTTGGCTCACAGAGGAGTTTGAGGAGGAGGAAACCTTGGGTTTATGTTCTACAGATACCCTTCTGATTAGCCTGGAAGTGTTAAGAACTACTATGGATTCTTTGGATGGAGGCACAGGCGTCTACTTCATCAACTTGTCATGAAGGATCTCATGAAGAGGGAGTGGAAAGACCCTGAGAAAGCTCCTTCTGTTACTAAGAGGCATAAGCTATTATTTCCTATACAGGAGGAGGAGAGACAATCCTGGGGGGCTACTCCCAATGTTGCTATGGCCATAGCCAAAGATGAGTCTTATTCCAGTAGAGGAGGGGTCAGGATTAAAGAACCCTATGGGCAGGAAGGTGGAGTCTATACGTAAACGTGCCTGTGCCACGGCCGTGGCTTCTTGGAAACCTGCGCCGGCAGCTTCAGGCGTTGCTAGATCTTCTAGATTCTGGCTCAGACAATTGAGAGAAGATATTGTGTCTAGAGAAGAGCTGTTGGATTCTCTTTCCAGAATTATATGGCTTCTTTACATCTCAGGGACGCGTATCTGCATCTTCCCCTGTGTCAGAGTCTCCTCTTCATCTACAGTTCAAAGTTCTACCTTTCGAGATCACTACAGCACCCCGAGTCTTCACCAAGCTGGGGCTACACCCATATTAATGCACACCTGCCTCCCCCCCCCCCCACTCACTGTATGCATGCTGGGAGCAAGGGGGTTAATGAAAGGGAAACCTGAGACAGCAGCCCAGGGGGTGGGGCTAGGGAACAAGGGGCGGGTTTCTCAGACACAAACGGGAGTTTCGATTCCTGTTCCTGGTTCCAGCGATGGCGGCTGCAGATCTGAGGGACGAGCTGAGCTGCTCCATCTGCCTGATCCTTTATACCGACCCAGTAACCCTGCCCTGTGGGCACAACTTCTGCCGGGGCTGCATTGGGGCAGCATGGGACTCCCAGGGGGGCTCTGGGGCTTATGCCTGCCCTGAATGCAGAGAGGAGTATCCGGAGCGCCCCGCCCTGCCCAGGAACAGAACTCTGGGTAACATAGCAGCGCGACTCCTCACTATTGCCCCCGAGCCGGGGGAGAGCGGGACCCTCTGCACTTACTGTGTCCATTCCCCTGTACCTGCCGCTAAATCCTGTCTGCACTGTGAGGCCTCTCTGTGTGATACCCACCTGCGGGGGCACAGCCAGTCAGAGAAGCACATCCTAACTGCCCCCACCCGCTCTTTTGGGGAGAGGAAATGCCCCCAACATGATGAACTCCTGACTTACTACTGCCCCCAGGACTCGGCCTGTGTCTGTGCCCACTGCTGTCAGATTGGGGGGCACCGGGGCCACAGGGTGGAGCTGCTGAGTGAGGCCTCTGAGAAGAAGAAGGAGACACTGAGGAAAGTTCTGGAGAAACTGAGCCCAGAGAGAGAGGAGACCGAGGGGCAAATCCAGAGGCTGCAGGAGCGCAGGAGAGAAGGGGCAGAAGAGGCAGCCGCTGAGACAGAGAGAGTCACTGCCCTGTTTAGGGGCATCAGGGAAGAGCTGGAAGCCCTAGAGAAGCGACTCCTGAGTGACATCTCCAGGCAGAAAGAGGAGCTCTCACTCCCACTCACTGAGCTGATCCAACAGCTGGAAATAAAGAGGGACGAGCTGTCCAGGAAGATCCGGCACATTGAGGAGCTGTGCAACATGGCAGCTCCACTCACTGTCCTACAGGAACGGGAATCCCTTGCCTTCTGTGGGGCTGAGGGGGCAGGTACTGGGGGCAGAAAGAGAGAGGATATAAAGGTCCCGACTGTACAGGATCTGGATGTGGTTCGGCTCTCAGAGATAATGATCCAGAGCTTAGAGGGGCAAGTGAGTGAGATAAAGAGAGGCTACTGCCCCCGGGAGAACCCATTCCTGTTCCTGGATGGGAACTCTGTGCACCGGGATTTATCTATTTCAAATAACAGTAAAACAGCCAATGTTAGCAGAGGTTCCCAAGTTAATTACCAGACATCACTGACATTTCAGACTCAACTTCAGGTACTAAGCACCATGAGTTTCCCCTCGGGGCGACATTACTGGGATGTAGATTGCAGTGACTCGGTGTACTGGCGGGTGGGCGTGGCCTATCCCAGTATAGAGAGGGGGGGTAATAAGTCCCTTATTGGGGATAATAACAAGTCCTGGGCTGTGGGTAAATGGGGTAGCTCAGTTACAGTGACACATGACAAAAACACAATCCCAATCTCTTCCTGTCAATTAAGTAAAGTCCGAGTGTTCCTGGACTATGAGGCCGGACGCCTGTCCTTCTATGAGCTGAGTGAGCCAATCAGGCGCTTACACACCTTCACCGCCAAATTCACTGAGCCCCTTCATGCTGCATTCTATTTAGCACGTGGCAGTGTGACCATAACTGAATAAAGAAAATGCCTCCTGCTCCTTAGTAATTATGGCTACACCGACCCTTGAATGGGATCCATGGCCTCTATAGCCCCGCCCCCATATGTAAGTAGGGGTAAGAGCCCCGGCGTAGGGTAGATAGGGGGCAGTCACTGGTAGGTGAGTAATGATAAGACAAGGCCATTAGTTCCTGTACCCATAGATATTGCTGATGGGGCCCCAAGGGGCAGCACTGCCAGGGTAAGTCACATGACTGGTCATTTGTGAAGGGCAGAAGCACAAGAGCAGTAAGGGGCTTTCAACAGCTATCTGGTGCCATGGATTAATTACCCTAGCAACCAGACAGCAGTAAAGTCAGAATGAAAGATGGGCAGTGGGACCTGAAAAGAAAAATAAGCACAAAAATAGAATTATTATGAAATTCAAATCTGTTTTGGTTGCCTGGGTCAGTGACCCCCAACAGCCAGAAAGTATTGTAAGAAAGGCAGGCAGCATAGAGGGCCTAATTACTAAGTTAGAAAAAATCTGAAGAGCAGCTACATAGGATAGTTAGGATAGACCCATCTATAATATAATAAATGTTTATTTAAAGGTTAATTTCCCCTTTAAAATATATTGACTGTGAGAAGAACAAGAAACCATGTGACTTGGTGAGATCAGACATTACAGTAGGGGCGGGATCATCCCACAAAATGCTCCCACACACAGTTGCATGATGGGACTAGTGATGAAGGGATCTAGTTTAACCCTATGGCACCCCTAGGCCCCCTGATGCCCTTGACCAATTTAACTGATTTGGATCAGAAATTCATCCAATAGGAATCACCCACCCTATGTACTAAATCAAGGGCAAAAAGCCAACCATTCTGCCCCTGGGTTTGCTCCCCTGCAGGGAGGGGAATACGGATGCTCAGGGGCTGGTTATAGCTGTGATATATAACTGGGATCTGTTAGGCATGGGCAGACTTGCCCTTTAGTGTGAATCCCTATAGAACCCCCATGCTGCGTGGCTATATGTCATGTGTTTATATGTATCCCTGCTGTATAGAACTTTCATTGACCATCACGGCCTGACTAGCCCAGTGGCTAATGGGTATAACTAGCAATGGGAGAGGAATAGCTGCCCTACAACTTGCTGGTCACTGATTGGGGGATAGGAAACCTCCTTTTCTCCTGTTGGCTGCTATTCCCACTCCTGCCACTAGGGGCACACACAGACGCACATTCAGCAGCGCATTTCTGAGCTCATTTTATTATTCTACCCTTCAGGTAACCGGCTTTTATGGAAGGATAATGGGGGCTGCCTGGGACATCAGAGCCAATTGCCCCTCAGTGTATGTAATACAGGCAAAAATACCCACAGGTTACACATACATGTAATTAGGGATGTACCTGGAGATGTGAACCCAAATAGGGCTGGGAGCTGCCATATTGCTGGCTAAGGAGCAGTTGGGTCAGTGGGACCAAGAAATCACTGATATAACCACCTCGGTATCTCCTACAATGACCTTATTATCACATACAATAGCCTCGGTATCTCATACAATGACCTTATTATCACATACAATAGCCTTGGTATCTCATACAATAACCCTATTATTACATACAATGACCTTAGTATTTTATATAGTAATCTTTGTAATTCATATAAGTATATGATTTGGTGATCTCTGTAATAAAGATATTTTCTGGGGGGAAAAAACAATGGTGTCATTTTCTGGAATCTTCCCTGGTCGGGAAACAACATGATCCCTGGGGGGGGGGGGGGGGGGGGGGCGGGCTGATACCCGGGGCCCCAGAATTCTCTGGGATATCTGATCATTTCATTGGGCCATGGTACAGTCTCTAGTAGGGATCATTTAAAATCAACTGAAAACCACTTGCTACTGACCGTAGTAGGGATCTCCCCCAGTGGGGTAATGTTAGGGAGCTAGACCCCCCCAGAAATATGTTCCCTTTTTTCCCAGGACCCCCATAGTCACAGGGTCTGTTCCCCAGCAGTTTCCACCCCTGAGGCAGTGGCTCCCAGACTATGCAGTGGCCCCACTAGGGGAGCTCAGAGCGGTGGATGGGGGGCTTAGAATTATGGCCAGTGAGGGGGGATTTAGGAGTAATCATGTATTTGCTTTCCCAATGAAATGTCCATTATAGCAATGGTTTCATGTGTCTGTTTCATGCTGGGGGGGGGGGGTCAAACCCTCTCACATCCCCAATCTGTTTTTAGTTTCCCACAAACCTGGCACTAAAATTCTATAACCAGCCCCCCCGTAATCCTGACTGTAAAGCAAGTGTGCCAGGTATAGTAGCCCCTAGTGCCAGGTATAGTAGCCCCTAGTGCCAGGTATAGTAGCCCCTAGTGCCAGGTATAGTAGCCCCTCGTGCCAGGTATAGTAGCCCCTCGTGCCAGGTATAGTAGCCCCTCGTGCCAGGTATAGTAGCCCCTCGTGCCAGGTATAGTAGCCCCTAGTGCCAGGTACAGTAGCCAGTAGTGCCAGGTATAGTAGCCCCTCGTGCCAGGTATAGTAGCCCCTCGTGCCAGGTATAGTAGCCAGTAGTGCCAGGTATAGTAGCCCCTAGTGCCAGGTATAGTAGCCCCTAGTGCCAGATATAGTAGACCTTAGTGCCAGGTATAGTAGCCCCTCGTGCCAGGTATAGTAAACCCTAGTGTCAGGTATAGTAGACCTTAGTGCCAGGTATAGTAGCCCCTAGTGCCAGGTATAGTAGCCCGTAGTGCCAGGTATAGTAGCCCCTAGTGCCAGATATAGAAGCCCCTAGTGCCAGGTATAGTAGCCCCTAGTGCCAGGTATAGTAGCCCCTCATGGCAGGTATAGTAGCCCCTCGTGCCAGGTATAGTAGCCCCTCGTGCCAGGTATAGTAGCCCCTAGTGCCAGGTATAGTAGCCCACGTACCAGGTATAGTAGCCCCTCGTGCCAGGTATAGTAGCCCCTCGTGCCAGGTATAGTAGCCCCTCGTGGCAGGTATAGTAGACCTTCGTGCCAGGTATAGTAGCCCCTCGTGCCAGGTATAGTAGCCCGTAGTGACAGGTATAGTAGCCCCTCGTGCCAGGTATAGTAGCCCCTCGTGCCAGGTATAGTAGCCCGTAGTGCCAGGTATAGTAGCCCCTAGTGCCAGGTATAGTAGCCCGTAGTGACAGGTATAGTAGCCCCTAGTGCCAGGTATAGTAGCCAGTAGTGCCAGGTATAGTAGCCCCTCGTGCCAGGTATAGTAGCCCGTAGTGCCAGGTATAGTAGCCCCTCGTGCCAGGTATAGTAGCCCCTAGTGCCAAGTATAGTAGCCCCTAGTGCCAAGTATAGTAGCCCCTAGTGCCAAGTATAGTAGCCCCTAGTGCCAAGTATAGTAGCCCCTTGTGAAAGGTGTATTAGCCCCTCGTGCCATTGCCATTAGGGTCATACAAAAGTCATAAATCAATTACAATGGCTCAATGGAATTTATTTGGTCAGTTGAAACTCACTGTGGTGTGAAAGTTAAAGGGAAACTAAGACATCAACAAAATAAAATACAAGTTTCATGTTATGGAAATAAGAAACTTTGTGTATAGAATCACTTTCAAATATTCAGGTCCCTTTTTGAAATAATCACGTTACTCTTCCCTCTCCCCCAATCAGCAATCTCTCTTAGTGCAGCCTGGTATTGGTCAGTTTTATGATTGACAGTTAGCTGCGATACATCATCAAGGCACAGGAAGCACACACCCACAATGTATTTGACCTGTCAATCAAAGGCTGACTCCGCCTCTTGTGTGTATAGAGACAGCTTGCTGAGAGGGGAGAGTGAGGAATAACGTGATTATGAGAGAGAACAGGACGGTTTCATTGTTTCTACCCACAAAGTTTCTTATTTGTGCCGACATAGAAGGACCCGATGCCATAGATTCTATGTTTCCCATTGTGGCAGCGCAGGTTGCCTAGCAACTAGGTGTCCCAATCTGCTGATCTGCCCCCCGGCATAGAAAGGGTTATAAATACTGTAGGGACCCATAGGGTTAAGTGCCCTATGGTGTTATCCCCTACCTTTATGTTATCTGTGTTGTAATAGGGTAGAGCCCTCTACACTCAGATTACAGTATTAGGCTACCCCCTATAGGTTTAGCCAGGTTGACCACTCCCCTTGTGCAGACTATATAGTGTCTGGCACAAGGAAGTGTCTTCCTCTTTGGCTGATGTTGTCCTGAGGCTGCATGTCACTGAGCCTGAGGCAATTAGGCCCCAGTAAAGAGAACTGCTGATTTGTAAGTCGGGGACAGGGCCCCGTGAATGAGATAAAGCCAGCACAGTCAGTCATATGTAATAGCACCCTCTAGGAGTGGTGAGCATAGATAGCTTATTTAGTAAGGGCAGCACTAGCCCCACCAAAGGAGACTGTAAGGGTTTAGTCTAACCCAGGCTCTGTATGCCTTGCTGTAGGGACCACAGTTAAGACGCAGGATTCAGGCAGTTCCTTACCCTGAACCATAGTTGGCTGGAGGGGATCCGTTCCAGTAAAGGGCACCCATTCCTGGCATACAGCTAATACTCTGCATATCCTCCAAGTGGGCTATACTGTTACCTTGAGTGTCACTTCTGCTGTGTTCTCTGTGACCAAGTTCTATACTGCTGTGACTGTGAGTATATACCCTGATGCACTATTCTATATGTGCCTTGTCCAAATAAAGTATCATTCAGTTAACTGCAAGAGCTCCTGGCGTCCAGTCACTTATTATATTGCACAACACCAGTGTGAGTTGTAGTTCAACTACGTCATCTAGCCTGACATAGCTCCCATATAGCGGAGGCCCATTCCTGGGAAAGGGGGTTGAATGTAACCCATGCTCTAAGTGCCCAACTAGCCTGGTAATATACCCCTATTAAGCCAAACAAGTGTTACATTTTGGCGCCCAACGTGGGGCTAGAAAACACTGTGTGTAAATTGTGCTTCTAAATTCGCTGACAGGCAAAAAGGCTAGCCTGCATTGACAAATCTAAATTGTAATTGGCCGTGGGTTCGGTTCTTTTGGAGCTCTTAGACCGTTTCCCATTGGTTGCCCTACGCTGTCAATCACCCTCTGCTGTTTCGCGCACTTTCTGAGTGACGCGGGAGGTATTTGGCGCGAAGGGGGAGTCTCGCGTGAAGATTAGTCTAGACGCGAAATCTCAAAGTGCGGCTCCCGGACGCACGTCACCGCCGCCATTTTGTGAAGAGACTTTGTAGAGAGCGGACGCGTGCAAGCTAGCTCCTCACTGCTGTGCCTAGAGACCTCTTGCGGCTGCATTAGGGACAAGGGCTACCTCTTCACAAAGCGATACTGAGTACCAGCGCGGCTGCGCAACTCAGCAACAGTGCCTCACTCTCCATTCATACCGCGGCTGCGGGTAAGATTCTCCAAGGAGGGGGACTGTTTGTAAATTACCGCACAAGCCAAGCCACATAGTGGGGCGGCCTAAACAGTGCGGCCGGCCATAAATATTTTGTGCCGAATTTTGGGTACTACACCGCCCTACGCGGCTGCGAGGGATCATACGGGGGTACCCCAGCATAACCTTTTTGTGCAAATTTTCAGCTCAGACCGCGGCTGCGGCTGAGCATTAAAGACACTAATTGCCACCGCGCCCAGCCAAGCCACATAGTGGGGCGGCTCTCTTTGGAGCGGGTGGTTGTTCTATTTGTGCCAGTATTACCTGAGTCAGCGGCTGCGGCCAGGTTAATTGTGCTTAATTTTTACCCAACGTCTACCCCAGAAATGGCAGATAAAGGCTGGGATGGCTGGGAGGTTCTTGATGAGGACAAAACAAAAGCTTTCACCCTCAGAGACCCCCCAGTGATAGACGCAGGTGCCCGCTACGTATGGGTGGGTACATTTGGGGAGAGATTAAATGGTGAGGGAGAAAGGGTGACTGTACCATTCTGTGGCAGGTGTGGCACTACCCTCATAGAGGAGGCAAAGAATTTCCAGAGCCACTGCAGTTTATGTTATTATGGCTGCTGGATTGGCCCATACCAGGAAACAAGGCCCCCTAGGGGTCGCCCACTGCCTGGCCCCATGATATTGGGGATAAGCAAACTGTCTGTGCAGTCAGATCTCTCCGCGGAGGCGGAGCCTTTCACACCAGCATCCTCACCAGCACGTAGTGTTCTTTCTGCCAAGGCCATAAAAGAGGAGCCTATTTCTCCACCCATGGGAGGTGTTAAGGATAGCCCTCGTGGAACCAGCTCGGGGGAGGAGCCTCCAGTAATGCTGGATCGTAAGGTTGTTGCTAGGGGGAGGGGTAGAGTACGGGCTGTAGCCAACAAGCCTTCCTCTCCACCCACAGAGAGTCCTTCAGAGGAGCCTACAGATTGGGCCACTGATGGGACCACTACAATTTGGGTAGATAAACCATCACCCACACCAATGCCTACACCACCAGTACCTGACCAGCCTCCAGCGGAGCCGGTCTTGTCATTGCCCACTGTACCACTTAAAGGGGCCGCGCCAGGCCTAAATCAAGCTTTTTGGGTCTTGCCAGGACGGGGAGACCCAGCAAAGATGCGGTCAGTGTCCAGGGTACAGAGAATGATAAATACCCGTGTAATGGAACTCTGGGGTTTTTGTATGCCATATGCCCCAGAGTGGGTTTTTGACGAGGTCGAGAAAAAGGTACAAGAATGGTTGTATGGAGAAATCATCAGGCGCGCAGACATTGGCACTGAGGGAGTATTCCACAGTGACGCCGAGAGACGCGGCCGTGATGTAGAGTTCGTAGGAAACATGATGTACGAGTGGTGGTATGGGAGAACCATCCTTAAACACTTCGTTAAAAGTTGTGGCAAATTTCATGAAGACAAGTTCTTCAGCATGAATGCTCAACTCCCCGGAGGGGGAAGGATTGACAAGCCTCATCCTTCTTACTACCTTTCCTACGAGGAGACCCTGAAGAGATTTGGGGTACGTCCGTGAGTATTCCACAGTGGCACCGGCTGGGCACTGTAAATTTCATTTCTGTAGGGACTGAGCGTCTGGCCAGTACCCGAAAATTTTGCATTTGGGAAAATTTCTCCACTCTGAACTCACGTTTTTGAGCATGCAGAGATCACTCCCTTCAGTTAGTTCAGTATGTGAGATGGTTCTCCTCCTAAGGGAGGCACTACTGAGACAATAACTTTTAGTTGTACATAGTTGGCTCTAAAAGGACTACTGAGCCCCCACCTCACTACAACTTCTACCTCAACCTCACAGGGAGGACCCATTGCAGTAATCCACACCTACGAAGTGCATGATGGAAGATTCATGAACACTGGGCTAGGGTGGGAAGCAATGGACTAATAAAGTTGGCTTGGGTGGGGCCATAAATGTCTAAAGAGTTAACTATTGTTTGCACTAATCTTTTTCTCTTTAAGCTTGAGCCTGGAACACCTGAATGAAGGCAGGATCGTTTCCATGTGTAAGTGTACCTGTTATACTCCTGTTGCAGGTTACAGGTGGTATATCTAGGATACCTAAGTGTGTACCTGAGCACCCCTGTTTAGGGGCAGGAAGGTGACTCAAGATTTCTAAGTATTGTGCCTGTTATACCTCTGTTGCAGAGCCAGAAGGTATCTCAAGGATCTTTATAAGTAAGTGCCTGAGTGATCCATAGTGACACTCATGTATTGTAAATGGTTTACAGAAACGTAACTAGTAACGAAACAGTTAAAATTTTCTGTGCCTTAAAATTTCTATTACAGCTATCCAGTGTACCAGATACTCCTCAGGAGAGGGTATCAGAAACGGATGTAAGGGTACTGTATTTTTGCACTAACTCAATGCACTACTGTTTTTGCTTGAAATGTGTACTTAAGGTTGTTTACCATTGCCGGGTCGGAATGGATTCTTCCCCCGGGTGAATGTAGGGACCCATAGGGTTAAGTGCCCTATGGTGTTATCCCCTACCTTTATGTTATCTGTGTTGTAATAGGGTAGAGCCCTCTACACTCAGATTACAGTATTAGGCTACCCCTATAGGTTTAGCCCAGGTTGACCACTCCCCTTGTGCAGACTATATAGTGTCTGGCACAAGGAAGTGTCTTCCTCTTTGGCTGATGTTGTCCTGAGGCTGCATGTCACTGAGCCTGAGGCAATTAGGCCCCAGTAAAGAGAACTGCTGATTTGTAAGTCGGGGACAGGGCCCCGTGAATGAGAACAAGCCAGCACAGTCAGTTATATGTAATAGCACCCTCTAGGAGGGGTGAGCATAGATAGCTTATTTAGTAAGGGCAGCACTCGCCCCAACAAAGGAGACTGTAAGGGTTTAGTCTAACCCAGGCTCTGTATGCCTTGCTGTAGGGACCACAGTTAAGACGTAGGTTTCAGGCAGTTCCTTACCCTGAATCATAGTTGGCTGGAGGGGATCCGTTCCAGTAAAGGGCATCCATTCCTGGCATACAGCTAATACTCTGCATATCCTCCAAGTGGGCTATACTGTATCCTTAAGTGTCACTTCTGCTGTGTTCTCTGTGACCAAGTTCTATACTGCTGTGACTGTGAGTATATACCCTGCTGCACTATTCCATATGTGCCTTGTCCAAATAAAGTATCATTCAGTTAACTGCAAGAGCTCCTGGCGTCCAGTCACTTATTATATTGCACAACACCAGTGTGAGTTGTAGTTCAACTACGTCATCTAGCCTGACATAGCTCCCATATAGCGGAGGCCCATTCCTGGGAAAGGGGGTTGAATGTAACCCATGCTCTAAGTGCCCAACTAGCCTGGTAATATACCCCTATTAAGCCAAACAAGTGTTACAATACTTTTATATTTCAGCCCCACATTGACACTGATGTGCCCCCCCATTCCCTGAGAATTCTGCCGGGCCGATCCGTTCTGTTCTATCAGCGCCGGACACATTCGCAGAGAAACATTAGATCTCTGGGTCCTGCCTGATGCTGCAAATGGAACTATATATATGTAGGGCAGTAGTGCTGGCTCCCTGCACTTGTGTCTGTCTCTTGTGAGCTGCTGCCTAGCAACCAGCGGAACAGCAAGCTCAGGGCTGCAGGAAGTTGCAAAGCAGCCTGGGAGCCACCAACAGGAAAAGGAAGCTGGAAAGCCTGGCAGAGGGAGTCAGGGGGAAGAGAGAGAAAGTTCCGGAGCTCAGGGAGCTGCACGTCTGTAGGTGCCGGACTCACCTGAAGGTTCTGTGTGAAGCCTCCACAGAGTTCCCTGGAGTGACAGTAATAAAGGAGCGCTGGGAGAGTTACAGTATATAGACTGTTCCCTTTGGGCTGAGCTAAAGGACTTTACACAGTTAGTGAGACAGCTGGCGCTGGCAGGGGCAGTTAGTAAGGCCCTTATTGCCCCTTTGTTAGGAGTATTATGTGTATTAGCTTCCCCTTTTACTTCAGATAAAAGTTTAATCATTTATCAATTATTTATTACTTAGATTGTAAGCTCTACGGGGCAGGGACCTCCTTCCTACTGTGTCTCATACCCCATGGCACTTATTCCCTGTGTATTTATATATATTTATTGTATTTATTATATCACTTGTCCTCCCTGTGTGTAATTGTGTATATTGTAAGTACAGCGCTGCGTGTCCTTGTGGCGCTTTATAAATAAAGTTATACATACATCAAGTACTGTGTGTGCATTGTTATTGTTCCTAGTGGGGCCCCCGTAGGTGCACTCCCGGATCTAGGGGGCGCTGCGCTAATAAGTACCAGGTACCCCATCTCTCCCAATACCACTGCCGAGCGATACAGGTTTGTCCCGAGCCATCAGGTAAGCGCCACTCGGGGAGTGTAACCCTGTCAGTGCCATCAGGTAAGTGCCACTCGGGGAGTGTAACCCTGTCAGTGCCATCAGGTAAGCACCACTCAGGGAGTGTAACCCTGTCAGTGCCATCAGGTAAGCGCCACTCGGGGAGTGTAACCCTGTCAGTGCCATCAGGTAAGTGCCACTCGGGGAGTGTAACCCTGTCAGTGCCATCAGGTAAGCACCACTCAGGGAGTGTAACCCTGTCAGTGCCATCAGGTAAGTGCCACTTGGGGAGTGTAACCCTGTCAGTGCCATCAGGTAAGCGCCACTCGGGGAGTGTAACCCTGTCAGTGCCATCAGGTAAGTGCCACTCGGGGAGTGTAACCCTGTCAGTGCCATCAGGTAAGCACCACTCGGGGAGTGTAACCCTGTCAGTGCCATCAGGTAAGCACCACTCGGGGAGTGTAACCCTGTCAGTGCCATCAGGTAAGCGCCACTCGGGGAGTGTAACACTGTCAGTGCCATCAGGTAAGCGCCACTCGGGGAGTGTAACACTGTCAGTGCCATCAGGTAAGCGCCACTCGGGGAGTGTAACCCTGTCAGTGCCATCAGGTAAGCGCCACTTGGGGAGTGTAACCCTGTCAGTGCCATCAGGTAAGCGCCACTCGGGGAGTGTAACTCTGTCAGTGCCCTCAGGTAAGCACCACTCGGGGAGTGTAACACTGTCAGTGCCCTCAGGTAAGCGCCACTCGGGGAGTGTAACCCTGTCAGTGCCCTCAGGTAAGTGCCACTCGGGGAGTGTAACCCTGTCAGTGCCATCAGGTAAGCGCCACTCGGGGAGTGTAACCCTGTCAGTGCCATCAGGTAAGCGCCACTCGGGGAGTGTAACCCTGTCAGTGCCCTCAGGTAAGCGCCACTCGGGGAGTGTAACACTGTCAGTGCCCTCAGGTAAGCACCACTCGGGGAGTGTAACACTGTCAGTGCCCTCAGGTAAGCACCACTCGGGGAGTGTAACCCTGTCAGTGCCCTCAGGTAAGCACCACTCGGGGAGTGTAACTCTGTCAGTGCCATCAGGTAAGCGCCACTCGGGGAGTGTAACCCTGTCAGTGCCATCAGGTAAGCGCCACTCGGGGAGTGTAACTCTGTCAGTGCCATCAGGTAAGCACCACTCGGGGAGTGTAACCCTGTCAGTGCCATCAGGTAAGCGCCACTCGGGGAGTGTAACACTGTCAGTGCCATCAGGTAAGCGCCACTCGGGGAGTGTAACATTGTCAGTGCCCTCAGGTAAGCGCCACTCGGGGAGTGTAATATTGTCAGTGCCCTCAGGTAAGCGCCACTCGGGGAGTGTAACATTGTCAGTGCCCTCAGGTAAGCGCCACTCGGGGAGTGTAACATTGTCAGTGCCCTCAGGTAAGCGCCACTCGGGGAGTGTAACATTGTCAGTGCCCTCAGGTAAGCGCCACTCGGGGAGTGTAACCCTGTCAGTGCCATCAGGTAAGCGCCACTCGGGGAGTGTAACCCTGTCAGTGCCAGAAGTGGTGAGGATAGGGTTACAGTTTGGAGGCAGTGCCATCAGGTAAGTGCCACTCGAGGAGTGTAACCCTGTCAGTGCCATCAGGTAAGCGCCACTCGGGGAGTGTAACCCTGTCAGTGCCATCAGGTAAGCGCCACTCGGGGAGTGTAACCCTGTCAGTGCCATCAGGTAAGCGCCACTCGGGGAGTGTAACACTGTCAGTGCCATCAGGTAAGCGCCACTCGGGGAGTGTAACACTGTCAGTGCCATCAGGTAAGCGCCACTCGGGGAGTGTAACACTGTCAGTGCCATCAGGTAAGCACCACTCGGGGAGTGTAACACTGTCAGTGCCATCAGGTAAGCGCCACTCGGGGAGTGTAACCCTGCCAGTGCCATCAGGTAAGCGCCACTCGGGGAGTGTAACCCTGTCAGTGCCATCAGGTAAGCGCCACTCGGGGAGTGTAACCCTGTCAGTGCCATCAGGTAAGCGCCACTCGGGGAGTGTAACCCTGTCAGTGCCATCAGGTAAGCGCCACTCGGGGAGTGTAACCCTGCCAGTGCCATCAGGTAAGCGCCACTCGGGGAGTGTAACCCTGTCAGTGCCATCAGGTAAGCGCCACTCAGGGAGTGTAACCCTGTCAGTGCCAGAAGCGGTGAGGATAGGGTTACATTTTGGAGGCACTGCTGAGATATGGCTGGGACCTGGTTGCACAGAAAGTGACACAAGATGGCGGCATCTACTGAGAGTCCCCGGAGTGTTCTGGACTGGTGCAAGAGTTTGGGCCTAAACCCAAAAAAGACTGCTGTAGTGGGCCCTATGATACCAAGTGCAAAAGAGGAATTTATTTACAAGATCCTAGATGCAGATGGACCTATTTATAGGCCTAGAGTGGTAGCTTCGCGACGAGACCCAGATGGCATCCTCTTAAATGTGCTTGTGGATAGTCCAGGTGAGATTAACAGAGAAACGTGTGCACGTGGTGTAGGGAGACCATGGTTACTGGCAAATTGTCCTGCCGGATGTCCCTGAGGAGAAGGAACTTAGTGACAGTGAGGATGAAGTGGGGGGCGATCTGGAGAATCCCAACCCCCTGTGCAGTGGCACCCCCAGATACCCGCTGCTGCTCACAGCCCAGCGAGCCTGAGACAAAGCGGAAATGCACTGCATCATGGGAAAGTTTGAACTCTGTGGGAGGAGCCGACCTCTAAGTGATGTTGTTGAGGCAGCTCAGCTGGTGGAAGTCTTGGCCCAAGTCGGTGAGAATTTGAGACAGCTGGCATACATTGGCATAGAACCTACCATACCTGCACAAGGGGTATGGAACCTACTCCCCCGGGTGAAGAGACCGTTGAGGCCTGGAGAGATGCTGCTTTGGTCCCTATTACCCATTGGCCTGGCTCTGGCCCTGCTTTATGTCCCAAGATCCAAGAGAGTTTGCGAGGGCCTGGCTTGGCCTGCCTTTACAGGTAGTGAGACAGCTTGCCCTGGCAGGGGCAGTTAGTAAGGCCCTTGTTGCCCCTTTGTTAGGAGTGGTATGTGTATTAGTTTCCCCTTTATTTCAGATAAAAGTTATTCCGTTTATCAAGTACTGTGTGTGCACTATTATTGTTCCTAGTGGGGCCCCCGTAGATGCACTCCCGGATCCCACTAGGTGGCGCTGCGCTAATAAGTACCAGGTACCCAGTCTCTCCCAATACCACTGCCGAGTGATTCAGGTTTGTCCCGAGCCCTCAGGTAAGCGCCACTCGGGGAGTGTAACACTGTCAAAAGTGCCAGAAGCGGTGTGGATAGGGTTATATATATATATATATATATACAGGAAATATATTTAGTAGGAACTAAAGGGAAATCTGTTCCCTTCCCCCGGCTGGGTATCAGCACATTCCTATGGGGTAACTGCATGCTGGGACCAAAGGGGTTAATGAAAGGGAAATATGAAACAACAGCCCAGGGGGCGGGGCTAGGGAACAAGGGGCGGGTTTCTCAGACAAACGGGAGTTTCGATTCCTGTTCCTGGTTCCAGCGATGGCGGCTGCAGGTCTGAGAGAGGAGCTGAGCTGCTCCATCTGCCTGATCCTTTATACCGACCCAGTCACCCTGCCCTGTGGGCACAACTTCTGCCGGGGCTGCATTGGGGCAGCATGGGACTCCCAGGGGGGCTCTGGGGCTTATTCCTGCCCTGAATGCAGAGAGGAGTATCCGGAGCGCCCCGCCCTGCCCAGGAACAGAACTCTGGGTAACATAGCAGCGCGACTCCTCACTATTGCCCCCGAGCCGGGGGAGAGCGGGACCCTCTGCACTTACTGTGTCCATTCCCCTGTACCTGCCGCTAAATCCTGTCTGCATTGTGAGGCCTCTCTGTGTGATACCCACCTGCTGGGGCACAGCCAGTCAGAGAAGCACATCCTAACTGCCCCCACCCGCTCTTTTGGGGAGAGGAAATGCCCCCGACATGATGAACTCCTGACTTACTACTGCCCCCAGGACTCGGCCTGTGTCTGTGCCCACTGCTGTCAGATTGGGGGGCACCGGGGCCACAGGGTGGAGCTGCTGAGTGAGGCCTCTGAGAAGAAGAAGGAGACACTGAGGAAAGTTCTGGAGAATCTGAGCCCAGAGAGAGAGGAGACTGAGGGGCAAATCCAGAGGCTGCAGGAGCGCAGGAGGGAAGGGGCAGAAGCGGCAGCCGCTGAGACAGAGAGAGTCATTGCCCTGTGTAGGGGCATCAGGGAAGAGCTGGAAGCCCTAGAGAAGCGACTCCTGAGTGACATCTCCAGGCAGAAAGAGGAGCTCTCACTCCCACTCACTGAGCTGATCCAACAGCTGGAAATAAAGAGGGACGAGCTGTCCAGGAAGATCCGGCACATTGAGGGGCTGCGCAACATGGCAGCTCCACTCACTGTCCTACAGGAACAGGAATCCCTTGCCTTCTGTGGGGCTGAGGGGGCAGGTACTGGGGGCAGAAAGAGAGAGGATATAAAAGTCCCGGCTGTACAGGATCTGGATGTGGTTCGGCTCTCAGAGATAATGATCCAGAGCTTAGAGGGGCAAGTGAGTGAGATAAAGAGAGGCTACTGCCCCCGGGAGAACCCATTCCTGCTGCTGGATGGGAACTCTGTGCATAGAGATCTAGAAATTACAGAGAACAGTAAGAAAGCTCAGTACTCGGTGGGTAGGGAGGGCAGTTATCAGACGTCAGAAAGCTTTAGGGATCACCCCCAGGTACTAAGCACCAGGAGTTTCCCCTCGGGGCGACATTACTGGGATGTAGATTGTAGTGAATCAGGGAACTGCCGGGTGGGCGTGGCCTATCCCAGTATAGAGAGGGGGGGTAATAAGTCCCATATTGGGAATAATAACAAGTCCTGGGTGCTGAGTCACAGGAATTACATTTGTCGGAGCAGATATGAATGTTCAGCTTCTGTGGTACATAGTGGAGAAGAAACCAGTTTATCTTGCCCCCCCAACAGATCTCAGCCAATCAGGCAAATCCGAGTGTTCCTGGACTATGAGGCCGGTCGCCTGTCCTTCTATGATCTGAGTGAGCCAATCAGGCACTTACACACCTTCACCGCCAAATTCACGGAGCCCCTCCATGCTGCATTCTGGGTAAGGGAGGGCAGTGTGACCATTAATCAATAAACTGCCCCACTGAAAGTACCAGGAACATCAGTCATTCCCATCCTCTGTGTGTGACAATCCATTGGTACAGATGTGGCTCCGCCCTCTGAAAAACTGCCCAACTGCCCCCGCCATTGCCTTCAGTAGGAAGCAGCTGGCTCTGTCCATCTGGGGTTCTTTATTGGAGGCAATAGGAGGTGGCAGGGGGCATTTCTTTCATTTGATTACCATGTTATTCCCCAGCACATATATATTATATATACATTCCCTTACATAAGTCACAATCACTGGGGCAAATATTGGCCCCTCCCCCCCCATGACTGTATTTACTTACCTGATACCCCAGGCCGGTGCTGCTATCAGCAGAAAACTGCCCCATTCTGGGGTGCCCTAGGGAAGCAAAGAAAGATGAGCAGTTTTGGGTTAATTTATACTTAAATGTTGATTTTATTGCTCAATTTCCACTTAACCTGTCGGCGCATTATTTGCCGTTCACTGCAATAAAGAGTTTTTTTTGCAACAAAAAAAGGTAAAAGTGTCATTTTCTGGAGTCTGCTGGCGCCCCCTGGTGGGAGGGGGTTCCCAATTTATTCTCCTTATGTAGAGCACCTGCATTACTATTGGTGCCTATTTATAAACAACAACATATTTCTGTACATTAGCAGGTCCCTTATACATAGAGATACGAGAGGTAAAACTGGGGCCCTGCCCATAAGAGCTTGCAGTCTATATATATATATATATATATAATATACAATTTGGTCATTTCCCTATGGGACCAAAATGTAAGTTATATCCTTAAAAACAGTGCTTTGTGATGTCATCAGTTAAATTCGGAGCTTAGTGATGTCATTTCTGTAACATGACTTGTATATCATAATAAATAAAGTACCCCCTGTTGTAACATATGAGGATATTACAAGTCACCTCGGAGATGCATGACCTGTATAAAAGCACTTGGCCTTCAGCCTCCCTTTATATGGTCTTAGAACGCCTTGGAGACTTGTAATATCCTTATATTTTACAATAGGGGGTACTTTATTCACTATATATTATAAGGAACTCCTCGGGGGCTTATAATATCCCTATATGTTACAATAGGGGGTACTTTATTCACTATATATTATAAGGAACCCCTCGGGGCTTATAATATCCCTATATGTTACAATAGGGGGTACTTTATTCACTATATATTATAAGGAACTCCTCGGGGGCTTATAATATCCCTATATGTTACAATAGGGGGTACTTTATTCACTATATATTATAAGGAACCCCTCGGGGGCTTATAATATCCCTATATGTTACAATAGGGGGTACTTTATTCACTATATATTATAAGGAACTCCTCGGGGGCTTATAATATCCCTATATGTTACAATAGGGGGTACTTTATTCACTATATATTATAAGGAACCCCTCGGGGGCTTATAATATCCCTATATGTTACAATAGGGGGTACTTTATTCACTATATATTATAAGGAACTCCTCGGGGGCTTATAATATCCCTATATGTTACAATAGGGGGCACTTTATTCACTATATATTATAAGGAACCCCTCGGGGACTTATAATATCCCTATATGTTACAATAGGGGGTACTTTTTTCACTATATATTACATACCCCCCAACTGTCCCGCTTTCTATAGCTCATCCCGCTGTCCTGGATAGTTCCCTGAATGTCCCGCATTTTCGTAATAGATTACAGAAATGCGGGACATTCATAGAAGGATCCGTGACAGCGGGATGAGCGCTCCAACTCCTTCCGCTGCTTCTCTCCTGTGGCTCCTTCGCCGGCGGTCCCTGGCCCTTTTATAAGGTTGCGCCCGTGCGTAATGACGTCACACGTACACACAGGGCGCAACCTTATAAAAGGGCCAGGGACCGCCGGCGAAGGAGCCACAGGAGAGAAGCAGCGGAAGGAGTCGGAGCGCGTATGGGGGCTCTGTGTTTGGGGGGCTCTGTGTTTGGGGGGCTCTGTGTTTGGGGGGCTCTGTGTATGGGGGGCTCTGTGTATGGGGGGGCACTGTGTTTGGGGGGGCACTGTGTATGGGGGGGCACTGTGTATGGGGGGCTCTGTGTTTGGGGGGCTCTGTGTATGGGGGGGCACTGTGTTTGGGGGGGCACTGTGTATGGGGGGGGCACTGTGTATGGGGGGCTCTGTGTTTGGGGGGCTCTGTGTATGGGGGGGGCTCTGTGTTTGGGGGGCTCTGTGTATGGGGGGCTCTGTGTATGGGGGGGCACTGTGTTTGGGGGGGCACTGTGTATGGGGGGGGCACTGTGTATGGGGGGCTCTGTGTTTGGGGGCTCTGTGTATGGGGGGGCTCTGTGTTTGGGGGGCTCTGTGTATGGGGGGCTCTGTGTATGGGGGGGCACTGTGTTTGGGGGGCACTGTGTATGGGGGGGCACTGTGTATGGGGGGCTCTGTGTTTGGGGGGCTCTGTGTATGGGGGGGCACTGTGTATGGGGGGGCACTGTGTTTGGGGGGGCACTGTGTTTGGGGGGCTCTGTGTATTGGGGGCCTCTGTGTATGGGGGGCTCTGTGTATGGGGGGCACTGTGTATGGGGGGCACTGTGTATGGGGGGGCTCTGTGTATAAAGGGTACTGTATATAAAGGGTACTGTGTATGGGGGGTACTGTATATGGGGGGGCTCTGTGAGCTTCCTTAGGTAGTACAGTATGAGGGTATAGCACATTTGCATCTGATCCCGCCATTTCAACTATATAAAAGGAGTATTTTTAGAAAAAAATGGGGTGTGTTAATTGGGGCATAGTCACAAAAGTGGGCGTGGCCAAAAAAATTGTCCCTCTTTTTGTTTTTCAAATGTTGGGAAGTATGATATTATTAGGAACCCCTCGGGGGCTTATAATATCCCTATATGTTACAATAGGGGGCACTTTATTCACTATATATTATAAGGAACTCCTCGGGGACTTATAATATCCCTATATGTTACAATAGGGGGTACTTTATTCACTATATATTATAAGGAACCCCTCGGGGGCTTATAATATCCCTATATGTTACAATAGGGGGTACTTTATTCACTATATATTATAAGGAACCCCTCGGGGGCTTATAATATCCCTATATGTTACAATAGGGGGTACTTTATTCACTATATATTATAAGGAACCCCTCGGGGGCTTATAATATCCCTATATGTTACAATAGGGGGCACTTTATTCACTATATATTATAAGGAACTCCTTGGGGGCTTATAATATCCCTATATGTTACAATAGGGGGTACTTTATTCACTGTATATTATAAGGAACCCCTCGGGGGCTTATAATATCCCTATATGTTACAATAGGGGGCACTTTATTCACTATATATTATAAGGAACAGCACTAGTGCAGGGAAATACAGCCATGTCTATAAACGTGCAAATTGCTAAAATGAATAAAAATCTCGCCGCTATTCAGAAAGGTCCCTGCGCCTATCCATTCCCCATTGCAGCTTGAGTGTGAATGTGCCCCCCGTTACTGAGTTACTGGCAGTTATACTGCATTCTGGGGGAAACACAGGGATTTGTGTCTGGATACGGCACTGGGCGCTGTATCGTAAATAAGGGCCTAGAAAATAACGTCATACCCTTAATTTAATTTCCAGGAATGTAGCCTGGCAGTGGCCCCCAGAGGGTTAATGCCCCCAGTCATACAAAGCACAGGAAACCTGGGTACCCCTGGAACTATAGCGGGGTGACTGTTACCCCAATGTTTCTATATATCTGTAACCTTGTTATGGGCTAAGGGGGCCCAGCCTGAAGGCCAGTTAGGGGGGATTTGGGGTGAGTGCTTATTTGTGCCCTGGGTACCCCTGGAACTATAGCGGGGTGACTGTTACCCCAATGTTTCTATATATCTGTAACCTTGTTATGGGCTAAGGGGGCCCAGCCTGAAGGCCAGTTAGGGGGGGATTTGGGGTGAGTGCTTATTTGTGCCCTGGGTACCCTGGAACTATAGCGGGGTGACTGTTACCCCAATGTTTCTATATATCTGTAACCTTGTTATGGGCTAAGGGGGCCCAGCCTGAAGGCCAGTTAGGGGGGGATTTGGGGTGAGTGCTTATTTGTGCCCTGGGTACCCCTGGAACTATAGCGGGGTGACTGTTACCCCAATGTTTCTATATATCTGTAACCTTGTTATGGGCTAAGGGGGCCCAGCCTGAAGGCCAGTTAGGGGGGATTTGGGGTGAGTGCTTATTTGTGCCCTGGGTACCCCTGGAACTATAGCGGGGTGACTGTTACCCCAATGTTTCTATATATCTGTAACCTTGTTATGGGCTAAGGGGGCCCAGCCTGAAGGCCAGTTAGGGGGGGATTTGGGGTGAGTGCTTATTTGTGCCCTGGGTACCCCTGGAACTATAGTGGGGTGACTGTTACCCCAATGTTTCTATATATCTGTAACCTTGTTATGGGCTAAGGGGGCCCAGCCTGAAGGCCAGTTAGGGGGGGATTTGGGGTGAGTGCTTATTTGTGCCCTGGGTACCCCTGGAACTATAGCGGGGTGACTGTTACCCCAATGTTTCTATATACTGTATCTGTAACCTTGTTATGGGCTAAGGGGGCCCAACCTGAAGGCCAGTTAGGGGGGATTTGGGGTGCTTATTTGTGCCCTGGGTACCCCTGGAACTATAGCGGGGTGACTGTTACCCCAATGTTTCTATATATCTGTAACCTTGTTATGGCTAAGGGGGCCCAGCCTGAAGGCCAGTTAGGGGGGGATTTGGGGTGCTTATTTGTGCCCTGGGTACCCCTGGAACTATAGCGGGGTGACTGTTACCCCAATGTTTCTATATATCTGTAACCTTGTTATGGGCTAAGGGGGCCCAGCCTGAAGGCCAGTTAGGGGGGGATTTGGGGTGAGTGCTTATTTGTGCCCTGGGTACCCCTGGAACTATAGCGGGGTGACTGTTACCCCAATGTTTCTATATATCTGTAACCTTGTTATGGGCTAAGGGGGCCCAGCCTGAAGGCCCAGTTAGGGGGGGATTTGGGGTAAGTGCTTATTTGTGCCCTGGGTACCCCTGGAACTATAGCGGGGTGACTGTTACCCCAATGTTTCTATATATCTGTAACCTTGTTATGGGCTAAGGGGGCCCAGCCTGAAGGCCAGTTAGGGGGGATTTGGGGTGAGTGCTTATTTGTGCCCTGGGTACCCCTGGAACTATAGCGGGGTGACTGTTACCCCAATGTTTCTATATATCTGTAACCTTGTTATGGGCTAAGGGGGCCCAGCCTGAAGGCCAGTTAGGGGGGGATTTGGGGTGAGTGCTTATTTGTGCCCTGGGTACCCCTGGAACTATAGCGGGGTGACTGTTACCCCAATGTTTCTATATATCTGTAACCTCCAACCAAACCGAATCCAATCATTATTGCCCGTCCCCATAGTAACCCCTATCGCTCCCAGCCTATAGCGAAGTGGAAGACATACTCACACTCACACAGTAGGTGGCAGAATTCACCAGGCTAAAGACTAATCAAAAAGAGGGATCCTGGGAAATGTAGTTCTCATTTCTTTCTGTCAGACTTGAACGAATTCAGATTGAAACTAAATTTCCCAATATGCACTGCGCACTAAGGACAAAGCCTAAGGAACAACACTTCCCGGCATGCCTCAGGGCCGGAGGCTGCGCAGTAGGTGCTTGGTTACGCATGCGCAGTGAGTGACGGGCAGAGACCCTGTACCCGGGAGAGCAAGATGGCGGGGCTGAACCTGTGAGAGAAGCGCAGCCCGGACAGGTGAGAGCTGGGGCGGTACATATCGGGGGCAGGTGTGTAGCCACGGTGCCACTCTCTCCCGCATGTGCCCCGGTGCCATTGGGCTGTTTGGTACAACTGGCACATCCTTCGTGTGGCACCTCTGGGGAATATGGCTATTGGGGGCACTGGCACTGGGGCCGAATATGGCCACTGGCACCTGTATGGGTTATGGGCACTGACTGGCACCTGTATGGGTTATGGGCACTGACTGGCACCTGTATGGGTTATGGGCACTGACTGGCACCTGTATGGGTTATGGGCACTGACTGGCACCTGTATGGGTTATGGCACTGACTGGCACCTGTATGGGTTACCTGGCCTATGGTGCACTGACTGGCACCTGTATGGGTTATGGCACTGACTGGCACCTGTATGGGTTATGGGCACTGACTGGCACCTGTATGGGTTATGGGCACTGACTGGCACCTGTATGGGTTATGGGCACTGACTGGCACCTGTATGGGTTTATGGGCACTGACTGGCACCTGTATGGGTTATGGGCACTGACTGGCACCTGTATGGGTTATGGGCACTGACTGGCACCTGTATGGGTTATGGCACTGACTGGCACCTTGTATGGGTTTATGGCACTGACTGGCACCTGTATGGGTTATGGGCACTGACTGGCACCTGTATGGGTTATGGGCACTGACTGGCACCTGTATGGGTTATGGCACTGACTGGCACCTGTATGGGTTATGGCACTGACTGGCACCTGTATGGGTTATGGGCACTGACTGGCACCTGTATGGGTTATGGGCACTGACTGGCACCTGTATGGGTTATGGGCACTGACTGGCACCTGTATGGGTTATGGGCACTGACTGGCACCTGTATGGGTTATGGCACTGACTGCACCTGTATGGGTTATGGCACTGACTGGCACCTGTATGGGTTATGGGCACTGACTGGCACCTGTATGGGTTATGGGCACTGACTGGCACCTGTATGGGTTATGGGCACTGACTGGCACCTGTATGGGTTATGGGCACTGACTGGCACCTGTATGGGTTATGGCACTGACTGGCACCTGTATGGGTTATGGCACTGACTGGCACCTGTATGGGTTATGGGCACTGACTGGCACCTGTATGGGTTATGGGCACTGACTGGCACCTGTATGGGTTATGGCACTGACTGGCACCTGTATGGGTTATGGCACTGACTGGCACCTGTATGGGTTATGGGCACTGACTGGCACCTGTATGGGTTATGGGCACTGACTGGCACCTGTATGGGTTATGGCACTGACTGGCACCTGTATGGGTTATGGGCACTGACTGGCACCTGTATGGGTTATGGCACTGACTGGCACCTGTATGGGTTATGGGCACTGACTGGCACCTGTATGGATTATGGGCACTGACTGGCACCTGTATGGGTTATGGCCACTGACTGGCACCTGTATGGGTTATGGGCACTGACTGGCACCTGGTAAGGGAAAGGGTTATGGGCACTGACTGGCACCTGGTAGGGGAAAGGGTTATGGGCACTGACTGGCACCTGGTAAGGGAAAGGGTTATGGGCACTGACTGGCAGCTGGTAGGGGAAAGGGTTATGGGCACTGACTGGCACCTGGTAAGGGAAAGGGTTATGGGCACTGACTGGCACCTGTATGGGTTATGGGCACTGACTGGCACCTGGTAAGGGAAAGGGTTATGGGACTGACTGGCACCTGGTAAGGGAAAGGGTTATGGGCACTGACTGGCACTGGTAGGGGAAAGGGTTATGGGCACTGACTGGCACCTGGTAAGGGAAAGGGTTATGGGCACTGACTGGCACCTGGTAAGGGAAAGGGTTATGGGCACTGACTGGCACCTGTATGGGTTATGGGCACTGACTGGCACCTGTATGGGTTATGGCACTGACTGGCACCTGTATGGGTTATGGGCACTGACTGGCACCTGTATGGGTTATGGCACTGACTGGCACCTGTATGGGTTATGGCACTGACTGGCACCTGTATGGGTTATGGCACTGACTGGCACCTGTATGGGTTATGGGCACTGACTGGCACCTGTATGGGTTATGGGCACTGACTGCACCTGTATGGGTTATGGGCACTGACTGGCACCTGTATGGGTTATGGCACTGACTGGCACCTGTATGGGTTATGGGCACTGACTGGCACCTGTATGGGTTATGGGCACTGACTGGCACCTGTATGGGTTATGGGCACTGACTGGCACCTGTATGGGTTATGGCCACTGACTGGCACCTGTATGGGTTATGGGCACTGACTGGCACCTGGTAAGGGAAAGGGTTATGGGACTGACTGGCACCTGGTAAGGGAAAGGGTTATGGGACTGACTGGCACCTGGTAAGGGAAAGGGTTATGGGCACTGACTGGCACCTGGTAGGGGAAAGGGTTATGGGCACTGACTGGCACCTGGTAAGGGAAAGGGTTATGGGCACTGACTGGCAGCTGGTAGGGGAAAGGGTTATGGGCACTGACTGGCACCTGGTAAGGGAAAGGGTTATGGGCACTGACTGGCACCTGTATGGGTTATGGGCACTGACTGGCACCTGGTAAGGGAAAGGGTTATGGGACTGACTGGCACCTGGTAAGGGAAAGGGTTATGGGCACTGACTGGCACCTGGTAGGGGAAAGGGTTATGGGCACTGACTGGCACCTGGTAAGGGAAAGGGTTATGGGCACTGACTGGCACCTGGTAAGGGAAAGGGTTATGGGACTGACTGGCACCTGGTAAGGGAAAGGGTTATGGGACTGACTGGCACCTGGTAAGGGAAAGGGTTATGGGACTGACTGGCACCTGGTAAGGGAAAGGGTTATGGGCACTGACTGGCACCTGGTAAGGGAAAGGGTTATGGGCACTGACTGGCACCTGGTAGGGAAAGGGTTATGGGCACTGACTGGTGTAAGGTCCCTGACCGCCGATCTTAGATTTAGTAATCCGTGGGAGCCCTCCTACCAGGACAAAGGCGTATATACGGGGACAAGAAAGACACAGCTCCAAGGGAAGTTCAAACTTGTCCAGTTTATTCTTACGTGATCATAGTATTTATACCACTCGTGTACATGCAAAGACAAAGGAATCATTATAAAATAAAGATGGAGTAGAACCTCATTATCTACAAGGATGGCCTTCAAGGATGGCTAATGCGGGACAGGAATTTAAAGGAGGATACAAGGAGTAGAAAGGCGTTAATGCACAGATAAGATTAAGTTGTTTCTCAAGGCTTATGTTTTGTCAGGTGCAAGTTGTGCAAGGGTACTATTTGGGAAAAACAGCTTATTATGGGATGTTCAAACCTTGCTGGTTGCTGTTACAAAATGGAGATACATCTCTAAAATGGAGTATGATATGCTAAGTATCAAAGTGTATCAAAGTATCAAAATACATGCATATATGAATATATAATTACATGAATATATGATTATATGATATTATATCAAACCTTACAATCCCTCCTTTTATCACGAAGTGATAACATATTGAAGATGAAATCTATGGAGGGAGAATTTTAGGTACCCTCCCTTTTATCACGAAGTGATAACACTTAAAGTTATATCATTATAACATGAACAACACATGTGGATTAATGAAGGCACACATTGAATGATAATCAAACAAATGATAATAATAACGACAAAATTAAAGCAGAATAAGCCTTCAAAGTATTCACAACAATGATTATGCTTGAAAAACAAATAATCGATCGCTGCACAATTTTGTAGTACAGCTTTTCTAGCGTCTCCTAAGTCAGTCAATAGATTTGCAATTGCAATGCTGGCAGCATTAATGCTCTTAACTATGATGCAAGCGATTTCATTAATTTGTTTACCCTGATATACAGTCAATCCTGGTACTCCTACCAGTGAGAATCCTAGCGCTATTATTTCAGACTTAGACATTATGTGTCTTACAATCCTAGGTATGTATTCATAATCTGTGCCTCTATTAGGGCGTTGGGCCTGGATGGTCTGTCCGGGGTGAGCTGTATGAACAGCTAAACTAAATCTAGTTAATGCACAGGGTCCACCAGAAATATTAGCTGGAATGTAATTAAACGAGTTGTTCCTACAAGAGCAGAACCAACCTCTGGGCATTGGCACATGCTTAGCTAAACTAGGTGCCAGGATGGTATGATTACATGACATAGTTGTGGTGATATTGATGCATTGAGAAGTCAGCCTACTGCACACTGGGTGCGGGTCAGTACTCTTAGTCACACGTGTCTGAATGCACACAGGGATGTCGCTAACATTACAAGTCATGTTATAGCATATGTCACTTGCAGTTACATTGTGAGTAACTATGGAAGCAAAATTCTTTCGCATGCGTCTAGTAGCATTTTGATCTGTAACATAAGCATTTACAAAGACATGTGTTTCAATATCAGAATCTTGCACTTCAGAGTCATTTTTAGCATGGAAAATGTCAGTAAGCACAATGGTGGGAGTAGCAACAGCTACAAAACAAGTCTCAATCAGTTCAGTTGCACTAGTGACATCCTTTAAACACCTGTAACTAGTGTTAAGAACAATCCGTGCCATGTATTCCCACAAATTGTCATCATGTATGTCTAATGCTCTCTTGTCTACTGTTATGTTCCTGTTGGGGCGGTCCGGAGACTGTCCACACAAACAGGGTAACTCCTCATGGTGATGTGCACACATGGTGCTAAGGAAAATGATAAGTAGACAAATCCTGCTAAAACAAGAATTTTGCTGAGGAAAATGATGAGGTAGATTTTCAGACTCAATCGCCGTTTCCTTGGGCGAGGACTGGGTAGGGCCTCAAGGGGGGGGGGTCGCCGTTGTCATCTGAGGATGGTGTATCCTGTGGAGTAATCCGCACGGGGTGGGGGCCCTCTTTAGGTGCATTTTGTGTATGTCAGATGTCAGGACTGCGGTTCTGGTGATGTCTATCACGGTCGTGAGATCTCTGTATGGGGTGGTTCCCCCTTTCTTTGGATGGAGTCTCGCACAATGTCTCCTGGTTAATATGGATGTGTAGGTTTCTGTGAAAAGAGAGATAAACATCATTGTTGTGACTATTCAAAACCTTTATCAATTCAGTTACATATTGTTCCCGTATCTGATCCAAATCGCCTGGTATAGTGATCTAAGGGAGTCCTTGTCCACGGAGTGGGAAAAGGCTTACCCATTAAGATTTCAAATGGAATTTTTGTGCTCCCATTTACCTACTGAACCTGTCTACTATGACAAAGGGGTATTGATACCCTCCAGTTTCAATGTTTCACTTCCTTTCCTTTTTTTTTTTTTCTTTACATGACACATTTCAGTATTTTACTTGCTGTGACTTTCCTGTTTATATGCACTTGCTGTGACTTTCCTGTTTATATGCACCATGAACTACATAATGAACAGTGGTGCTGCATATTTCTGGAGACCTATTATCCCTCCTTTTGACCAGAGACCATTATTGTCGATGGTCAACATATTATCATATAACTGTAGCTCATATAAGAGCAAATCATGTGGCAGAGATAGTGGCACACATAATGCAGTAATATCAGGTGGGGGCTGCGCAGGGGGGTCAATTGGGTGGGCAGCCACCGGCGGTAGAGTGCCCACGGCACTTAACTACCACTAGGGTGTGTGGAAGCATAAGGGCTTGTCACAATTCTTCTATATAAATAGCATGCGCCATAGGCTTACCATCAACACTTGTAAAGTATAGAAAGTTGTAGGATAGAATAAGGTATTAGCAATAGAAGACTCAACAGCTACCGCGCAAGCTGCTAGCACCCACAGGTAGGCAGATATGCCTTGCGCAATGAGCGGTAGCACCTTAAAGAAGTATGCTATGGGTCTTTAACTGTTTCCGTAAATCTGGGCTAAGTCTGCAACCATGGTCTTACAATTTCCTGCAGTACAACACAAAGGCAGATTATAGTTAGGCAGACTGAGTATAGGTGCAGATGCCAATACCCCCAGTAAAGCTTTAAATGCATTTGTGCCAGTTTCAGTCCATTGCAAATTGTCAGATTCAGAGTCTGTAAGTATGCTCCTTAAGACGCTTTCAAAATATGAACAGTCTGGAATCCATTGTCTGCAAAAACCAACCGTGCCCAAGAATGTGAGCAATTGTTCTTTAGTTTGTGGCTTTCTATGGCTGAGATTGCCTGGATTCTCTGTGGGTTTATTAGTCTCTGCCCCTGTGATAGCAAGAAACCCAAGTACTGTACAGATGGTTTGCAATACTGCACCTTTTTAATTATACCTTGTGCCCCTCCTCACACAGGTAATTCAGCAGTGAAATAGTGTCTCTTTCACAACTTTCTCGGTCTGCACTACACAACAATAAATCATCAACATATTGCAGGGGAGTTGACCCTGACTGATATCCCCAGCCCTTTAGAGATTCGCGGAGTACATACCCATAAATCACGCTGTTAGCGGCGTACTTCATTGCTAATTGCGCAAAGGTGATTGACGCCGATCGCACGTGAAGGCAAACAAGGGCCTTGTCTTCTCACTCACTGATATAGAATGGTATGCATTCCCTAAATTTATGACACTGTAGTATGTTGAGTCTGAAGGTGTAGCGGTAAGTAAGGGGTTAATGTCTGTTACAACGTGTACCATCGGGTGCATGAGTCTGTTGATGGCCCGTATATCTTCTCTTGATACCAGGGATACTGTTTTTGATTAGCAGGTGTTTGGGTCTTTAAGAATGCTTTGTAGGGGGTACAAGACACACATCCTACATTAATTTTGGAAAATAGCCCACACGGCAGGTTAATTTGATCTAATGGACAAATGTCCGTACTAATATAATTGTGCCATATGACCTCTAATATTCTCTGAAACCTTCTTGTTTACAGGCTAATACAACTGCCATAGACTGTCTATTAAACCATAATCCTTCCATTTCTACATGCATTAACCCTGACACATATGTCTAACATAAATAAGGCATGAGGCTATGTATTAGAGGAGTTGTATCAGAACTGTGTAATACAGAAAAGGATATAAGTTATTATTGCACGGATGCAAGTGTTCCTTCCAGAACTGGGATCCTTTGTAGTGGGAGGTGTGGTTCCAAACAGATTCCTTTAGTATCATTTAGTCCTCGAGCTGCAGTTCCCTCAGTGAAGGTGGGATCTGGAACAAAAGAGAACACCTAACCATGCACTTTAGTTAGTTCACAAATTAATTGAGATACAATATTAGTTAAAACATCAGAGTGTAATTGCAGCTGTTGGGGAATGTAACACCTTAATCTGGGAGCTGACTGAAACAAAATTTTGAAGGCGACAGTTTACAGCCCCTTCTTAGTCGATATCTAACACTGAACAGAGCTACCGGCAATTTGCCAATAAATTTCTGACTCGGTTTTGTTCATCTTGTTCACACTCTAACATCCCTTCCTTAGGGTGGCAAGCACACTCCACGGGTGAGTATCCGCTGGAAATAGCATTTTCCCAAATCTGTATTATACTTTTCCCTAAATTTTCTTGTCCCATAGGGAAATGGACATTAAGCCGGTAACACAGAATGTCCGGAACACTGGGCATTACACGTTTCCTACTCAGGTAAACTTCAGGATACCCCCCTTCCGTGATATTAGCTAGTCGACACCCCCCTTCTGTAATACCAAACAGAAGTCCACATACGCAATTATTACACGACATATCTTCCCTGTACACTGTACTAGGTTAACCCACCAAAGCTAAGATATTCCACACACAATCCAGTGTAATTACCCCCACTCCAGCATGCACAGTGCTCAGCTGGAAAGTAGCTATTAACCCCTCTAATGCCTGCACATAAGAATCCTGTTACTGACCTTCACAGGCACAACTTCAGACGGACGGTTAACAGAGACCAATTACAGGGAGACACAAGAATACATAGAAACAAGAAACATAAATCAGGTTATAAATACCATGTGCAGGTTCAGTTAATAGACTGCAGGCAATAGGAACCTGTCTTGGCTGGCTGCCAGGAAGCCACTTTCGACTACGGACTAATTCACAATAGGATATGGGGATGACACGGTAAAGAAACTATAATCTAAGTTCCCACCATGTCCCGGAGGTGATCAGTCTCCGTCCCATCCCGTGTCAACTGTCCGGAACCCTTATATTTGGCTTAAAGACAGACAAGACCTGCAGTCTCACATTGGGCTTAAATTTTTTAAAGACATAATCAGTCCTCACGGTATTTATTCCTGTTCAAATTAGTTCAGCAAAGCGTGTGGGTGCGCACCAAAAGAATCATACTGATACCAGGTTCAGTATTCCTTGCAAGTTTATCATGAATGTGTAGTGATAATTTCTTAAAATTTCTTGAAATTTTATTTCATTTATTTTCAACTCCTTATAATGAAACTTAATTGCAACAATTCCGTAAAAGCAAAAACCTTATTAGCTCATTCAGAGGTATTCCTTAATGTTGCAATAAATTTTAGATAACCGGTTTAAAATATAACATTTACTTCTAAAGACAATAACAAAGACACAACACAGACAAACAGTAATTCATCCAACAGTATCACAACAACAGACCTGTGCCTACCTTTAGAGGCTTATCTTTATGTTTACCAAAAAACTCCTTATTACCTTTGGCTACTTCGCACAATTAACTCTTAATGCCGTTAATTTCCAAAGATCAAAAAATATAAGCACGCTTGGCAAAGCAAAGTCGTCGGGGCTGAACTGAGATCAAGGTCCCAACAATACCCACAACGATATGCGATCAGTCTTAATGCCCTGCGTGTTTATGTGAACATTTATATATATATATATACAGTACAGTATTGGCAGATAGAGAAAAATAAGAAAATCCTTTCAGGAGGCTCCCAGTCAAATATGAACAATTTTGAGCGGCCAACCTCCTGCTACCACAGCAGACTATAAATTTACCTCAGTAAATCCTGCGCTCCTACAGCGCACACAAAAAAACCTTGCGCTCTCAGCAGCGCAATAAATCACCTTGCGCTCTCAGCAGCGCAATAAATCACTTATAGGCAGACTCCGATGTTGCTGCCAAAAATACGGACATGGCGGTGCCGTAGCCAGACAGAGTAAAACTCAAAATTAATAGAGTTATACTCACCCTTCCAGCTGACGACACCCCACTCCTGGTACCATAACTGTAAGGTCCCTGACCGCCGATCTTAGATTTAGTAATCCGTGGGAGCCCTCCTACCAGGACAAAGGCGTATATACGGGGACAAGAAAGACACAGCTCCAAGGGAAGTTCAAACTTGTCCAGTTTATTCTTACGTGATCATAGTATTTATACCACTCGTGTACATGCAAAGACAAAGGAATCATTATAAAATAAAGATGGAGTAGAACCTCATTATCTACAAGGATGGCCTTCAAGGATGGCTAATGCGGGACAGGAATTTAAAGGAGGATACAAGGAGTAGAAAGGCGTTAATGCACAGATAAGATTAAGTTGTTTCTCAAGGCTTATGTTTTGTCAGGTGCAAGTTGTGCAAGGGTACTATTTGGGAAAAACAGCTTATTATGGGATGTTCAAACCTTGCTGGTTGCTGTTACAAAATGGAGATACATCTCTAAAATGGAGTATGATATGCTAAGTATCAAAGTGTATCAAAGTATCAAAATACATGCATATATGAATATATAATTACATGAATATATGATTATATGATATTATATCAAACCTTACAACTGGCACCTGGTAAGGGAAAGGGTTATGGGCACTGACTGGCACCTGGTAAGGGAAAGGGTTATGGGACTGACTGGCACCTGGTAAGGGAAAGGGTTATGGGACTGACTGGCACCTGGTAAGGGAAAGGGTTATGGGACTGACTGGCACCTGGTAAGGGAAAGGGTTATGGGACTGACTGGCACCTGGTAAGGGAAATGGTTATGGGCACTGACTGGCACCTGGTAAGGGAAAGGGTTATGGGCACTGACTGGCACCTGGTAGGGAAAGGGTTATGGGCACTGACTGGCACCTGGTAAGGGAAAGGGTTGTGGGCACTGATTGGCACCTGGTAAGGGAAAGGGTTATGGGCACTGACTGGCACCTGGTAGGGGAAAGGGTTATGGGCACTGACTGGCACATGGTAAGGGAAAGGGTTATGGGCACTGACTGGCACCTGGTAAGGGAAAGGGTTATGGGCACTGATTGGCACCTGTAAGAGAAATGGCTTATGGGCACTGACTGGCACCTGGTAAGGGAACGGGTTATGGGCACTGACTGGCACCTGTAAGGGAAAGGGTTATAGGCACTGACTGGCACCTGGTAAGGTTTATGGGCACTGACTGGCACCTGGTAAGGGAACGGGTTATGGGCACTGACTGGCACCTGTAAGGGAAAGGGTTATAGGCACTGACTGGCACCTGGTAAGGTTTATGGGCACTGACTGGCACCTGGTAGGGGAAAGGGTTATGGGCACTGACTGGCACCTGGTAAGGGAAAGGGTTATAGGCACTGACTGGCACCTGGTAAGGTTTATGGGCACTGACTGGCACCTGGTAGGGGAAAGGGTTATGGGCACTGACTGGCAGCTGTGTGGGGAAAGGGTTATGGGCACTGACTGGCACCTGGTAAGGGAAAGGGTTATGGGCACTGACTGGCACCTGTAAGAGAAATGGCTTATGGGCACTGACTGGCACCTGGTAAGGGAAAGGGTTATAGGCACTGACTGGCACTTGTAAAGGGGAAAGGATCTTGGGCACTGACTGGCACCTGTAAGAGAAATGGCTTATGGGCACTGACTGGCACCTGGTAAGGGAAAGGGTTATAGGCACTGACTGGCAACTGGTAAGTTTTATGGGCACTGGCACCTGGTAGGGGAAAGGGTTATGGGACTGACTGGCACCTGTAAGGGTTATGGGCACTGACTGGCACATGTAAGGGTTATGGGCACTGACTGGCACCTGGTAAGGGAAAGGGTTATGGGCACTGACTGGCACCTGGTAAGGGAAAGGGTTATGGGCACTGATTGGCATCTGGTAGGGAAAGGGTTATGGGCACTGACTGGCACCTGGTAGGGGAAAGGGTTATGGGCACTGACTGGCAGCTGTGTGGGGAAAGGGTTATGGGCACTGACTGGCACCTGGTAAGGGAAAGGGTTATAGGCACTGACTGGCACCTGGTAAGGGTTATGGGCACTGACTGGCACCTGGTAAGGGAAAGGGTTATAGGCACTGACTGGCACCTGGTAAGGGTTATGGGCACTGACTGGCACCTGGTAAGGGAAAGGGTTATGGGCACTGACTGGCAGCTGAGTTGGGAAAGGGTTATGGGCACTGACTGGCATCTGGTAAGGGAAAAGGGTTATGGGCACTGACTGGCATCTGGTAAGGTAAAGGGTTATGGGCACTGACTGGCACCTGTAAGAGAAATGGCTTATGGGCACTGACTGGCAGCTGTGTGGGAAAGGGTTATAGGCACTGACTGGCACCTGCTAGGGGAAAGGGTTATGGGCACTGATTGGCACCTGGTAAGAGAAAGGGTTATGGGCACTGACTGGCACCTGTAAGGGAAAGGGTTATGGGCACTGACTGCCACCTGGTAAGGGGAAACAGTTATGGGCACTGACTGGCACCTGGTAAGGGAAAGGGTTATAGGCACTGACTGGCACCTGGTAAGGGTTATGGGCACTGACTGGCACCTGGTAAGGGAAAGGGTTATAGGCACTGACTGGCACCTGGTAAGGGTTATGGGCACTGACTGGCACCTGGTAAGGGAAAGGGTTATGGGCACTGACTGGCAGCTGAGTTGGGAAAGGGTTATGGGCACTGACTGGCATCTGGTAAGGGAAAGGGTTATGGGCACTGACTGGCATCTGGTAAGGTAAAGGGTTATGGGCACTGACTGGCACCTGTAAGAGAAATGGCTTATGGGCACTGACTGGCAGCTGTGTGGGAAAGGGTTATAGGCACTGACTGGCACCTGCTAGGGGAAAGGGTTATGGGCACTGACTGGCACCTGGTAAGGGAAAGGGTTATGGGCACTGACTGGCACCTGTAAGGGAAAGGGTTATGGGCACTGACTGCCACCTGGTAAGGGGAAACAGTTATGGGCACTGACTGGTAAGGGAAAATGTTATGAGCACTGACTGCCACCTAGTAAGGGAATGGGTTATGGGCACTTACTGGCACCTGGTAAGGGAAAGGGTTATGGGCACTGACTGGCACCTGGTAAGGGAAATGGTTATGGGCACTGACTGGCACCTGGTAAGGGAAAGGATTATGGGCACTGACTGGCACCTGGTAAGGGAAAGGGTTATGGGCACTGACTGGCAGCTGGTAAGGGTAAAGAGTTATGGGCACTGATTGGCACCTGGTAAGGGAAATTGTTATGAGTACTGACTGGCACCTGGTAAGGGAATGGGTTATGGGCACTGACTGGCACCTGGTAAGGGAAAGGGTTATGGGCACTGACTGGCACCTGGTAAGGGAAAGGGTTATGGGCACTGACTGGCACCTGGTAGGGGAAAGGGTTATGGGCACTGACTGGCAGCTGTGTGGGAAAGGGTTATGGGCACTGACTGGCACCTGGTAGGGGAAAGGGTTATGGGCACTGACTGGCAGCTGTGTGGGAAAGGGTTTTGGGCACTGACTGGCACCTGGTAAGGGAAAGGATTATGGGCACTGACTGGCACCTGGTAAGGGAAAGGGTTATGGGCACTGACTGGCAGCTGGTAAGGGAAAGGGTTATGGGCACTTACTTGCAGCTGTGTGGGAAAGGGTTATGGGCACTGACTGGCAGCTGTGTGGGAAAGGGTTATGGGCACTGACTGGCAGCTGTGTGGGGAAGGGCTTGGCACAGTGTAAGGGGAACTGAAGGTATATTCACTGCCTAACATTTTGGCACTGTCCCCCCCTCAGGCCGGTGCCCATATTCGCTGTTGATATTTCTGTAAAAGCTCATTGTTGGCAACTTCTTTGGCTTCTCCCGTTTCCTTGTGTCGGGCCCAGCGGGCGCGTGTTGTGCCCAGTAGAGCAATGGCTGGCAGCACAGGTGCAGGCTTGGTAGGGAGGCAATGGCTGGCAGCACAGGTGCAGGCTGGGTAGGGAGGCAATGGCTGGCAGCACAGGTGCAGGCTGGGTAGGGAGGCAATGGCTGGCAGCACAGGTGCAGGCTGGGTAGGGAGGCAATGGCTGGCAGCACAGGTGCAGGCTGGGTAGGGAGGCAATGGCTGGCAGCACAGGTGCAGGCTGGGTAGGGAGGCAGGGGCTGGCAGCACAGGTGCAGGCTGGGTAGGGAGGCAATGGCTGGCAGCACAGGTGCAGGCTGGGTAGGGAGGCAATGGCTGGCAGCACAGGTGCAGGCTGGGTAGGGAGGCAATGGCTGGCAGCACAGGTGCAGGCTGGGTAGGGAGGCAATGGCTGGCAGCACAGGTGCAGGCTGGGTAGGGAGGCAATGGCTGGCAGCACAGGTGCAGGCTGGGTAGGGAGGCAATGGCTGGCAGCACAGTGCAGGCTGGGTAGGGAGGCAGGGGCTGGCAGCACAGGTGCAGGCTGGGTAGGGAGGCAGTGGCTGGCAGCACAGGTGCAGGCTGGGTAGGGAGCGGGGCAGTATGTTGGAGGAAGGGGGTAGGTTTCTGTATCCTGACTAATGCCCTGTAGCAGTGTAACAAGGTGTCGGAGCCACAAGCCTTAAGGCTTAAGGCGATATGGGCCCATTAGACAGATTGGGCAGCTAATCGGCCCGTGTATGGGCACTGCCGGCGGGCCTGCCCCACCCATATCTGGCCTGAAATCGGGCAGATCTCGATCGGGCAGGTTAGAAAATCTAGTCGGATCGGGGACTGTATCGGCTCGTTGATGGGGCCCCCAGACCGACTTTGCCTATACCTGCCGTAATAATTCAGTATTTTGTCCCCAGGGCCCGGATTCTCCCGATATCCCCACCCGTAGCGAGCGGATCTGAAGGTGTATGGGCACCTATAGGCACAGGGAGGCCCAGGGCCCGGATTCTCCCGATATCCCCACCCGTAGCGAGCGGATCTGAAGGTGTATGGGCACCTATAGGCACAGGGAGGCCCAGGGCCCGGATTCTCCCGATATCCCCACCCGTAGCGAGCGGATCTGAAGGTGTATGGGCACCTATAGGCACAGGGAGGCCCAGGGCCCGGATTCTCCCGATATCCCCACCCGTAGCGAGCGGATCTGAAGGTGTATGGGCACCTATAGGCACAGGGGGGCCCAGGGCCCGGATTCTCCCGATATCCCCACCCGTAGCGAGCGGATCTGAAGGTGTATGGGCACCTATAGGCACAGGGAGGCCCAGGGCCCGGTGTTGCTCGGCTGTTTGGACCTTGATCCGTAGTTTGGGCAACCTGTCCCTTTGTGTTCAGAGGTTTCATTCCAGAGATAACAGGGAAGGGCAGTGAGTAAATATCTGCCCTACACCCACCCCGGCTATTCCACTTATTTATATGGGCTCTGTAACGAGAAGCAAGTGCTGTCTCTCAGGGATACGAGCTGTCTCTCAGGGATAGGAGCTGTCTCTCAGGGATAGGAGCTGTCTCTCAGGGATAGGAGCTGTCTCTCAGGGATAGGAGCTGTCTCTCAGGGATACGGAGCTGTCTCTCAGGGATAGGAGCTGTCTCTCAGGGATACGGAGCTGTCTCTCAGGGATACGGAGCTGTCTCTCAGGGATACGGAGCTGTCTCTCAGGGATACGGAGCTGTCTCTCAGGGATACGGAGCTGTCTCTCAGGGATACGGAGCTGTCTCTCAGGGATACGCAGCTGTCTCTCAGGGATAGGAGCTGTCTCTCAGGGATACGGAGCTGTCTCTCAGGGATAGGAGCCGTCTCTCAGGGATAGGAGCTGTCTCTCAGGGATACGGAGCTGTCTCTCAGAGATACAGAGCTGTCTCACTTTATGAGGGGCAAACTGGGAAATACAGAATGATCCATTCAACTTGTACCCACAATGCACTTCCCCAGCAGGAGGGCTGTTGTCTTAACAGTGGGGGAGCAGCTACTCTGTGTGTAATGTAAATTATATGGGAGCCTCCCTTCCTCCTTGGCTTCCTCTGCTGCCTCCTCTTGGATCTGTTATCCTGTGTGGTTCATTGGCCGTGCCACTGGGGCGGGGCTTCTTCCTCTGCTCCTCAGCCTGCCAGGGGTTAATCAGGGGTGTCCTGTATGTGGCCCTTGGGGTGTCTCAAGGCTGCAGGCTGAGTTATACAGGGAACTCTGAGTATCACTCATGTATTATAAGGGATAATGTACCCCCTACTGTAAATGATAAGGATATTAGCAGTCACTGAGGGGTTCTGTGCCCCCCATATAAAGGCACAAGGCTGCAGGCTGAGTTATACAGGGAACTCTGAGTATCACTCATGTATTATAAGGGATAATGTACCCCCTAGTGTAAATGATAAGGATATTAGCAGTCACTGAGGGGTTCTGTGCCCCCCATATAAAGGCACAAGGCTGCAGGCTGAGTTATACAGGGAACTCTGAGTATCACTCATGTATTATAAGGGATAATGTACCCCCTACTGTAAATGATAAGGATATTAGCAGTCACTGAGGGGTTCTGTGCCCCCCATATAAAGGCACAAGGCTGCAGGCTGAGTTATACAGGGAACTCTGAGTATCACTCATGTATTATAAGGGATAATGTACCCCCTACTGTAAATGATAAGGATATTAGCAGTCACTGAGGGGTTCTGTGCCCCCCATATAAAGGCACAAGGCTGCAGGCTGAGTTATACAGGGAACTCTGAGTATCACTCATGTATTATAAGGGATAATGTACCCCCTACTGTAAATGATAAGGATATTAGCAGTCACTGAGGAGTTCTGTGCCCCCCATATAAAGGCACAAGGCTGCAGGCTGAGTTATACAGGGAACTCTGAGTATCACTCATGTATTATAAGGGATAATGTACCCCCTACTGTAAATGATAAGGATATTAGCAGTCACTGAGGGGTTCTGTGCCCCCCAAATAAAGGCACAAGGCTGCAGGCTGAGTTATACAGGGAACTCTGAGTATCACTCATGTATTATAAGGGATAATGTACCCCCTACTGTAAATGATAAGGATATTAGCAGTCACTGAGGGGTTCTGTGCCCCCCATATAAAGGCACAAGGCTGCAGGCTGAGTTATACAGGGAACTCTGAGTATCACTCATGTATTATAAGGGATAATGTACCCCCTACTGTAAATGATAAGGATATTAGCAGTCACTGAGGGGTTCTGTGCCCCCCATATAAAGGCACAAGGCTGCAGGCTGAGTTATACAGGGAACTCTGAGTATCACTCATGTATTATAAGGGGTAATGTACCCCCTACTGTAAATGATAAGGATATTAGCAGTCACTGAGGGGTTCTGTGCCCCCCATATAAAGGCACAAGGCTGCAGGCTGAGTTATACAGGGAACTCTGAGTATCACTCATGTATTATAAGGGATAATGTACCCCCTACTGTAAATGATAAGGATATTAGCAGTCACTGAGGGGTTCTGTGCCCCCCATATAAAGGCACAAGGCTGCAGGCTGAGTTATACAGGGAACTCTGAGTATCACTCATGTATTATAAGGGATAATGTACCCCCTACTGTAAATGATAAGGATATTAGCAGTCACTGAGGGGTTCTGTGCCCCCCATATAAAGGCACAAGGCTGCAGGCTGAGTTATACAGGGAACTCTGAGTATCACTCATGTATTATAAGGGGTAATGTACCCCCTACTGTAAATGATAAGGATATTAGCAGTCACTGAGGGGTTCTGTGCCCCCCATATAAAGGCACAAGGCTGCAGGCTGAGTTATACAGGGAACTCTGAGTATCACTCATGTATTATAAGGGATAATGTACCCCCTACTGTAAATGATAAGGATATTAGCAGTCACTGAGGGGTTCTGTGCCCATATAAAGGCACAAGGCTGCAGGCTGAGTTATACAGGGAACTCTGAGTATCACTCATGTATTATAAGGGATAATGTACCCCCTACTGTAAATGATAAGGATATTAGCAGTCACTGAGGGGTTCTGTGCCCCCCATATAAAGGCACAAGGCTGCAGGCTGAGTTATACAGGGAACTCTGAGTATCACTCATGTATTATAAGGGATAATGTACCCCCTACTGTAAATGATAAGGATATTAGCAGTCACTGAGGGGTTCTGTGCCCCCCATATAAAGGCACAAGGCTGCAGGCTGAGTTATACAGGGAACTCTGAGTATCACTCATGTATTATAAGGGATAATGTACCCCCTACTGTAAATGATAAGGATATTAGCAGTCACTGAGGGGTTCTGTGCCCCCCATATAAAGGCACAAGGCTGCAGGCTGAGTTATACAGGGAACTCTGAGTAGCACACACAAATACACAAGCCTAGAGCTTTGCATGCTGGGATGCCCCCATGATTCCCTGTGCTAGAGAGGGGGCTATTTGTGCAGTTAGGGATGCAGGGGAGAAGACAGGCTATTGGATTTAGTGGGGGGGGGGGGGGGGGGAGCTGATTGATGTGGATCTATATGTGCCAGTGATTGATGTGCTGGGGGTGGGATAGTCTGATGTACAGGAGCAGCTCATTGCCAGCATGGGGGGGGGGGGGTGTTGTTTATCTCTGTGTGCCAGTGTTTATCTTGTAGCTGGTGGAACTGGTATGTGCGAGTGCAGCCGGATCCCCCATGTATAACTATAAATACTCAGTGACACAGTGTCTCCGTGGGACAGGTTTCAGGTTGCACCCAGTGGCTCCCTGGGCTGATCAGAGTGGAATGTTCCGCTAATTAGTCTCCAGTGATTAGTTTCCCCCACGGGACATTGATTTCCCTCCCCCTGAGCATGGGGGGGGGGGGTAGATATTAGAGATAACTGGGTAACAGTAACTGCCTAATCATCTCTGCCCTCCCATAGGCACGGCTACTGAGAGTGCAATAAGCCATTATACGGGGGGGGGGGGCAAATACACACTAATGCTGCCATGCTTTGCCCCCGTACATGCCAGGCTGTGGGAGTCTAACCCCCTGTAACTACTCAGTTGCCCCGGCGCCGCCCACTGATCTGGTACCAGGGTCGTTACTAGTCACCCAAATGGCTGTGAGGGGAGGGGCCAATCCATCCGGCAGGGTTGGGGGGCTGATACCTCCCTGATACCCCCCTGTAAGGGCAGGGAGCGCTCACTGGGCTAGCCCGGGTATATTTCTGGCAGGTTTGGGCAATAGCCAAATGGCTTGCTGTGGCCTCTCGGGTTAGAGAAATACAAACTGCCAGATAACTGTACCCGGGGGCACCATAATATAGAGGCAGTGGTGCCGCCCCACAGCGCCCAATCCCATCACTGATATGTACTGATCCATCCCATCAGCGTCTCCATGGAGACTAATTGCCTGCTAAATATAGTACCGTCATCCTCATCATTTATTTCTATAGGGAGGCGGGTTGTACCACTCGTTTATTCAACTGGGGGGGCTTCCTGTACTTTACCCTGTATTGTTATACACTGTATCCCTCCTTGCCTCACTATACACACTGCCCCACTGGTACTGCCCTACCTTTATCCCTCCGTGCCTCACTATACACACTGCCCACTGGTACTGTCCTACCTTTATCCCTCCTTGCCTCACTATACACACTGCCCCACTGGTACTGCCCTACCTTTATCCCTCCGTGCCTCACTATACACACTGCCCACTGGTACTGCCCTACCTTTATCCCTCCTTGCCTCACTATACACACTGCCCCACTGGTACTGTCCTACCTTTATCCCTCCTTGCCTCACTATACACACTGCCCCGCTGGTACTGCCCTACCTTTATCCCTCCGTGCCTCACTATACACACTGCCCCACTGGTACTGTCCTACCTTTATCCCTCCGTGCCTCACTATACACACTGCCCACTGGTACTGCCCTACCTTTATCCCTCCGTGCCTCACTATACACACTGCCCACTGGTACTGCCCTACCTTTATCCCTCCGTGCCTCACTATACACACTGCCCACTGGTACTGCCCTACCTTTATCCCTCCGTGCCTCACTATACACACTGCCCACTGGTACTGTCCTACCTTTATCCCTCCTTGTCTCACTATACACACTGCCCACTGGTACTGCCCTACCTTTATCCCTCCGTGCCTCACTATACACACTGCCCACTGGTACTGTCCTACCTTTATCCCTCCTTGTCTCACTATACACACTGCCCACTGGTACTGTCCTACCTTTATCCCTCCGTGCCTCACTATACACACTGCCCCACTGGTACTGCCCTACCTTTATCCCTCCGTGCCTCACTATACACACTGCCCCACTGGTACTGTCCTACCTTTATCCCTCCGTGCCTCACTATACACACTGCCCACTGGTACTGCCCTACCTTTATCCCTCCGTGCCTCACTATACACACTGCCCACTGGTACTGCCCTACCTTTATCCCTCCGTGCCTCACTATACACACTGCCCCACTGGTACTGCCCTACCTTTATCCCTCCGTGCCTCACTATACACACTGCCCCGCTGGTACTGCCCTACCTTTATCCCTCCGTGCCTCACTATACACACTGCCCCACTGGTACTGTCCTACCTTTATCCCTCCGTGCCTCACTATACACACTGCCCCGCTGGTACTGCCCTACCTTTATCCCTCCGTGCCTCACTATACACACTGCCCCACTGGTACTGTCCTACCTTTATCCCTCCTTGCCTCACTATACACACTGCCCACTGGTACTGCCCTACCTTTATCCCTCCGTGCCTCACTATACACACTGCCCACTGGTACTGTCCTACCTTTATCCCTCCGTGCCTCACTATACACACTGCCCACTGGTACTGCCCTACCTTTATCCCTCCGTGCCTCACTATACACACTGCCCACTGGTACTGTCCTACCTTTATCCCTCCTTGTCTCACTATACACACTGCCCACTGGTACTGCCCTACCTTTATCCCTCCGTGCCTCACTATACACACTGCCCCACTGGTACTGCCCTACCTTTATCCCTCCGTGCCTCACTATACACACTGCCCCACTGGTACTGTCCTACCTTTATCCCTCCGTGCCTCACTATACACACTGCCCACTGGTACTGCCCTACCTTTATCCCTCCGTGCCTCACTATACACACTGCCCACTGGTACTGCCCTACCTTTATCCCTCCGTGCCTCACTATACACACTGCCCCACTGGTACTGTCCTACCTTTATCCCTCCGTGCCTCACTATACACACTGCCCACTGGTACTGCCCTACCTTTATCCCTCCGTGCCTCACTATACACACTGCCCCACTGGTACTGTCCTACCTTTATCCCTCCGTGCCTCACTATACACACTGCCCCACTGGTACTGCCCTACCTTTATCCCTCCGTGCCTCACTATACACACTGCCCCACTGGTACTGCCCTACCTTTATCCCTCCGTGCCTCACTATACACACTGCCCCACTGGTACTGTCCTACCTTTATCCCTCCGTGCCTCACTATACACACTGCCCCGCTGGTACTGCCCTACCTTTATCCCTCCGTGCCTCACTATACACACTGCCCTGCAATTCCCCAGGGGGTTGGATTCCCTTCTCCTATACCCTACATGCAGCTGCTGCTATATGGGGCCCCATCAAAAGCAGGGCCCGGGGCAGATGCACCCACGCTGGGGAGGGGTATAGGGAGGGTGTTGTTACAGCCCTGGGGGTTACAAGCGAGTAATCAGAATCCCAATGTGCCCCTGGGTATTTGGCTGTATGACGTCAATGGGTTAGTACCCCAAGCTTAGGGTTGTGCCAGGATGGAAGGGGCTTTATTCTACCCTTACTGGCACCCTAACAGCTGTTACGTGTGTATTTGTGCTTATACATGTGGGTAGGAGCTGCCATATTGCTTTGTGTGTAGGGAAGTGGGTAAAGAACTGCTGGTTGGCAGTGCATCTGGGGGGCAGTGCTGTGGGCAGGAGAGGAAGTGCTGGGCGGCTAATGTGGGTAATTACACAGTGTGTGAGCGGAACAAGCGCCACTTACACAGCAGCCGGGGTCAGAGTCCGCCCTTCCCTCCCTGCACCCTCCCTGCACCCTCCCCTGGGTCTGATCATCATGATGGAGGTGCTGGCAGGGGACACGCTGGGACAGGCAGGTATGTAGCAGGGCCCGAGGCGCCCCTGGGGGAGGGGCTACTAATTTTACCCACAATCCCCTGGATCTTAAAATGATGATGAGTTGCAGGCAGGTATGTAGCAGGGCCCAAGGTGCCCCTGGGGGAGGGGCTATTAATGTTACCCACAATCCCCTCTCACATTCCAGGAATGCTAAGCGCCAGTGGGACTTGGAATGGGCACTACCAGTTAGCAAAGCCTCTCCTCCCCCTTATGGCGGGTATGTCAGTGCCCACCCATGTTTTATTTGTCCTGACATGCCAACCCCCCCCCCCCCCCCCCCCCGCAGGGTGTCTCAGCCAGAAAAGGTGGCAACCCTACCCGCCCCCAGGCCATACCCAGGAAACCCCAGTGCCCAGCACTAACATGCATTCACCCTGTAGTGACCCACATGGGCCAGTCCCACCCAGTACTAACCCCCCCCACGCAGCACCCAGTGCCTCGCTCGTCTCCCTGCCACCTTGGGTGTAAAGTTACGGAGCTGCCTGGCATGGAACTTGCCAATCCTAGGTGTGGGGGGCACCCCTGAGCCAGCAGTGTGAATTTCCCACGATACACCCCTGCTCCTGGCTGTGCCCTAAATGTGCCAGCTGGAAGGGTTGGTGCATTCCTGCCCTATGAACCCAGAGTCACAGCATGGAGTTAACCCTCCAACCCCCAAAGCATAGTCTTTCCCTATGAACCCAGAGTCACAGCATGGAGTTAACCCTCCAACCCCCAAAGCATAGTCTTTCCCTATGAACCCAGAGTCACAGCATGGAGTTAACCCTCCAACCCCCAAAGCATAGTCTTTCCCTATGAACCCAGAGTCACAGCATGGAGTTAACCCTCCAACCCCCAAAGCATAGTCTTTCCCTATGAACCCAGAGTCACAGCATGAGGTTAACCCTCCAACCCCCAAAGCATAGTCTTTCCCTATGAACCCAGAGTCACAGCATGGGGTTAACCCTCCAACCCCCAAAGCATAGTCTTTCCCTATGAACCCAGAGTCACAGCATGAGGTTAACCCTCCAACCCCCAAAGCATAGTCTTTCCCTATGAACCCAGAGTCACAGCATGGGGTTAACCCTCCAACCCCGAAAGCATAGTCTTTCCCTATGAACCCAGAGTCACAGCATGGGGTTAACCCTCCAACCCCCAAAGCATAGTCTTTCCCTATGAACCCAGAGTCACAGCATGGGGTTAACCCTCCAACCCCCAAAGCATAGTCTTTCCCTATGAACCCAGAGTCACAGCATGGGGTTAACCCTCCAACCCCCAAAGCATAGTCTTTCCCTATGAACCCAGAGTCACAGCATGGGGTTAACCCTCCAACCCCCAAAACATAGTTTTTGTTTAACTCTCGGTGCCTGGAAGCAGTATTGAGCCAAATGGCACGTTCCATACTAATCCCAGACTGGCATCACAGATTTAACCCCCAGAACATAGTAAATCCTTCCCAGACTGTCCAGATTCACAGCACAGAATTAACCCTTTAACCCCCAACACATAGTTTTATTTAACCCTCTCAATACCATGGACCATTCATGCTAGTCCTTAATTCCTGTCCAGACTCAAAGCAGGGATTAACCCCTGCAGCAGTCAGGCCCTTTTAACCCTCACAGTGCCAGGGGCAGGCATTGCATATGATTGCTGAAGAGTTGCATGTGATTAGTGGGCCCCTGCACCCACGGGTGTTTGTACAGCTGGTCCTGTGGATTGTGGAATTCTGCAACATCTCAACTCCTGGGTGGGGGGGTTGGAGATCGGAATTGGGGGTGGGGGGGTTGGAGATCGGAATTGGGGGTGGGGGGGTTGGAGATCGGAATTGGGGGTGGGGGGGTGGAAGATTGGAATTGGGGAAGGGAGATCCGAATTGGGGGGGGCAGACCATGTTTTTATGTGAATTTGATTCTTTGTACTTAGGATTTCACACACCCCCTGTAGGTACGTGTCCTGTGCTCCCTCTGCCCCAGCTTTGCCATCTCTTCCTTCTCACACTGTAATATCAGCCAAGGCCTCACCAGGCAGCAGTGCTGTAAATATTAGTGAGTCTGTCAGATAAGTCAGAATCAATCGTTCTGTGTCTTATGGGCCACTGGCTGTGAGTGGGTGCCTAGAATCCCTAAACCATCTGAGTCCCAGAAAATATCTTCCCCAGTCCAAACGGTAACAATTCCCCCGGTGAACATATAAATATATATAAAGCAAATGTAAATATAAAGAATATTCCTATCTCTTGCCTTAGTGTGTAAATATGTACCCAGCCTTACAGCCCCCAGCACTGCCGCCAAAGGGAACGTATTCACATTGTAGTGAATTAATAAAGGTCCAAAGTATTCATTAGCTGCGTATAATATGAGTGGGGCACCCGTAGCCACCCATAGGCACCCATACACTTAGCAGTCTGTGGGATCCCTGCCAGGTTCACCTTCCCTAGGACATGATCACTGATTTCCCATGATCCATAAGGAAAAGCTTTTTGTTCCCATGATCCTTAGTGGCACATAGAGAATAGTGCATTAGGAAGTGTAGCCGGGATGCCGGGCAGGGGTAACAGACAGAGGCAGATGGTGGGTTCCTTGCCCCCGGGGTGGGTAAGGCTGTATGTAGGTGTGGGCTGAGCTCCCTATTAAGCCTTTACCTTCTGTGTATTGGCAGGGCCTGATGGCAGAATGGAGCCGCCGGCGCTACAGACTGGATGAGCAACGTTTGGGCCCTAATATTTCCCACCCCCCGGCTAGTTTCCGTAGCTTGTCCCAGTCCCCAGTTCTTTCCCACTTTCTCCCTCCTACCGGAATCTGATCCCTGCAGCAACAATGAGCTGGCTGAGCAAACTAAACCCGCGTGGGGCTGGCAGCAAGGCCGGGCGAGGTGCCACTCTCCAACCGCTCGTCACTGCCGATCCAGAGACCTGTCTGATGGTATTCAAGAACCACTGGTCCCAGGTAAATGTAATGGCGTTACTTACCTGTGAGGGGGAGGTACACAGGCATGGGGTGGGGGTTACTTACCTGTAAGGGGAGGTACACAGGCATGGGGTGGGGGTTACTTACCTGTAAGGGGAGGTACACAGGCATGGGGTGGGGGTGACTTAACTATAAGGGGAGGTACACAGGCACAGGGGGAGGTTACTTACCTATAAGGGGAGGTACACAGGCACAGGGGGAGGTTACTTACCTGTAAGGGGAGGTACACAGGCACAGGGGGAGGTTACTTACCTGTGAGGGGAGGTACACAGGCACAGGGGGAGGTTACTTACCTGTGAGGGGAGGTACATAGGCACAGGGGGAGGTTACTTACCTGTAAGGGGAGGTACACAGGCACAGGGGGAGGTTACTTACCTGTGAGGGGAGGTACACAGGCACAGGGGGAGGTTACTTACCTGTAAGGGGAGGTACACAGGCACAGGGGGAGGTTACTTACCTGTAAGGGGAGGTACACAGGCACGGGGGGGTTACTTACCTGTAAGGGGAGGTACACAGGCACAGGGGGAGGTTACTTACCTGTAAGGGGAGGTACACAGGCACAGGGGGAGGTTACTTACCTGTGAGGGGAGGTACACAGGCACAGGGGGAGGTTACTTACCTGTGAGGGGAGGTACATAGGCACAGGGGGAGGTTACTTACCTGTAAGGGGAGGTGCACAGGCACAGGGGGAGGTTACTTACCTGTGAGGGGAGGTACACAGGCACAGGGGGAGGTTACTTACCTGTAAGGGGAGGTACACAGGCACAGGGGGAGGTTACTTACCTGTGAGGGGAGGTACACAGGCACGGGGGGGTTACTTACCTGTAAGGGGAGGTACACAGGCACAGGGGGAGGTTACTTACCTGTAAGGGGAGGTACACAGGCACAGGGGGAGGTTACTTACCTGTGAGGGGAGGTACATAGGCACAGGGGGAGGTTACTTACCTGTAAGGGGAGGTACATAGGCACAGGGGGAGGTTACTTACCTGTGAGGGGAGGTACATAGGCACAGGGGGAGGTTACTTACCTGTAAGGGGAGGTACACAGGCACAGGGGGAGGTTACTTACCTGTGAGGGGAGGTACACAGGCACGGGGGGGTTACTTACCTGTAAGGGGAGGTACACAGGCACAGGGGGAGGTTACTTACCTGTGAGGGGAGGTACACAGGCACGGGGGGGTTACTTACCTGTAAGGGGAGGTACACAGGCACGGGGGGGTTACTTACCTGTAAGGGGAGGTACACAGGCACAGGGGGAGGTTACTTACCTGTGAGGGGAGGTACACAGGCACGGGGGGGTTACTTACCTGTAAGGGAAGGTACACAGGCACAGGGGGAGGTTACTTACCTGTGAGGGGAGGTACACAGGCACGGGGGGGTTACTTACCTGTAAGGGGAGGTACACAGGCACAGGGGGAGGTTACTTACCTGTGAGGGGAGGTACACAGGCACGGGGGGGTTACTTACCTGTAAGGGGAGGTACACAGGCACAGGGGGAGGTTACTTACCTGTGAGGGGAGGTACACAGGCACGGGGGGGTTACTTACCTGTAAGGGGAGGTACACAGGCACGGGGGGGTTACTTACCTGTAAGGGGAGGTACACAGGCACGGGGGGGTTACTTACCTGTAAGGGGAGGTACACAGGCACAGGGGGAGGTTACTTACCTGTGAGGGGAGGTACACAGGCACGGGGGGTTACTTACCTGTAAGGGGAGGTACACAGGCACAGGGGGAGGTTACTTACCTGTGAGGGGAGGTACACAGGCACGGGGGTTACTTACCTGTAAGGGGAGGTACACAGGCACAGGGGGAGGTTACTTACCTATAAGGGGAGGTACACAGGCACAGGGGGAGGTTACTTACCTATAAGGGGAGGTACACAGGCACAGGGGGAGGTTACTTACCTATAAGGGGAGGTACACAGGCACAGGGGCACAGGCACAGGGGGAGGTTACTTACCTATAAGGGGAGGTACATAGGCACAGGGGGAGGTTATTTACCTCTAAGGGGAGGTACACAGGCACAGGGGGAGGTTACTTACCTATAAGGGGAGGTACACAGGCACAGGGGAGGTTACTTACCTGTAAGGGGAGGTACACAGGCACCGGGGGAGGTTACTTACCTATAAGGGGAGGTACACAGGCACAGGGGGAGGTTACTTACCTATAAGGGGAGGTACACAGGCACAGGGGGAGGTTACTTACCTATAAAGGGAGGTACACAGGCACAGGGGGAGGTTACTTACCTATAAGGGGAGGTACACAGGCACAGGGGGAGGTTACTTACCTATAAGGGCAGGTACACAGGCACAGGGGGAGGTTACTTACCTATAAAGGGAGGTACATAGGCACAGGGAAAGTAGCTGTATGGGCAGGTAAGTTGGTGCATAGAGCCCAGTGTATAGGGGTACAAGGATATTAATGCAGAATGTTGTTCAGGTGCTGCGCATTCTCGAGCGCCACGGCCCCTCTGCAGAGACAGTCAGCGCAGACGACCTGAGCAGTGTGCGCAACAACACTTACCAGATGGTGAGCCTGTTGGCCGAGGAGCTGCCACAAGATGGAGACGGGCCGGGCCCTATCCTGGCATATATGGCATCGGAGGGAATAATGGAGAGAATCCTGCAGTGGCACCGGCGGCGCGAATTCACTGAGGACAAAAAGGTATTTAACCCATTAATAGGTTGTACTTTATTTATGCTCCTGGCATTGGGAACCCTTGCTGTATTGCTATGATTGGGTTGCCTGGATACTCATATGGGTACTTTGTGGCTCTTTATTTACAGGTGGAGCAGCTGAAGCTGTATGAGATGCTTATCAGCCAGTCACGCCAGCCCCTGCTGCGATACCAGCCAATCCTGCGCCCCCTGGTCACACTCCTGAGCACCTTCTCCCCCGGCCCAGCTGCCCCCGTGCTTGAGAATAACCTGGTGCTGCTGCTCAACCAGTTGTGCGTCTCCCTGGCACGGGAACCCTCCACCCTGGAACTTTTCTTCCAAGGTCCCTCTGGGAGCGACGGCCCTGCCAACCTGCTAATATTCTCACTGCTCGTGCCCTTCATCCACCATGAGGGAGTGATCGGGCAGCAGGCACGGGATGCACTACTCCTTATCATGGCAATGTCATCCGAGAACCCAACCATGGCCAAGTACATAACCGAGAACTCCTTCTTCTGCCCCGTGAGTCTCTTTCTGACTTTTGTGCACTTTCCAATCTCTACCAAGGAATTACTTATTCCCTGTCTAACCTGACTGCCCTTACAGTAAAGAGCCCCTTCCTATGCTGATGGTGAGATCCCCTTTCCTCCCCACCCCCAATGTATCACTCATTACCCCTCTCTGGGTAGGGTATCCCATAACCTGACTGCCCTTACAGTAAGGAACCCCTTCCTATGCTGATGGTGAGATCCCCTTTCCTCCCCACCCCCAATGAATCACTCATTCCCCCTTTCTTGGTAGGGAATCCCATAACCTGACTGCCCTTACAGTAAAAAGCCCCTTCCTATGCTGATGGGGAGATCTCCTTTCCTCCCCACCCCCAATGTATCACTCATTCCCCCTCTCTGGGTAGGGAATCCCATAACCTGACTGCCCTTACAGTAAGGAACCCCTTCCTATGCTGATGGGGAGATCTCCTTTCCTCCCCACCCCCAATGTATCACTCATTCCCCCTCTCTGGGTAGGGAATCCCATAACCTGACAGCCCTTACAGTAAGGAACCCCTTCCTATGCTGATGGTGAGATTCCCTTTCCTCCCCACCCCCAATGAATCACTCATTCCCCCTTTCTTGGTAGGGAATCCCATAACCTGACTGCCCGTACAGTAAAAAGCCCCTTCCTATGCTGATGGGGAGATCTCCTTTCCTCCCCACCCAACAATCACCCATTACCCCTTTCTTAAATGCCATAATCTGGGCATTCAGTAAAGAAACACTTCTAATGCTAAAGGTGAAATCTCCATTCTAGTCTGATATAGTTACATAGGGTTGAAAAAAAGACCAGAGTCCATCAAGTTCAACCCTTCCAAGTAAACCCAGATGATGACTTGTTTAAGCAAGTGGCATCTCTCATACATTACCAAGGGCACAGCTGGGGAACAGATGGCTCAGAATGCACTTGCCCCGGTATAACAGTGATACTGCAGTAGGCCCTGACATCCCACACATTTCCCTGTATGTTCAGTGCAGCTGTCTGGTGTATCCGAGCTGCCTCCCACTATGGCCGGTGCCACACAGGCCTCACTAGCAGCTACCAGTTGGCTCGTGTAGAAATAATGTAACGGTGTAGGCTTTGGGGATTAAATCAGGCAAGTTGTACTTTGCAAAGGAAAGTTCTGATCTTAAGAGAAATATGGTACTCACTGAGTATTAGGGGCACTGAATGTATTTTGTTACGTGCCCATCTGTATATGGCACTGGCTCTAATGCAGCTGATCGTGAAGCCGCTGCCCCCTGTTTATAAAGCACCAGTATATTCTGCATGCCTGTACAATAGTGGCTACACTGAACACACAGACTTACATTAAAAAAAAAAAACCATATAAAAGGTATAGAGGGCTCTCCCGCAACAAGCCTCTCTGTATGTTTCCCAGCGCGCACTGAGCTTTGTGTTTCTGTTTGTTCAAATGAAATTTTTTCCGATGTTCTCTCGATAGATTCTGGCCACTGGCCTCAGCGCCCTGTACTCTTCTCTGCCACGCAAAATAGAAGTTCGGGGAGATGACTGGCACTTCCTCCGGAGGGAAGATTGGATCGGGGTTTCATCTCTCGTACTCTTCATGAATTCCCTGGAATTCTGCAATGCCGTAACCCAGGTACATGCCCACTCTGACACCTGGGCGCCTTACACTTTAAGCTGCCATAGAGTGGTGCTCTGTATTGGGGCTGTTAGGGACAGGGACTGTTTAACATCTCAGGCCAGGTGTGCTAGACATGTTACCTCCACCAAGTCCCACGCAAGCAATTTATTTGTCCTGTATTGTCCTGGCTGCTTGCACACAGAGAAAATGCACAGAGGAATCATTTGCATGCACTTATATTATGTATCTCATCCACGGGAAAGCCAAGGGGACCCTAACTGTTGCCTCAGGTTCCCTATCTGGTAGTGCCCTGGCAGCCTTCTGTTTGTTATGCCATTACTGGCCTGTAGTGCCCGTTACAGTAGTTATGGGTTTTCTCACAATTGCACATGGATCAGCTCTGTTCTGCATTAGTGCCAATATTTATAGCCATTTACTCACTGGCCCTCTCTGCTCTCTATAGGTGGCTCATCCGCTTGTTCAGAACCAGCTGGTAGAATACATTCACAATGGCTTCCTAGTGCCTGTAATGGGACCTGCACTGCACAAGGTATGGAGCACTGTGAACTGGGATTGCTGGGCAAAGGGAACTGGGATTGCTGGGCAAAGAGAACAGGTTGGGGATTTGGGGTAAAGGGAATAGAAGAGGGGGACTCCAGAACAAAGACACTGAAAAGTTGGGGTGCAGAGAAGGAAACAGATTGGCCACTGTTGGAAAAATAATGGAGGAGAGGACACTGCTGGAAAAGAAATTGAGAGGGAGGACACGGTAGGAAAATGTAGCACTGGGGAATAGGAGAACAGAGTGGTCACTGCAGGTAAAAGGAACATTGGAAGGGGGCACTGTGGGGAGAGAGATACAGGAAGGGGAGAGGGAAGAGAGTGGGAATGGGAATTGTACTGGGAATGTTAGGGAGAAGAGATACAGGAAGGGGCACTGTGGGGAGAGAGAAGAGAGTGGGAATGGTAGGGAAAAGAGATACAGGAGGGGGCACTGGGGGACAGAGAAGAGAGTGGGAATGGTAGGGAAAAGAGATACATGAGGGGGCACTGGGGGACAGAGAAGAGAGTGGGAATGGTAGGGAAAAGAGATACAGGAGGGGGCACTGGGGGACAGAGAAGAGAGTGGGAATGGTAGGGAAAAGAGATACAGGAGGGGGCACTGGGGGACAGAGAAGAGAGTGGGAATGGTAGGGAAAAGAGATACAGGAGGGGGCACTGGGGGAGAGAGAAGAGAGTGGGAATGGTAGGGAAAAGAGATACAGGAGGGGGCACTGGGGGACAGAGAAGAGAGTGGGAATGGTAGGGAAAAGAGATACATGAGGGGGCACTGGGGGAGAGTGAAGAGAGAGGGAATGTTAGGGAAAAGAGATACAGGAGGGGGCACTGGGGGAGAGAGAAGAGAGTGGGAATGGTAGGGAAAAGAGATACAGGAGGGGGCACTGGGGGAGAGTGAAGAGAGTGGGAATGGTAGGGAAAAGAGATACAGGAGGGGGCACTGGGGGAGAGAGAAGAGAGTGGGAATGGTAGGGAAAAGAGATACAGGAGGGGGCACTGGGGGAGAGTGAAGAGAGTGGGAATGGTAGGGAAAAGAGATACAGGAGGGGGCACTGGGGGAGAGAGAAGAGAGTGGGAATGGTAGGGAAAAGAGATACAGGAGGGGGCACTGGGGGAGAGCGAAGAGAGTGGGAATGGTAGGGAAAAGAGATACAGGAGGGGGCACTGGGGGAGAGAGAAGAGAGTGGGAATGGTAGGGAAAAGAGATACAGGAGGGGGCACTGGGGGAGAGCGAAGAGAGTGGGAATGGTAGGGAAAAGAGATACAGGAGGGGGCACTGTGGGGAGAGAGAAGAGAGTGGGAATGGTAGGGAAAAGAGATACAGGAGGGGGCACTGTGGGGAGAGAGAAGAGAGTGGGAATGGTAGGGAAAAGAGATACAGGAGGGGCACTGGGGGAGAGTGAAGAGAGTGGGAATGGTAGGGAAAAGAGATACATGAGGGGGCACTGTGGGGAGAGAGAAGAGAGTGGGAATGGTAGGGAAAAGAGATACAGGAGGGGGCACTGGGGGAGAGTGAAGAGAGTGGGAATGGTAGGGAAAAGAGATACATGAGGGGGCACTGTGGGGAGAGAGAAGAGAGTGGGAATGGTAGGGAAAAGAGATACAGGAGGGGGCACTGTGGGGAGAGAGAAGAGAGTGGGAATGGTAGGGAAAAGAGATACAGGAGGGGGCACTGTGGGGAAGGGAAACAGATGTTGGGGGCACGGCAGGGAAAGGACCAGAGGGGGAATGGATCTTCTTTCCCTAATGTAAATGTTTTCCATGTCGTTCCCTGCAAGACTTCCATCGAGGAGATGATTGCCAGCACAGCCTACTTGGAGCTTTTCCTGCGCAGTATCAGTGAGACCCCCCTGCTAAAAACCTTCCTGCGCTTTATCCTGCTACACCGGCACGACAGCAGCACCATCCTGCAAACACTGATCAGCCGCATCGCCAGCAACTCCCGGGTAAGATGGGGGGCAGCTAATGCTGTTATTGGCCATCAATGCACTTCTGGGAGGCCTGCATCATTCCCAACATTCCTGCCCTTCCATGCTGAGCCTGTAGTGTTGCCAGACTGCAGCTATAGGCCACACTATTTCTATTTGCCGGGGCCAGATACTAAATTCTGAGAGGGTTATTGAGAAGTAGAATAAAATCCAATCACATGCATCTCTAGGCAGCAGTGCAGTAAATGTAAGGGGGCCTTACAGTGTATTTGAGTATGTCTTGAATGCATGGCATAAAGCAAGATCAGCGTTATCAGCAAGTTATTTGAAGGCTTGTTAAGGGATCACATTCAAAATTATGTAGTGGAGAATGCCATTATGAGCAGTAATCAGCATGGCTTTATGAAGGACAGGTCATGTCAGACCAATTTAATTGCTTTTTATGATGAGGTAAGTAAGAAGCTGGACAGTGGGGATGCAGTAGATATAATCTATTTGGGTTTTGCCAAAGCATTTGATACCGTTCCCCACAAACGACTGCTTTCTAAGCTAAGGTCTATTGGTCTTAGTGAAGTCGTTTGCACATGGATAGAAAACTGGCTACAGGATCGGGTACAGAGGGGGGTTGTTAATGGCACATTCTCTACTTGGAATAAGGTCCTCAGTGGGGTCCCTCAGGGTTCTGTACTGGGTCCACTTTTGTTTAACTTGTTCATAAATGACTTAGGGGAGGGTATTATGGGTAATGTATCAGTGTTTGCAGATGACACAAAACTCTGCAGCCCAGTCAATTCTATCCAGGATGTGACATCCCTGCAGCAGGATCTTGACCAACTGGCAATCTGGGCAGCTAAGTGGCAGATGAGATTTAATGTGGATAAAAGGTCATGCACCTGGGATGTAAAAATATGCAAGCCCCGTATACCCTTAATGGGACTGCACTAGGCAAATCCATAATGGAGAAGGAGCTTGGAGTCCTTGTAGATAATAAACTTGGCTGTAGCAAGCAATGCCAGGCAGCAGCTGCAAGGGCAAACAGGGTATTGAGCTGTATTAAAAGGGGTATAGATTCACGGGAGGAGGGGGTTATTCTTCCCCTTTACAGAGCGCTGGTAAGGCCCCATCTAGAATATGCTGTTCAGTTTTGGTCTCCAGTGCTCAAACGGGACATTACTGAGTTAGAGAGGGTCCAGAGAAGGGCAACTAAGCTGGTAAAGGGTATGGAAAGTCTCGGTTATGAAGAAAGACTGGCCAAGTTGGGTCTGTTTACACTGGAGAAGAGGCGCTTAAGAGGTGACATGATAACTATGTATAAATATATAAAGGGATCATATAATAACCTCTCTAATGTTTTATTTACCAGTAGGGCCTTCCAACGGGCACGAGGGCCCCCACTCCGTTTAGAAGAAGGGAGGTTCCATTTAAACATTCGGAAAGGATTTTTTACAGTGAGAGCTGTGAGGTTCTGGGGTCCCCCCTCCCCGAATCAGTCGTGCTGGCTGATACATTATATAACTTTAAGAAGGGGCTGGATGGATTCTTAGCAAGTGAGGGAATACAGGGTTATGGGAGATAGCTCTTAGTACTAGTTGATCCAGGGACTGGTCCGATTGCCATCTTGGAGTCAGGAAGGAATTTTTCCCCCCTCTGTGGCAAATTAGAGAGGCTTCAGATGGGGTTTTTTGCCTTCCTCTGGATCAACTAGTAGTTAGGCAGGTTATATATAGGCATTATGGTTGAACTTGATGGACGCATGTCTTTTTTCAACCCAACTCACTATGTTACTATGTTACACTATGTAAAGCAGTCATAGGAGTAACAGGAAATAGATTCCCCCATGAAACATACAAAGTGACACTGCAGTGGTGTAAATGCAAACAGTATTGCCTTGTATTTCTGTATATCTGCTACATGGTGCAGTCTCAGCCCCAGTGGATTGTGGGAGCACTTAACGTTGCCATTTTATCTCTGACAGCTCTGTATGGTGTCGCTCACCCTGTTCCGCACTCTGCTCAACATCACCTGTGAGGACTTCCTACTGCAGCTCGTGCTCAGGTGATTCCTCGGGTCCCCCCCCCCCCGGCAGTTCTGCCCCTCACTTACCCCAGATGTGCATGAGTAATGGCTTAGTGCCAGGAAATCCCTATAGGCCTCCCGTAGCACCTTCCCATTCCCCAGTATACAGAGTCAGGGCGGCTGAATGACCGTCACAGGTCGGTCTGTGTGTGTCTCACCCGTGACTGCCCCCCTGTACAGGTACCTGATCCCCTGTAACCACGTCATGCTGAGCCAGAGGAGGGCGATCAAGGACCTAGACCTTTACTCCAAGACTGCAGACAAGTTCCTGTCCCTGATCCCTCGCTGCTGCCGCAAGGAGAATCTCTGCCCCCAGGACAGAGAGGAAGAACATGCAACTTGGTCTAAAGGTGAGACGTGGCCTCTTTGTGCTGTGGGGGGGTGCAGTTAAAGGGACACTCCATGATATTTATGGGGCACTTTCTATTTCTAAATGACACTGTTACACAGCAAATAATTCCCTCTGCCATTTAACCTTTTATTCTTCAACCAACAAATGTATTTGTAGCTGTAATATTGGTGTGTAGGCGCCATCTCAGTGCATTGTGCCTGAGTCTGAGCTTTCAGCCAGCACTACACATTAGAACTGCTTTCAGCTAACCTATTGTTTCTCCTACTCCCATGTAACTGGAGGAGTCCCAAGCCGGACTTGGATTTCTTACTATTGAGTGCTATTCTGATACCTACTGGGAGCTGCTATCTTGCTCCCTTCCCATTGTTCTGCTGATCGGCTGCTGGGGGTGAGGGGGGGGGGATATCACTCCAACTTGCAGCGCAGCAGTAAAGTGTGCCTGAGTCTGAGCTTTCAGCCAGCGCTACACATTAGAACTGCTTTCAGCTAACCTATTGTTTCTCCTACTCCCATGTAACTGGAGGAGTCCCAAGCCGGACTTGGATTTCTTACTATTGAGTGCTATTCTGATACCTACTGGGAGCTGCTATCTTGCTCCCTTCCCATTGTTCTGCTGATCGGCTGCTGGGGGTGACGGGGGGATATCACTCCAACTTGCAGCGCAGCAGTAAAGTGTGCCTGAGTCTGAGCTTTCAGCCAGCGCTACATATTAGAACTGCTTTCAGCTAACCTATTGTTTCTCCTACTCCCATGTAACTGGAGGAGTCCCAAGCTGGACTTGGATTTCTTACTATTGAGTGCTATTCTGATACCTACTGGGAGCTGCTATCTTGCTCCCTTCCCATTGTTCTGCTGATTGGCTGCTGGGGGTGAGGGGGGGGGATATCACTCCAACTTGCAGCGCAGCAGTAAAGTGTGCCTGAGTCTGAGCTTTCAGCCAGCGCTACACATTAGAACTGCTTTCAGCTAACCTATTGTTTCTCCTACTCCCATGTAACTGGAGGAGTCCCAAGCCGGACTTGGATTTCTTACTATTGAGTGCTATTCTGATACCTACTGGGAGCTGCTATCTTGCTCCCTTCTCATTGTTCTGCTGATCGGCTGCTGGGGGTGAGGGGGGGGGGATATCACTCCAACTTGCAGCGCAGCAGTAAAGTGTGCCTGAGTCTGAGCTTTCAGCCAGCGCTACACATTAGAACTGCTTTCAGCTAACCTATTGTTTCTCCTACTCCCATGTAACTGGAGGAGTCCCAAGCCGGACTTGGATTTCTTACTATTGAGTGCTATTCTGATACCTACTGGGAGCTGCTATCTTGCTCCCTTCTCATTGTTCTGCTGATCGGCTGCTGGGGGTGAGGGGGGGGGGATATCACTCCAACTTGCAGCGCAGCAGTAAAGTGTGCCTGAGTCTGAGCTTTCAGCCAGCGCTACACATTAGAACTGCTTTCAGCATTCCATGTTGCTTTTCCCCTAACTGCCATTATTTTCCCTTTTGCAGCTCACGGGAGCCCAAGTATTGACACTTCCTCAGTCACCACAGTGCCAAGGCCCTCTACCCCCTCCCGTATGGGCTTCTTCATGCGCCAGTCCAACGCCGCTCCGGAAAGTCCGTCCTCCCGATCTCCAAGCTTCTCTCTGCCGGATGCGGTGATCGGTAGCCCACGGCACAGCTCGCTCTGCTGGGATGAGGTGGCAGAGCTGGACGGCAATTACCTGGAATACCTGCAGGAAGCCCGGGCAGCCATTGATCGCTGTGTCCATGCCTGCCGGGCCTGGTCTGCCCCCTATGATGGAGAGGAACCCAGCCCCCGCAGCCTGTCGCCCTCTACCCCTGATGAGGTCACGGTGTCACCTGACTACTTCTCTCCTCCGCCATTCATCAAAGCCCACGATGGTAAGGAGCGAGAGGCTCGCAGACACAGCGCCACCCCTAGGACTAAGAAGCGCAGCCTACAGGAAGAAGGCGATGGGGAGCGGCTGAGCACTTTGAATGGAGGAGGGGCGGAGGAACGGCATACCGAAGGGTCTGTAGATGGCGCCAGCGTCCCAGTTTTGAATGGAGCGCTAACAGAGGAGCAGGGGTACCTGGGTGGTACACCGAGGGGCCCAGCAATGGGGGGCCATTGTGCTGAGGATGTGGAGGTAAAAAAAGTGAAAAGGGAACCGGCGGAGGAGAGGGAGAATTCTCATTCAGAAGAGCGGAAGCCACTCCTGGTGTCCGAGAACGGCTCCCAACAGAAGTCCTATGGGAAACAGCAGCCCTGGGGGTCTATCAAGTGGGAGACCCCAGAATCCGTTGACAATCTGATTGAAGAGTTGCTGGCCAGGGCGCCAGCTGAGACTAATGGGGCCCATATAAACATTGAGAAGTTAGGGGAGGAACTGGGGGAGATGGAGAACAACATGAGGGAAGCTGCGAGGCAAGAAGAACTGACGGCGGAGCAGCACCAGGGTCCCACCAAGGAGGAACAGGAGGAAGTGGAGTACCAAAACTGCGAGGCAGAAATCACCAAGAGTCGGGCAGACTCCATGTCGCTGATACTTAGCAGCCCTCTGAGAGCACAAAATGGAGGCCAACCCTTCACTGGTAAGAAGGGAAAACTGACCTGAACTCTTAATAGCCCGGGTGTAGTTATATTGAAATCATCTGCTCTCATTGTCTGCTGCTTTCTTTCCCATGGTCGGGGTGGGGGGCATGAACACAGCTTCAGGGGCAGATTGGGTTTTTGACCTTGCACTGATCTGTATGGGTGATAAGTAGCCTCCTGTAGAGGCCGAAGCTCCTCAGCCTCCCTACACTGTCCATAGAAATCAATGTAAAGGGGAGGTACACCTTCGAGTTAACTTTTAGTATGTTATAGAATGGCCAGTTCCAGTCAACTTTTCAATTGGACATTGATTATTTCTTATAGATTTGGGGGTCACTGACCCCTGTAGCCAAAAACGATTGCTCTGTGAGGCTACAATTTTATTGTTATTGCTTCTTTTTACTTAGTTTTCTATTCAGGCCTCTCCTATTCATATACCAGTCTCTCATTCATACCACTTCCTGGTCGCTAAGGTAATTTGGACCCTAGCAACCAGATAGCTGCTGAAACAAAAAGTAAAATAACAAAAAAACTACAACTAAAAAATGAAGACCAATTGCAAATTGTCTCAGAATATTACTCTCTACATCATACTAAAAGTTAACTCAAAGTTAAACAAAGACCTGCAGTTAAGACTTCAGGTGCCCATACACGTAACGATCCGCTCGCCTGGTGAGGTCGGCAAGCTAGCGGAACTAGCAGGCCCATCGTTGCTGCCCCTACATAGGCCGATAAGCTGCTGAATCGGTCCAAGGGACCAGTATCGGCAGCTACAATCGGCCCGTGTATGGCCACCTTTAGTCTAGTCCCTTGTGTACCTTGGGAATGAGAACAGCCCAGAAGCAGGAAGTGCAGAGAATCAGAACTCCCCAGTTGGAATACTACTGAACGGGGATGATGAAGGGTCTAATTACCCTGGGGATGTCTCTTATCTGAGCAAGGAAAAGTAGAGAGAATCAGAACTTTTGAGCTGGAAAAGCACTGGACGTGGGGTGATGTGGGATCTAACTACCCAGGAGATGATTCCTGTGTGACCATGGGAAAGAGAACAGCCCAGAAGCAGGAGGATAAGAGCTTTATATAAAATTGCCTTCTCTCTCCCCAGGGCCATTTATCGGGGTGCTGTTTGCCAAGCTTGAGACCATGCTGCAGAATTCCCTGTACGTGAACTTCCTGCTGACTGGGATCATTACCCAACTGGCGTGCCACCCCCAGCCGCTGCTCCGCTCCTTCCTGCTCAACACTAACATGGTGTTCCAGCCCAGCGTCAAGTCCCTGGTGCAGGTGAGAATACACGCGTGTGTGTGTGTGTATATGTGTGTGTGTGTATATATATATGTGTGTGTGTGTGTGTAGCCAAGTATATAATGTACATCCCCCCCCTTGTGTCGTATGTGTATAACAGGAAGAGGCGGGTCAGTTCTAGCGCACAGCGGTGTAGGAATTCCATGAGAATCACATTTCTCTCTATGGAATGTGCCCCCCCTGCCCCCAGACACCCAGAGCAATGCAGCCATTTCCTAAAGGCAACACAAGGAATGTGGGGCTGGGGCTCTAGGAACTCTGCTGAGCTGTCGGTTATACCTGGCATGGCTCCCATGGTGCTCTCTGTCTGCTCCCCCTGGCACTACACTTCCCAGCATCCCCTGTGGGTTGGACTTGCTCACTCCTCAGGGGCCACCTTCCTTTACTTCTGCCAATGTAACCACAAAATGAACAGCCAGTAGTTTATCATGTAACAAACCCGCTGCCAATCTGATTGTTATGTTAAAACTTCCATCTGTGCCCCCCCCACAGGTTCTGGGCTCCGTTAAGAACAAGATCGAGGCCTTTGCAGCCTCCCAGGAGGATTTCCCCACCCTCCTGTTTAAGGCCAAGAAGTTCCTGATTGCCCGGGGGAAACTGGACTGGAGTGAAAACCAGATGTCTGTTCCTGCCCTGCGTCGCTCCGACACCCTGGGTAATGGGTGCTAACGGGTCCCGTCTGGGCCCAAATGCTTCCTGCCAGCCCTTAGCAAAGGAGGGGTTCAGCTTTAAGTTAACTTTTAGTTTGTTATATTTATTTTTCAGAGTTTTTAAATGATTTGCCTTTTCTTGCAGACTTTTTCCAGCTTTCTATTGGGGGGTCACTGACCCCGGCAGCCAAAACACTATTGTTCTGTCAGGCTACAGGTTTATTCTTATTACTTTTTATAAGTCATCTTTCTATTCAGGCCCTCTCCTATTCATATTTGAGTCGCTCATTCAAACCAATCCCTGGTTGCTAGGGTCATTTGTATCCTGGCAACCAGATAGCTTATGAAGCTCCAAACTTGGAGAGCTGCCTTCAAAATATAAAATAACTAAACAAATAAAATTGAAGTTGCAGATTGTTTTAGGATAGCACTCTATATAAAGGGGTTGTTTACCTTTGAGTTAACCTTTAGTATGATGTAGACAGTGATATTCTGAGACAACTTGCAGTTGGTCTTCGTTTTTTATTTTTGTGTTTTTTTAATGATTTCACTTTTTGTTCAGCATCTCTCCAGTTTGGAATTGCAGGAGCTATCTGGTTGCTAGGGTCCAACTTACCTTAGTGACCAGGGAGTGGATTGCATGAGAGACCGGGATATTTATAGGAGAGGGGGCTGAACAGAACGAAAAGTAATAAAAAGTAACAATAAAATTGTAGCCTCACAGAGGAAATGTTGTTTGGCTGCTGGGGTCGGCGACCCCCATTTGAAAGCCAGAAAGATACAGAAGAAGGAAAATCATTTAAAAACTATAAACAGTTGAAAAGTTGCTTAGTATTGGCCGTGTATATCCTGTTATAAAAATCACTGACCTACTCCAGCTCGCCACATGGTGGGGCTACGGAGCACTCTTATGAGACAGCACAGAGCAGGCAGCTCAGCTGTAGGGGCCACATTGGGACCCTCAGTGCTTTGCGCCATTAGGTGGGTGGAGCACCAAGGTAACCGCTGACCCTCATTTCCTTCTCTCTCACAGTGAAGAGCCGCAAACCGTCCATCGGGGAGCTGATACTGCGCCATACCAACAGCCCCACTCGGGCGCGGCAGGCAGCGCAGATGGCGTTTCAGCACGTACGGGACGGACAGGTCCTACACGCCCTCTCTGGATCCTCCATTTTCAAGAGCTCAGCGGAGAAACAGAATGAGGCCCTGCGAGTGAAGAACGCCGTGTACTGCGCCGTTATATTCACCGAGTTCATGAAGGAACTGGCGGCCATTGCTCAGGAGCACGCGGTCACCTCCCCGTACCTGCTGGGAGAGGCCGAAGAGTGACGCGAGGTAGGACTTCCTGTTTGGTCACATGTTACCACGGAAGGTCACTTCTCTTTCCCTGCCCAGGGTGGGTCGGGCCCCGCCGGCCCCAAGGAATATGTATAGGGCAAGTGGGGAACCCACATCTCAAGGACCCAAGATGGAGACACAGGAAGCGCCCGTCTCTTCCCGCTGCTGATTTTCCCAGCGGGATCCTCCTCGCTTTACAGCTCTGCCTCCAAAGAGGGATCCGTAGGATTCAATGGAAATTTCCGGGAGCTGGTCATTGGGAACTTTCCGTAGCCACGCCTCCTATGGGATAGACGTGTTTCCCAGGGAGCAGCCCGTGATTGGCTCCCACTACCTGCACACTTGATTAATTTATAACTCGTTAGCCCTCGGCCAGGACCTGCTCTCTCTCTCTCTGCAATCAGACTCCGCCCCTCTCAGCATTTCAGCCTTTTGTACCAATCAAAGGAGAGCAGGGTCCGGGGGGGGGGGTATTTTTTAACTTATTTTAAAGAAAAGATTGTGTTTTAATCGTTGTTGGACGCAGAGTCCCTATGTGTGTATATATCTGTATGTACATGTGTATATATCCATATATTTATATATCCCTCGCCGGGAGTGCGGCCGCCCCGTGCCCTTCTGTCTCTATTGCCAGGGGCCCCCCATGTTGGACCCTGAGCAGGGTAAAAGTGGGGGTGCTACTTCACCATATAAACTGCAGTAATAGTGCAATAAGCCCCCCCCCCAATTCTGCCATTAGCAGCTCTGATGCCCCATCTGCCCCAGCCGTTAATGTGCATCAGGGTTAGACTGGGAAATGCCAAAGGGGTTTTGTTTTCAAAAACCTCAGCACGTGGGTCGCCCAATACTGGGCAAGTGGTGCCACTGGGTCCGTAGCGCTGGCACCAACGCAGGGTGCGGCCCAGACACGGGGATTATTCTCCTTTTAACCCTTTTATTTCTGTTTTCTGTATCTTGCCTTATTTTTAGCCCAAAATGCCCCAATTCACCTTACTGTGTGGGGTCTGGCACACAGGCGCGGGCCAATCACCTTACTGTGTGGGGTCTGGCACACAGGCGCTGGCCAATCACCTTACTGTGTGGGGTCTGGCACACAGGCGCTGGCCAATCGCCTTACTGTGTGGGGTCTGGCACACAGGCGCTGGCCAATCGCCTTACTGTGTGGGGTCTGGCACACAGGCGCTGGCCAATCGCCTTACTGTGTGGGGTCTGGCACACAGGCGCTGGCCAATCGCCTTACTGTGTGGGGTCTGGCACACAGGCGCTGGCCAATCACCTTACTGTGTGGGGTCTGGCACACAGGCGCTGGCCAATCACCTTACTGTGTGGGGTCTGGCACACAGGCGCTGGCCAATCACCTTACTGTGTGGGGTCTGGCACACAGGCGCTGGCCAATCACCTTACTGTGTGGGGTCTGGCACACAGGCGCTGGCCAATCACCTTACTGTGTGGGGGTCTGGCACACAGGCGCTGGCCAATCACCTTACTGTGTGGGGTCTGCACACAGGCCTGGCCAATCACCTTACTGTGTGGGGTCTGGCACACAGGCACTGGCCAATCACTGTACAGACTGGGGGGGGGGGTGTAAGGGCACCGCAGCTTCTCTCACATAATAAACTGTCTCAGCTGCAACATCAACAAAATACGGACCAAAAGCTGACAATCCGTTGCCGTTTTCATCTCTTTTGTTTCGAAGTGTTTGTGAGAAATAGGCGCCCCCTTATTGTACCCCCTATAAGTGCCATGCCCATCCCTGCCTTAAGCTCCTCCCAGGCCCCTCCCACTCTGCCTGTTCCACTCCCGGCGCCCCAGTCTGCTCCCAGCTCCCCGCTCTATTCCCGGCGCCCCGGCTGTCTCCCATCTCTATTCCCGGCGCCCCGGCTGTCTCCCATCTCTATTCCCGGCGCCCCGGCTGTCTCACTCCCAGCTCCCCGTTCTACTCCCGGCGCCGGGGGAGTGGCCTGACATTATGGGGGAGTGGCCAAGCATTACTGGCTGGTAAAGGAATAACAGAGGCTTAGTGCTAGTGGGTGGGGGGAGTTGTAGTTTTAGGAACCCCAGCATATTGTCCCACATGTATCTAATGGAGCTTGTGATTGGCTGATGGGAAGGATCTGGGTCTGGGCCCATTTGGCTTTAACTCCCGGTACCCCTGTCCGTTTCCCATTTTACTCTCTTTATTGTGTGTATTTGTACTCATGCCGTGGGGGTGGAGCCTGCTCAGGCCCCGCCCACTTATTTTGCACATTGTTTTAATGAGATTTCTATGTTATTTGTTGATTTTATATTTCCCTTCTGTGCTGCCAAATGTCTCTTCTTTTTATTGGCCATGGGGGTGGGGGCCGCCTGCTATAGCGCCAAATGGGCCCCCGCTAGGGTTATAGAGCCGCCGCCCACACTCCCATATTCAGCTGCTTATTTGCATGGCTATTCAAATATATTTTCTTGTAATTAAAAAAGGGAATGTGTAATTAGCGCCCCGCCCCCTTCCTTTGTGCCATTGGCTGCCAGTCGCTCCCCATTCTGCTGTGCCGCCGGCACTCATGGGATTGGCAGCCCAATATCCTATTGGATGGAATCTGAGCCTCCCTTGTGGGAGGGGCATGGGAAATGGCGGCAGCAGCGGGTGGAAAGACAAAGGGTGCCATGTTATAGGGGCGGTGCTATTGTAATGGTTTGGCATGGAGGAACCCGCTGTATGTTGGGCAGTGCCTATTGGCCCATTCTATTGGTTGCTTGCCCAGCGATCCCGCCATTGGGAGGCGCCGTGACTCAGTCTCAGACATCCAATAAATCAAGGCGTTTTCAATTGGCTGCGACTTTTATTTCTCTCATGGAGCCGCTGGGTTTGGGCCCTAACAGAACCGGACTGATAGCTGCCCCTGCCCCCAACTGTGGGATGTGCCCCCCCTGCCCCCAAACTGTGGGACCTGCCCCCCAACTGTGGGACCTGCCCCCAAACTGTAGGACGTGCCCACTGCCAGTGGGAGGTGAGGGTGCGGCTTTATCTAATTGGCTGGCATCTCTCCACTGTGTGGGCTAATGCCCAGGCTTCTCACCTAATGCCGGGGCCCCTGCGACCCAGTGACCTAATGCCGGGGCCCCTGCGACCCAGTGACCTAATGCCGGGGCCCCTGCGACCCAGTGACCTAATGCCGGGGCCCCTGCGACCCAGTGACCCAATGCCGGGGCCCCTGCGACCCAGTGACCCAATGCCGGGGCCCCTGCGACCCAGTGACCTAATGCCGGGGCCCCTGCAACCCAGTGACCCAATGCCGGGGACCCAGTGACCCAATGCCGGGGACCCAGTGACCTAATGCCGGGGCCCCTGCGACCCAGTGACCTAATGCCGGGGCCCCTGCGACCCAGTGACCTAATGCCTGGGGCCCCTGCGACCCAGTGACCTAATGCCGGGGCCCCTGCGACCCAGTGACCTAATGCCGGGGGCCCCTGCGACCCAGTGACCTAATGCCGGGGATCCAGTGACCTAATGCCGGGGCCCCTGCGACCCAGTGACCTAATGCCGGGGCCCCTGCGACCCAGTGACCTAATGCCGGGGCCCCTGCGACCCAGTGACCTAATGCCGGGGACCCTGCGACCCAATGCCGGGGACCCTGCGACCCAATGCCGGGGACCCTGCGACCCAATGCCGGGGACCCTGCGACACATTCCCTTCACATCACTACTTTTAGCCACTTCACCCACTGGAGGGCCCCCTGGCCAATCACAGTGCTGCAGGCAGAATTCTTCCCCTCATCCATTTCTGTGTGTCATTCTGCCCAGGGAGGGGTATCCTGTGCCCGCTGTACCCCCTGCCCAGTCCCGTGTTGCATTCACCATCACATGATCCTTGTAAAGGGCAAGTAAAGTAAAACAGGCAGCAAATAAATATTAAGCAGCTGAAACTCTTATCTGCGAGTGACTGCTAATATCCTTATCATTTACAGTAGGGGGTACATTATCCCTTATAATACATGAGTGATACTCAGAGTTCCCTGTATAACTCAGCCTGCAGCCTTGTGCCTTTATATGGGGGGCACAGAGCCCCTCAGTGACTGCTAATATCCTTATCATTTACAGTAGGGGGTACATTATCCCTTATAATACATGAGTGATACTCAGAGTTCCCTGTATAACTCAGCCTGCAGCCTTGTGCCTTTATATGGGGGGCACAGAACCCCTCAGTGACTGCTAATATCCTTATCATTTACAGTAGGGGGTACATTATCCCGTATAATACATGAGTGATACTCAGAGTTCCCTGTATAACTCAGCCTGCAGCCTTGTGCCTTTATATGGGGGGCACAGAACCCCTCAGTGACTGCTAATATCCTTATCATTTACAGTAGGGGGTACATTATCCCTTATAATACATGAGTGATACTCAGAGTTCCCTGTATAACTCAGCCTGCAGCCTTGTGCCTTTATATGGGGGGCACAGAACCCCTCAGTGACTGCTAATATCCTTATCATTTACAGTAGGGGGTACATTATCCCTTATAATACATGAGTGATACTCAGAGTTCCCTGTATAACTCAGCCTGCAGCCTTGTGCCTTTATATGGGGGGCACAGAACCCCTCAGTGACTGCTAATATCCTTATCATTTACAGTAGGGGGTACATTATCCCTTATAATACATGAGTGATACTCAGAGTTCCCTGTATAACTCAGCCTGCAGCCTTGTGCCTTTATATGGGGGGCACAGAACCCCTCAGTGACTGCTAATATCCTTATCATTTACAGTAGGGGGTACATTACCCCTTATAATACATGAGTGATACTCAGAGTTCCCTGTATAACTCAGCCTGCAGCCTTGTGCCTTTATATGGGGGGCACAGAACCCCTCAGTGACTGCTAATATCCTTATCATTTACAGTAGGGGGTACATTATCCCTTATAATACATGAGTGATACTCAGAGTTCCCTGTATAACTCAGCCTGCAGCCTTGTGCCTTTATATGGGGGGCACAGAACCCCTCAGTGACTGCTAATATCCTTATCATTTACAGTAGGGGGTACATTATCCCTTATAATACATGAGTGATACTCAGAGTTCCCTGTGGAATAATTAGCGCATGTGTAAGTAATTAGAGTTGAGAGATAACGAGGCGGAATGGGAGGGACAAGCAGCCCCAGACCGGGTGCATTTATTGCGACTGATGCAGGAGTGGTGCCATTGGGTGCAGGGGTTGGGGCCGGGCCCCCAGGTGCAGGGGTTGGGCCCCCATGCTGCTGAAGGTATAGAATGGGGGGCAGCAGGGCGGGGCTATATAGTTGGGGGGAGAGGTTGGTTCAGTTCCCAGCATGCACCAGGCATGGCCGCTGGGGGGGAGGAAGACACAAACTGCTGCACTCGCTGCTGGACCTTCTGTTTCCCTCCCAGAATCTTCCAGAACCCAAAACCCGAACAGAACCTGAAATGGCGCCCGAGTCTCCCCATTGGCCGAATGGAGGACCTGAGGTGCAGCATTGGGGCCCTGCTATTGGTGCAGGTGTAACTCCCGGGGGGGGGGGGGTAACTTGGCCACCACATATTGAACCCACACCCTGCATGGTTAATTATTAGCTCATTAACATACACCCTGCATGGCTAATTACTAGCTCATTAACACACACCCTGCATGGCTAATTACTAGCTCATTAACACACACCCTGCATGGTTAATTATTAGCTCATTAACACACACCCTGCATGGCTAATTACTAGCTCATTAACACACACCCTGCATGGCTAATTACTAGCTCATTAACACACACCCTGCATGGCTAATTACTAGCTCATTAACACACACCCTGCATGGCTAATTACTAGCTCATTAACACACACCCTGCATGGCTAATTACTAGCTCATTAACACACACCCTGCATGGCTAATTACTAGCTCATTAACACACACCCTGCATGGCTAATTAGCAACTCATTTACATGCACGCTGCAGCCTGAACTGGTTCCAAAGCAGCCATGCAGCGTGTGGGGGTTACAGGGCTAGTACCATGTTGTTTGGGGAGGTCCCATGACCCCCAGTGTGTCCCCCCCCCAGCACCAATGGCACTGCTGCGGACTACACAGACTTCTGTAGCGCCATGCACCCTAGTTCTGTCACCCTGTTAGTAACTGCCCCCTGAGCCCCCCTGTCTCTCACCCCCCCATACATGTTTGTGCTCCCAGGAAACCCCAGGCGGGAGGGGCGGAGCCGAGACTGTGCGTTCTGGATCAGCCGCGTCCGTTGGGCCCCTGTTACCGATGCGCCGTGTTGCTGTGTCCGGCCTGCGACACCCTGCACTGTGACCCCCAATACATCTCCCACTGTATCCTGGGGCACCCCGACCCCCCGGCTGCGCCCCACAGCCAATCCCAGGTGAGCAGCTCTCTTTCCCGTTATCCCGACTTCTGCTTTAAACCCAGTGGGGGAGCATTAGCCAATAGGATAAACCCATGGAAATGGAATTTCATTCCCAGAATTCCTTTTGTTCGCTATTGGTATCAGTACTGAGAGCTCCCATCTCATTGGCAGAATCACCCTGGAGTCCCGCCCCCATGGATCTGATCTCATTTGTGTTTTACCTGCAGGATCCTCTGTGGCTCCGCCCCCCGACTTACACCTCCAGTATCTCCCTGATGTGATTGGCTGTTGCTATGGAGATTGAAATTCTCTGACACCTGAGACTCTCTAGCAGCAAGGGGTTAATATTTATAATAAATTCTAACATCAGTCTGAAGAACCTTGTGCCCTCCCTGTTCTACCCCAAAGCTGTTATCTGGGTTTGTGGGGCAGATCTTACACCCCCCCCCCCCAGGGCTTATACTCACACTCACACTCACACTCACTTTATATGGAGAATTAGTTGCTGAGGCGCCACTTCATTACTTCGCCACTAGAGGGCAGAGATGCACTGAGACTGCAGTAACAGAGGGGTGTGGGGTCTCGCCTCAAACCATTGCTAGGGTCAGTTTCCTTAGCAACCAGAGAACAGATCCCAATCCCACCAACAGAAAAAGAATATAGAAGGAAGGTTCCGGGCTGCTATGTGCATCCTAGCAATATCCCCCCCCCCCCCCCATGATTCCCTGCTGGGCTGAACGTAGGAATAAATCATCCCTGCGACTCCCGGGCTCCTTGGGAAAAGCACATTTTCCTTTTTGCTTGTGTCACTTCCTGTTCTGCAGAGCAGGAAGTTGTCTGTGACCTGAAAATTTAACCCTCAGTGCCGATACCCCCCCCCCAGGGTGGGAAGTTTGTGAGCCCCTAGGCCCCCTGATTACTGATTCCTTGTACCCTCCCCCATTGGGTGCCATGACACCTCCACGTTTGTTTTTGCCACCCTGGGCCCAGGCCTCTGTATCCTGCCCAAATACCCCCACTGCCCCCGCTCACTGCTCCCCTCATTCATACACATCAGGGAGAGACAGAGCAGAGAGTGCAAGTTGCACAACTACACACACATCCCCTGAAATCAACAGCTATTAATGTACTGATAGGGACTGGGCCGCATCCGGGTTGGACTGGGCCATCAACCAAAATCCCAATAGGCCCCGGTACCACTGGGCTTTGCTCACTGCACTCGGCTTGTTTCCCTCCCCGCTGTGCCCCCAGCCCCCCACCCCTCTGTCACCCTGCTGGGACCCCCCAGCCCTTCCTGTCACCCTGCTGGGACCCCCCAGCCCTTCCTGTCACCCTGCTGGGACCCCCCAGCCCTTCCTGTCACCCTGCTGGGACCCCCCAGCCCTTCCTGTCACCCTGCTGGGACCCCCCCCCAGCCCTTCCTGTCACCCTGCTGGGACCCCCCAGCCCTTCCTGTCACCCTGCTGGGACCCCCCAGCCCTTCCTGTCACCCTGCTGGGACCCCCCAGCCCTTCCTGTCACCCTGCTGGGACCCCCCAGCCCTTCCTGTCACCCTGCTGGGACCCCCCAGCCCTTCCTGTCACCCTGCTGGGACCCACCCCCAGCCCTTCCTGTCACCCTGCTGGGACCCCCCAGCCCTTCCTGTCACCCTGCTGGGACCCCCCAGCCCTTCCTGTCACCCTGCTGGACCCCCCAGCCCTTCCTGTCACCCTGCTGGGACCCCCCAGCCCTTCCTGTCACCCTGCTGGGACCCCCCAGCCCTTCCTGTCCCCCTGCTGGGCCCTTGCCACCTGCCCTATCACCCTGTGGGGACCCCCCGGCCCTTCCTGTCACCCTGCTGGGACCCCCCAGCCCTTCCTGTCACCCTGCTGGGACCTTGCCACCTGCCCTATCACCCTGTGGGGACACCCCGGCCCTTCCTGTCACCCTGTGGGGACACCCCGGCCCTTCCTGTCACCCTGTGGGGACCCCCCAGCCCTTCCTGTCACCCTGTGGGGACACCCCGGCCCTTCCTGTCACCCTGCTGGGCCCTTGCCACCTGCGCTATCACCCTACTGGGACCCCCGACACCCTTCTTGTCACCATGCTGGGACCCCCACCGCCCTTCCTGTCACCCTGCTGGGACCCACCAGCCCTTCCTGTCACCCTACTGGGACCCCAGCTACCCTTGCTGTCACCCTGCTGGGCCCCCGCCCTCCTCCCCATCAGACTGCTGCCCCCCATTGACCACATACAGTGGGACTGACAATTTTTCTCTCTATTGGAAGGAGATAAAAAAGGTTAAAGATGGTCACGTGTCCCACAGTGGAACCATCTTTATTTTTTTTGCAGGGTCAGGGGGGCATTGCGGAAGAAGAAAATTCTTCTTTTCTTCTGCCGTGATCTTACTGGCATATTTGGGGTTAATGTGCTCATAACGCATTTCTGCAGTAATTTTACTGGCATGTCTAGGGTTAAAGCAGCAGGGCACATCAGTTTCTGCAGTGATCTTGTTGGCATTCCTGGGGTTAATGTGCTCGTAATGCCCTGAGTCTGCCCAGAGAATGGGGATATATTATCATTTGGACCGGGACACTTTCCCTTTACTGATACCCACGAGCCTGTTCCACCTGTGAGAGGCTGGAGGTGCTTAGGGCCCCCGGGGCAGCGAGAGAAGGAGGCGGCTTATAGAGGGAGGGGCGGGGCCTGCACAGCAGATTAAGGGAGATTTGGTTTATTTGCACAAACACAGAGAATAAAGGAACCGGATCATGTGACTTCAATGGCCGAAACCCCAGAGCAAACAGGAAATTCTGCTTTATAATTAGATGATCCGATGAGATGTATTGTTATTGTTATCCCTCTGTATATACTGTATATATTGGTACCGCCCGTGTGTATATACTGTATATATTGGTACCGCCCGTGTGTATATACTGTATATATTGGTACCGCCCGTGTGTATATACTGTATATATTGGTACCGCCCGTGTGTATATACTGTATATATTGGTACTGTATTATTGGTACCCGCCGTGTGTATATACTGTATATATTGGTACCGCCCGTGTGTATATACTGTATATATTGGTACCGCCCGTGTGTATATACTGTATATATTGGTACCGCCCGTGTGTATATACTGTATATATTGGTACCGCCCGTGTGTATATACTGTATATATTGGTACCGCCCGTGTGTATATACTGTATATATTGGTACCGCCCGTGTGTATATACTGTATATATTGGTACCGCCCGTGTGTATATACTGTATATATTGGTACCGCCCGTGTGTATATACTGTATATATTGGTACCGCCCGTGTGTTTATACTGTATATATTGGTACCGCCCGTGTGTGTATACTGTATATATTGGTACCGCCCGTGTGTATATACTGTATATATTGGTACCGCCCGTGTGTATATACTGTATATATTGGTACCGCCCGTGTGTATATACTGTATATATTGGTACCCGCCCGTGTGTGTATACTGTATATATTGGTACCTGCCCGTGTGTGTATACTGTATATATTGGTACCGCCCGTGTGTGTATACTGTATATATTTGGTACCGCCCGTGTGTATATACTGTATATATTGGTACCGCCCGTGTGTATATACTGTATATATTGGTACCGCCCGTGTGTGTATACTGTATATATTGGTAACCCGCCCGTGTGTGTATACTGTATATATTGGTACCCGCCCGTGTGTGTATACTGTATATATTGGTACCCGCCCGTGTGTGTATACTGTATATATTGGTACCGCCCGTGTGTGTATACTGTATATATTGGTACCGCCCGTGTGTATATACTGTATATATTGGTACCCGCCCGTGTGTATATACTGTATATATTGGTACCCGCCCGTGTGTATATACTGTATATATTGGTACCCGCCCGTGTGTATATACTGTATATATTGGTACCGCCCGTGTGTATATACTGTATATATTGGTACCGCCCGTGTGTATATACTGTATATATTGGTACCGCCCGTGTGTATATACTGTATATATTGGTACCGGCCCGTGTGTGTATACTGTAATATATTGGTACCGCCCCTGTGTGTATACTGTATGTATTGGTACCGCCCCTGTGTATATACTGTATATATTGGTACCGCCCCTGTGTATATACTGTATATATTGGTACCGCCCGTGTGTATATACTGTATATATTGGTACCGCCCGTGTGTATATACTGTATATATTGGTACCGCCCGTGTGTATATACTGTATATATTGGTACCGCCCGTGTGTATATACTGTATATATTGGTACCGCCCCTGTGTATATACTGTATATATTGGTACCGCCCGTGTGTATATACTGTATATATTGGTACCGCCCGTGTGTATATACTGTATATATTGGTACCGCCCGTGTGTATATACTGTATATATTGGTACCGCCCGTGTGTATATACTGTATATATTGGTACCGCCCGTGTGTATATACTGTATATATTGGTACCGCCCGTGTGTATATACTGTTTATATTGGTACCGCCCGTGTGTATATACTGTATATATTGGTACCGCCCCTGTGTATATACTGTATATATTGGTACCAGTTCCCGGCAGAGAGGGTCCAATCAGAATCTGTTCAGGATCAGATTCCAACTGGGCTGGAAGATCCCCCCGGCTCATTGGGCACATGGGATCCAGTACAGAAGAACCAAGCAAAGCAATTGGCACAATGTTCCGGCCCAGTCGAACGTTGGAAGCTTAGTGGGACTGAGCGGCACCCATGGGTGCAACCTGCAGCACTGGGCTCCCTTCCAAACTGAGTGTAAGCTCTGGGGCCCAGGGACCTTATTCTAGTCATGCCATTAATTCCCAGCTTGTTCTGTCATCCTCCTGTGCCTCCCAAGCGCTCACACTCACACTCACATACTCACACTCACACCGATAGACTCACACTCACAGACTCACACTCACACCGATAGATTCACACTCACAGACTCACACTCACACAGACTCACACAGACTCACACTCACACAGATAGACTCACACTCACACAGATAGACTCACACAGACTCACACTCATATAGACAGACTCACACTCACACAGACAGACTCATACTCACACTCACATAGTCATACTCACACTCACACAGACAGACTCATACTCACACAGACACAGATAGACTCATACTCACACTCACATAGACAGACTCATACTCACACTCACACAGACAGACTCATACTCACACAGACAGACTCATACTCACACTCACACCGATAGACTCACACTCACATGGACTCATACTCACACTCACATAGGCTCACACTCACACAGGCAGACTCATACTCACACTCACATAGACTCATACTCACACTCACAGACTTATACTCACACTCACACCGATAGACTCACACTCACATAGACTCATACTCACACTCACAGACTCATACTCACACTCACAGCCTCTAACTCACACTCACATAGACTCATACTCACACTCACATACTTATACTCACACTCACACCGATAGACTCACACTCACATAGACTCACATTCACATAGACTCATACTCACACTCACACAGACAGACTCATACTCACACACACAGACTCATACTCACACTCACACAGGCAGACTCATACTCACACTCACATAGACTCATACTCACACTCACAGACTCATACTCACACTCACATAGACAAACTCATACTCACACTCACATAGACAGACAAATACTCACACTCACATACACACTCACATACACACACACTCACATACACACACACTCACATACACACTCACATACATAGACAGACTCATACTCACACTCACATACACACACACACTCACATACACACACACTCACATAGACTCATACTCACACTCACATACACACTCACATACACAGACTCATACTCACATACACTCACTCACTCACACACTGCCCCTACCTGAGCTCCTGTCACACACCTGTCCCTCCCTGGCCCCTCCCACCCCAGGTTGAGCCGGAGACAGGATGTGAGCGCTTGTTGTTAGTAACCAGATCCACTCACCGGGGACTCAGCCGAGGGACAGCGAGTGGGTGAGTGACACTCAGGGACACTACTGTCTGTGTCTGTGCAACTCCCATATCTGCCCGGGGGGGTGGGTACTGGGGTAGATAGTAGGGGGCACGGCAGCTATTTCTGTATGGGCTAAGACACACAGAGCGACTTAGTAGCATCTTCTTGTCACGGCTACTAAACCCCCTGCCATAGACAGTACTGAGAATTCCCTCCGCTAAACTCACGTAGGGGCAGTGGTACCACAATTATACGGAGCCCACATGGTCCGAAACGGCATTCAGTACCACCCTATGGGTGCGAGTGTGGGCGGGTTTAGCCCAATGGGGAGAGAGCGGGGGGGGGGGGGTCTGGTGGGAAATAAAAGAGAGATTTGGGGGTTTGCACCATTATCCCATTATAATATACAATTTGCTCATTTCCCTATGGGACCAAAATGTCAATTATTTCCTTATAATCGGAGCTTAGTGATGTCATCAGTATAATCGGAGCTTAGTGATTTCATTTCTGTCACATGACTCACAGAAACTTGTTTTCATAATAAATAAAGTGCCCCCTGTTGTAAAATATAAGGATATTAGAAGTCACCTCGGAGTTCCATGACCTTTATAAAAGCACTTTATATGGCCATGTGACTTATAATATCCTTATATTTGACAATAGGGGGCACTTTATTCACTCCATTAGGGAAGGGAAAGGCCTATGACAAATGTAATAAGAAATAGATGGGTTGGTCGTTTGTTTCTGACCTTTCCGTTCCCAAACATAGGGTTGTGGGCACCAGAGCGGGCACCCAGCAGGTGTGGGATTTGGCTTTTTCCTATAACGTTAGCTGTGCATTATGGGATTGGTAGTTCAGTAGGAAATGGATACTGATTCATGTACCTGGGAATGTGATCTCCCTGCTGCCAATAAAGCGATTGGCTCAAGTGACCAGACTTTCCCTGCAATGAATCTGCATGGCTGCCTGGAAACCAGTTCTGCCTGCGACTGTCTATTGTCTCCCAGTCTGCGCTCTCTTTGTGCCCTGCCCAGGGTTCTGTGCCCCCACTGCCCAGGGTTCTGTGCCCCCACTGCCCAGGGTTCTGTGCCCCCACTGCCCAGGGTTCTGTGCCCCCACTGCCCCGGGTTCTGTGCCCCCACTGCCCAGGGTTCTGTGCCCCCCACTGCCCCGGGTTCTGTGCCCCCACTGCCCAGGGTTCTGTGCCCCCTCTGCCCAGGGTTCTGTGCCCCCACTGCCCCGGGTTCTGTGCCCCCACTGCTCAGGGTTCTGTGCCCCAACTACCAAGGGTTCTGTGCCCCCACTGCCCCGGGTTTTGTGCCCCCACTGCCCAGGGTTCTGTGCCCCAACTACCAAGGGTTCTGTGCCCCCATTGCTAAGGGTTCCATTCCCCCATTACTAAGGGTTCCGTTCCCCCATCGCTAAGGGTTCTGTTCCCCCATTACTAAGAGTTCTGTTCCCCCATTGCTAGGGGTTCAATACCCCCATTGCTAAGGGTTCTGTTCCCCCATTACTAAGGGTTCTGTTCCCCCATTACTAAGGGTTCCGTTCCCCCATTACTAAGGGTTCCGTTCCCCCATCGCTAAGGGTTCCGTTCCCCCCATCGCTAAGGGTTCCGTTCCCCCATCGCTAAGGGTTCCGTTCCCCCATCGCTAAGGGTTCTGTTCCCCCATCGCTAAGGTTTCTGTTCCCCCATCGCTAAGGATTCCGTTCCCCCATCGCTAAGGGTTCAATACCCCCTTCCATGCAGTCTCTCCAGCTCATGTCAGTCTCCCCCTGTCTCTCAGTATCCGGATCTGTCACTCATGTAAAATAAATGACTGCCCCCACTGCCCAGGGTTCTGTGCCCCCCACTGCCCCGGGTTCTGTGCCCCCTCTGCCCAGGGTTCTGTGCCCCCACTGCTCAGGGTTCTGTGCCCCAACTACCAAGGGTTCTGTGCCCCCACTGCCCCGGGTTTTGTGCCCCCACTGCCCAGGGTTCTGTGCCCCCACGGCCCCAGGTTCTGTGCCCCCACTGCCCCGGGTTCTGTGCCCCCACTGCCCCAGGTTTTGTGCCCCCACTGCCAAGGGTTCTGTGCCCCCACTGCTCAGGGTTCTGTGCCCCCTCTGCCAAGGGTTCTTTGCCCCCACTGCCCCGGGTTCTGTGCCCCCACTGCTCAGGGTTCTGTGCCCCAACTACCAAGGGTTCTGTGCCCCCATTGCTAAGGGTTCTGTTCCCCCATCGCTAAGGGTTCCGTTCCCCCATCGCTAAGGGTTCTGTTCCCCCATCGCTAAGGGTTCCGTTCCCCCATCGCTAAGGGTTCTGTTCCCCCATCGCTAAGGGTTCCGTTCCCCCATCGCTAAGGGTTCCGTTCCCCCCATCGCTAAGGGTTCCGTTCCCCCATCGCTAAGGGTTCCGTTCCCCCATCGCTAAGGGTTCTGTTCCCCCATCGCTAAGGGTTCCGTTCCCCCATCGCTAAGGGTTCTGTTCCCCCATCGCTAAGGATTCCGTTCCCCCATCGCTAAGGGTTCAATACCCCCTTCCATGCAGTCTCTCCAGCTCATGTCAGTCTCCCCCTGTCTCTCAGTATCCGGATCTGTCACTCATGTAAAATAAATGACTGCCCCCACTGCCCAGGGTTCTGTGCCCCCCACTGCCCCAGGTTCTGTGCCCCCACTGCCCAGGGTTCTGTGCCCCCACTGCCCAGGGTTCTGTGCCCCCACTGCCCAGGGTTCTGTGCCCCCTCTGCCCAGGGTTCTGTGCCCCCACTGCTCAGGGTTCTGTGCCCCAACTACCAAGGGTTCTGTGCCCCCACTGCCCCGGGTTTTGTGCCCCCACTGCCCAGGGTTCTGTGCCCCCACTGCCCCGGGTTTTGTGCCCCCACTGCCCAGGGTTCTGTGCCCCCACTGCCCCGGGTTTTGTGCCCCCACTGCCAAGGGTTCTGTGCCCCCACTGCCCAGGGTTTTGTGCCCCAACTACGAAGGGTTCTGTGCCCCCACTGCCCCGGGTTCTGTGCCCCAACTACCAAGGGTTCTGTGCCCCCATTGCTAAGGGTTCCGTTCCCCCATTACTAAGGGTTCTGTTCCCCCATCGCTAAGGGTTCCGTTCCCCCATCGCTAAGGGTTCTGTTCCCCCATTACTAAGGGTTCTGTTCCCCCATTGCTAGGGGTTCAATACCCCCATTGCTAGGGGTTCTGTTCCCCCATTACTAAGGGTTCCGTTCCCCCATTACTAAGGGTTCCGTTCCCCCATCGCTAAGGGTTCCGTTCCCCCATCGCTAAGGGTTCCGTTCCCCCCATCGCTAAGGGTTCCGTTCCCCCATCGCTAAGGGTTCTGTTCCCCCATCGCTAAGGGTTCTGTTCCCCCATCGCTAAGGATTCCGTTCCCCCATCGCTAAGGGTTCAATACCCCCTTCCATGCAGTCTCTCCAGCTCATGTCAGTCTCCCCCTGTCTCTCAGTATCCGGATCTGCTGTCACTCATGTAAAATAAATGACTCAGACTTGTCTTTCACTCATTACCCTAATTACCTACTGGGCCTCGACCCTCTCCCAATATGTAACCCACGGCCTGCACTCTCTCCCTGCCTCTCGCTCTCATACTGACATAACACTCTCACAATTTGTCTCATACTGACACAACACTCTCACAATTTGTCTCATACTGACACAACACTCTCACAATTTGTCTCATACTGACACAACACTCTCACAATTTGTCTCATACTGACACAACACTCTCACAATTTGTCTCATACTGACACAACACTCTCAAAGCCTACTCTGTCTCATACCCACTCACACTCAGCACACAGTAGACTTGGGAATGGGCCTGGGGTACATGGGATGAAGTTCTGGTTATTTGTATGGGAAGAAGAAGGGTCACTGATGGTTGTGTTTCTCCTCGCAGGTCACCAGAACCAGAACCAGCCCAAGGGATGGCTTAGAGTCCCCACTCATTGCAAGTCCTACTAGCCAACATGAGTTACTTTAAGGTTCTGCTGAGTGATCTGACCCAGACCTGCCAGGATTTAGAGCAGATCAAGGCTGAACACACCAAGGACCACGAGCAGATCTCCAGATCCTTTGAGAGGACCCTGTTGTCCATCCTGAAGCAGGAGCAGACCATCCTCACCTTGGTGGAAGAGGAGCACAGACGGCTGAAAGACCAGCTTTCCTCTGTACAGAAAGCCAATGAAATGGCCTTACAGAACGGGGTGTGTGAGATCAATACCATGGTGCACGAGATCTCTACCATCTCCTCCCAGCTCAAGCAGATGTTGGCCACTTCCAACGACAGCGATCCGGTGGTGAAGGAGATCCAGAAGAGAGTGGCTGCCATATTTGCCAGAAAGAAATGCATTACTGTGAGGTTACAAAAGGTGCTTTTTACTCCTCAGCCCCTGATGTCCTTGACCCTCGGGGAGATACACTGTGAGGGGCAGTCTCTTGGCTTCTCCATTCCTTGTCTGAAGCCCAAGGGGCAAACGCTATCTGATCAGAGTGGCACGAAGGGCCCCGTTCTGCTCCTCGATGAAAGTCCTCCATGGGAAGAGATTTCCCAGAGCTCAGACGAAGCTGAACGGGTCAGTGTAAAGATCATTCTAGGGGACGACAGTGATCGGGATTCTGTGTCCAGCACCAAAGGTCCAGAGATGGGGGTTCCGGCCCACAAACAGCCCAACGCTTCTCCAAGGGAACAGGCCGTCAAGGAAGCTGACAGTGCCGCCCTCAGCCCTCGAACGGCCACCAAAATCTGGATCTCTGATATAAAACAAAGTCCTTCCAGACAGAACCAGTCAACTGGAATACGGGGAGGTAAAGTTCAAAGAGTTCTGAGTGAGGGACAACGTGTGACCCCCAAATCTGATGCTTCTACCACCACCAGCCATCTTCATAGGGAGGCACCAAAGGGTGTAACCGCGGCTGTAACCAACGCCAGTGGGGCAAAGAATCCTACAAATGCAAGGAGAACCCAATCACATGATGCAACAGACTCAAGGGTGCCCCAGAAACCCCAACAGGCAATGACCCCCCCAGTAGCTCCTGTAAAGAGTCACACCCCTCTCAGCAGAACAGGCCATGCCTATGAAGAGAAGGTGCCTATAAACCAAAGAGTACCAAAAATAACACCCCCCATAAATGGCCTTCGGGGCGCTCCACACAGAACCACTCCCACAATCAGCCCAAACAACTTCAATTCTTTTCCCACACAAAATGGCCACCGGCCGATTCCTGTACCCGATCATGAAACCGTGTTCAAGGCAACGGCAACGTTTGTGCACGACGACAGCTCAGATGAAGGTTTAGAAGAAGGACCCCGAGGAGGGGACCCCAAAACCTGCCGGGAAGAGGCCATCAAAGTGAGCCGGGTACCATCGGCTAAAAAGGACGGTGACCATGTGTTGAGGTGGGTGTCGGTAGATTCGTCCAGCCATACTGATAGCAATGATGAGATCCAAACCACGAGATCCAATCAGAACACCCAACGCGACCCATATGGGTCAACCACAGAAAGAACATCACCTCCTGCTGTCAATAAGACGCCCAATGAGTGTCCTCCAAGGCCGCCTTCACCGGCAGAGAGTGTGCAGTCATCGTACACCTTTATTATAGACTCTCCGAGAAGAAGGGAGGCCAACGATGGTGCCCCCAAACCTCGATCTGTCTTCCGACTGGCGTCTAAAGACACCGGCAAAGGCCGCCCCGTTATAAGCGCAACTGACGGCTCAAGTCCAACCAGTGCTCAGGCTCTGAAACCAAAGCAGCATAGGAGAGTCCAATCTGCCGGAAGCCTTTCCGGGTCTCTGCATCAAGGCTTCACACCCAACAGCAGGAAAAAAATAGCTCAAGGGTCTTCAGCCCAAAAGAATGTCCTACGATCGGCCTCCTTGCCCTATCTAGAACGGGTTTCAAGGCAGCTCAACTCTAGGCCCCACAGACCACCATCTGGATCCGACAGGAGAGACTCCTCCTCTAGTGCCTCAAGTTGTTGGTCCAATCCAAGACCCTTGGTCAGTTCTGCTCCCCCTGGGTCCAGTCGAGTCTACGGAAGACTGTCCCAAACCAGGGTGAAGTCCGCCCGATGCTCTCGGCGCCTCGGCTACAAGGCGGATGGGTTCAGTAAAAGTGAGTCTAATCTTCTAGACTGCCAAAGAGTTAACGGTGAGAAGCCCAAAGGTCTTGTACGGCAGTTTGGCAAATTTGGGTCTGGCCGGGCCGAGCTCAATCTGCCCCATGGTTTATATGCCACCAAGGCGGGTTCCCTCTATGTGGTGGATTATGGGAACAGAAGGCTGCAGATAATGAATTCCCGGGGCAAAATCCTGCAGCAAATTGCCCTGGAGGCTAAGAATTACTTTGACGTTGCCGTGAGCAACCGAGGGCTGGTGGCCTTGACCAACTCGACCGACCGCACCGTGGAAGTGTACAACAAGCATGGCCGCCTACTGCAAGTCATCTCCAAGAACTTTGGGGCCCCAAGGGGCATCACCACCAACTATCAAGATGAGTTCATTGTGGCAGACATGAAGTTGGGGACGGTTTGTACCCTGAATGTCCAATCGGTGACTGGAGGCCACAAGGAGAGCACCATCGTCCCTGGTTTCAACAAGCCCTACCTGGTGGCCTCCAACAGCCAAGGGCTAGTGGCCGTGACAGAGCGGGGCTTGGATGGGGGCTGCTGTGTGAAGGTGCTCGGGGAGGACTGGCAAATCCTCAAGGTCCTGGGACTCAAGGAAACTCTTGGCCCCAAACTCTTTAACCCATGGGGGGTCTGTATAGACAGTGAGGGGGGGGTTCTGGTGGCAGATTGGGGTAACACACACTGTATTGTCTACTATCCACCCAAACGGCCTGCAAAGGTCCTAGTGTCGGAGGGTCTGAGCAGCCCCCGGGGGGTGGCCCTGTGGCAGGACTCCCTGCTCCTGGTAGCCGACAGTATGCACAACTGCATCAAAGTCTTTCAGTACCAGGGCATGTGATTGGCCCAATCCGGCCCGGCCGCTCCCACCTCGTTATGGGCAGGGTGTTTACTGTAAATATTCCCCGCGGTGCCCTCGCTGTGCTGAGTGTTCTATTTAATATTAAATCCTATTTATTTCATGGCTGGAGCCTGTGGGGTTCTGGGAACCCGTGTGTCCGGTTCTGTGTCTGGCGTGGTCTCATTAGGAACCATCTCGGGATTTGGGGGTCAGTCAAGTAAGTGCTATGGACAGAGGACTCGATGCCGGCCCACAGGGTTTTGTTCTATCTCTCTGGACACAGAAGCTGCCATAAGTAATGCTTTGTTTTAGCTGCAATACCTTCTGCTAACCACTAGGTGGAGCCCCTGTTCCACCAATGTTCTCACTCAGCCATATTAGCTTTCGTTAAAGTGACATGGGAGGTGGGGGTTGGTACCGCGAGTGAAGGAGGGCCCCGCCCACATTGCTAACAGGTCCTGACACTCCTACTGAGAGGGGTTTTATTATACAATAGAATTATGCAGTCCCCCTATATTAATGATAGTGGTATGTTCCCCTTAACAACTGTGCTATAACCAGCCAATGACTGACCCTGAATGGAGTGGGCGTGGCTTGTTTGAGTGACATATATTGCTGCCTATGGGGCGGTAGTTTCCCACTGACAATAGAAAACGGGTGTTTCAAGGTTTTTAGGTCCATTGTCAGGGGGTGTGGCTAATTCACAGTAATTCTGATGTAAGGGGGTGTGGCTAATTCACAGTAATTCTGATGTAAGGGGGTGTGGCTAATTCGCAGTAATACTGATGTAAGGGGGTGTGGTTAATTCACAGTAATTCTGATGTCAGGGGGTGTGGCTAATGCACAATGATTTAAGGGGTGGGGCTAATTAACAATGATTCAGATGTTAGGGGGTGGGGCAAGGTCTATATCTGTGGTTACTTTGCATATATGGGGGTGTGGCCGGATCTCTTTATCAGAGGGTGTGGCTAAGCCAGCTGCTGAGGATCATGGGAGCTTGCAGTAGTCACAGCGACTACCAATAAGAGTGGTGCTACAGTGCCTTGTTGCCTATGTGTCTGTACATATCAGCGGGAGCTGCCAGACTGATTGCTCTTATTGGCCAAACAAGGTGAGTACAAGCCGCTCGGCTGTTGCTTTTTACAGAGAAGGTGGAAGCAGCCGTCTCCGCAATACAGAACTATAAATCCCATCATCCTTCTGCCACCTCAGCTGGTAGGGGGGTAATTCTTTCCCACGGGAAGTAGGGGCAGTGCCCAACCCCCAGCCGGAGACATTCTGTGATTGGTCAGTGTTGGCAAAGGGAAACCTGCCCTAAATGTCAATATTTGCCCCCTTCCCACTGGCACCGGCCTGGCAGCTGCGCCCGGTCACACGGAGATAAATATCCGGCCAATCAGCTCTGAGATTCTCCGTCTCTTTCCCTGGGGCAGAATGATGAACTGTAACTGCAGGTAAGTGCCCTTTCTCTTCCAGTAAGCTCTACGGGGGGGTTACTGGAACAGCACAATTCAGCAGGAACAGCCCCCTAAGTTTGCTCATAGCCTGTACAGAGAGATACCATAAAACTATGGCACATAGGGATTCCCCTGTACTAAGCACAATTCAGCAGGAACAGCCCCCTAAGTTTGCTCATAGCCTGTACAGAGAGATACCATAAAACTATGGCACATAGGGATTCCCCTGTACTAAGCACAATTCAGCAGGAACAGCCCCTAAGTTTGCTCATAGCCTGTACAGAGAGATACCATAAAACTATGGCACATAGGGATTCCCCTGTACTAAGCACAATTCAGCAGGAACAGCCCCCTAAGTTTGCTCATAGCCTGTACAAAGAGATACCATAAAACTATGGCACATAGGGATTCCCCTGTACTAAGCACAATTCAGCAGGAACAGCCCCCTAAGTTTGCTCATAGCCTGTACAGAGAGATACCATAAAACTATGGCACATAGGGATTCCCCGTACTAAGCACAATTCAGCAGGAACAGCCCCCTAAGTTTGCCCATAGCCTGTACAGAGAGATACCATAAAACTATGGCACATAGGGATTCCCCTGTACTAAGCACAATTCAGCAGGAACAGCCCCCTAAGTTTGCCCATAGCCTGTACAGAGAGATACCATAAAACTATGGCACATAGGGATTCCCCTGTACTAAGCACAATTCAGCAGGAACAGCCCCCTAAGTTTGCTCATAGCCTGTACAGAGAGATACCATAAAACTATGGCACATAGGGATTCCCCTGTACTAAGCACAATTCAGCAGGAACAGCCCCCTAAGTTTGCCCATAGCCTGTACAGAGAGATACCATAAAACTATGGCACATAGGGATTCCCCTGTACTAAGCACAATTCAGCAGGAACAGCCCCCTAAGTTTGCTCATAGCCTGTACAGAGAGATACCATAAAACTATGGCACATAGGGATTCCCCTGTACTAAGCACAATTCAGCAGGAACAGCCCCCTAAGTTTGCTCATAGCCTGTACAGAGAGATACCATAAAACTATGGCACATGGGGATTCCCCTGTACTAAGCACAATTCAGCAGGAACAGCCCCCTAAGTTTGCCCATAGCCTGTACAGAGAGATACCATAAAACTATGGCACATAGGGATTCCCCTGTACTAAGCACAATTCAGCAGGAACAGCCCCCTAAGTTTGCTCATAGCCTGTACAGAGAGATCCCATAAAGCTATGGCACATAGGGATTCCCCTGTACTAAGCACAATTCAGCAGGAACAGCCCCCTAAGTTTGCCCATAGCCTGTACAGAGAGATACCATAAAACTATGGCACATAGGGATTCCCCTGTACTAAGCACAATTCAGCAGGAACAGCCCCCTAAGTTTGCTCATAGCCTGTACAGAGAGATACCATAAAACTATGGCACATAGGGATTCCCCTGTACTAAGCACAATTCAGCAGGAACAGCCCCCTAAGTTTGCTCATAGTAATTATAGGAGAGCAATGAATCAGGACACAGTTGTTCCTATTTATTTACAAATGACAGTACAGACACAATAGAGGCACAAGCGATAGAGGAGTAAACACCTTCCCACACGTCAGTATCAGTAGGAGCTTTACTGGGACCAACAGATGTGCCACCCGGTACCCAGTGAGCAGGTCCCTTGCGATGGTCCCAACTCTGAAGCAGAGATCTGGCGCCTCCTCTGGTGGAGAAGGAAACTTTAGTGTCCAGTTGGTGGGATGAGGCATCTTCCCCCTGAGTGTGAGTGGGGGCAGGAGATGAATCCAACTGACGGAGATACCCCCCCCGCCCCCCCGATTGTGGCTCCTCATACGGTTCCTCTGGCCACGTTTGCACCGTGTAGGGGCCTCTCCCACAGCCACCATCTGGGTCCCACTTAGTAGCACCCGCGTCTGTCAGGGGAACAGGGAGAGATTTATAGATTGGCAAGATGGAGACAGTAGGACAAGATGGAGACAGTAGGGCAAGATGGAGACAGTAGGGCAAGATGGAGACAGTAGGGCAAGATGGAGACAGTAGGGCAAGATGGAGACAGTAGGGCAAGATGGAGACAGTAGGACAAGATGGAGACAGTAGGGCAAGATGGAGACAGTAGGGCAAGATGGAGACAGTAGGGCAAGATGGAGACAGTAGGGCAAGATGGAGACAGTAGGGTAAGATGGGGACAGTAGGGCAAGATGGGGACAGTAGGGCAAGATGGGGACAGTAGGGCAATATGGAGACAGTAGGACAAGATGGAGACAGAGGAACAAGATGGAGACAGTAGGGCAAGATGGAGACAGTAGGACAAGATGGAGACAGTAGGACAAGATGGAGACAGTAGGGCAAGATGGAGACAGTAGGACAAGATGGAGACAGAGGAACAAGATGGAGACAGTAGGGCAAGATGGAGACAGTAGGGCAAGATGGAGACAGTAGGGCAAGATGGAGACAGAGGAACAAGATGGAGACAGTAGGGCAAGATGGAGACAGTAGGGCAAGATGGAGACAGTAGGGCAAGATGGAGACAGAGGAACAAGATGGAGACAGTAGGGCAAGATGGAGACAGTAGGGCAAGATGGAGACAGTAGGGCAAGATGGAGACAGTAGGGCAAGATGGAGACAGTAGGGCAAGATGGAGACAGAGGAACAAGATGGAGACAGTAGGGCAAGATGGAGACAGTAGGGCAAGATGGAGACAGTAGGGCAAGATGGAGACAGAGGAACAAGATGGAGACAGTAGGGCAAGATGGAGACAGTAGGGCAAGATGGAGACAGTAGGGCAAGATGGAGACAGAGGAACAAGATGGAGACAGTAGGGCAAGATGGAGACAGTAGGGCAAGATGGGGACAGTAGGGTAAGATGGAGACAGTAGGGCAAGATGGGGACAGTAGGGCAAGATGGAGACAGTAGGGCAAGATGGAGACAGTAGGGCAAGATGGAGACAGTAGGGCAAGATGGGGACAGTAGGGTAAGATGGAGACAGTAGGGCAAGATGGGGACAGTAGGGTAAGATGGCACCACACACACATCTCACACCCCAGTATTCAGACCGCAGAACACAAATCCATGCCCAGTCACAATACCAACCTCAGAGGGGAGTTTCCTTCCTGTAGTTGAACCCGCAGGTGCGCCCCTCAAACTGCAGTTTAATTGCTTGTTTCAGGTGGAGCTGAGGGTCCATAGTGGTGATGGATATAACAGGCGACCCCGGGGTATCAGTGGGGGGGCTGAGTGGGGACATCCTGGTATCAGTGGTTTTTGTAGGAGAGCAGGAGGGGTCTCTTGGTGAATATACAACGTGCCCAGTTCTCCTTGGGGAATGTATGGGCTCAGTCATCTTCCTGGGAGAGTAATGGGGTTCCCCAGATTTCCTAGGGGAATCCATAGGTTCACCCACTGTTTGGAAAGAGTTAATGGATTCTGGAATTTTCTTGGAATAATGATCAGGTTCCAACATTCTCTTGGGCTGTGGAACATTGGGGGTAGAGTGCTTGGGTTCTGTAACCTTCCAAGGAGAGTAAGGGGGTTCTGTAACCTTCCAAGGAGAGTAAGGGGGTTCTGTAACCTTCCAAGGAGAGTAAGGGGGTTCTGTAACCTTCCAAGGAGAATGTGAGGGTTCTGTGACTTTCCTAGGAGAATGTGAGGGTTCTGTGACTTTCCTAGGAGAATGTGGGGGTTCTGTGACCTTCCAAGGAGAATGTGGGGGTTCTGTGACCTTCCAAGGAGAGTGTGTGGGTTCTGTGACTTTCCTAGGAGAATGTGGGGGTTCTGTGACCTTCCAAGGAGAGTGTGTGGGTTCCGTGACTTTCCTAGGAGAGTGTGAGGGTTCTGTAACCTTCCAAGGAGAGTGTGTGGGTTCTGTGACTTTCCTAGGAGAGTGTGTGGGTTCCGTGACTTTCCTAGGAGAGTGTGTGGGTTCCGTGACTTTCCTAGGAGAGTGTGTGGGTTCCGTGACTTTCCTAGGAGAGTGTGTGGGTTCCGTGACTTTCCTAGGAGAGTGTGTGGGTTCTGGAATTATTTTGTGAGAAAGTACAGCTTCCCCACCTTTCCTTGGGTTCCCCATTTTCTTGGGAGAGGACACAGGGTTGGCGGCTTTCTTGGTCGGGTACAGAGAGACCTCATCCCTCGGGGGATACACAGGGACCCCACATTTCAGTGCTGAGCGCAGGGGGTCCCCAGCCTCCCTGACCTCCCCCGGGCTCACAGTACCTCGGGAGGAATATCCTGAGCTGCCCGTTTGGTGTTGGCTGAACATATGGACCCTTGTCCCACCAGGAGAGGACACATTGTGACCATTCCTTTCTAGGCTAAAGCCGCTGTCCCCGGTCTTAGCGTGGGGGTACTTGGGGCTTCCGTACTTTGGGTTGGTGAGGATGCAGTTCCGCTTGAGCTCATACTCAGAAGGGCAGGAGAACTGATTGTGGCCCCCGACACCTTCCCACGCCCCCAAGTCCTGAAAGGAGCTGGAGGTTTGGTGCAACATGGCCGACGGCCTCGCCAGGTGAGACCCTGAGGCACCCTGAGGAACTGGGTAATTAATCATGCCGGTGAGGGCAATGGCTTGCCGGGAGCGGCTGCGAGGTAAGGAGTGTTGCTGAACCTGCTGAGTAAAGGTCAAGCTGTCCATTGGGACAGTGGCCTGAGAGTGGTAAGTGGAAGAGGTCAGGATGGACCCTTGGGAACTTTTCAGGGAGTTTTCCATGGAGCAGCTGCCTGTGGACACTGGGGATAATGTAGACCAACTGTCCTCCTGTCGGCACATTGGCTTCTTCTCTGGGGTTCTCTTCTCCGGAGCTTGCCCCATTGGACCCTGATATGGCGGTGCCCCATGGCTCACCAACAGATGGACTATGGCTAGATGCCCGCCTTTAGCTGCCACCCTTACAGGAGTACGCCCGTAGTTATCGGCATGTTGCGCATAGGCCTTACCCTCCTCTAGGAGAACCCTGGCCAAATCCTCATGGCCTTCTTGGGCAGCGATGCATAGGGGAGTGGCGCCCTGAGAGCACTGTGCATCGGGGAAGGCCTTGTGCTGCAGAAGGAGGCGGGCGATGCTGGGGTGCCCTCGCCAGGTGGCACAGTGTAGAGGGGTCCTCCTGTCCTTGTCAGGGGCATTAGGCTGGGCTTTGCCCTTCACTAGAAGCAGCTGAGCCATTTCCCAGTTGCCCTGCCAGCAGGCAGCATGTAAAGCTGTGCGTTGCTCGGGGTCCTGCCCTTCAATATCTGCCCCCTGTTCCACTAGCAATTCTACCATCGCCATCTGCCCCTGTAACACCAGCAGCTGCAGGAGGGGTACCCCCTTACTGTCCTTTACATTGGGGTCTGCCCCTTTCCTCAGCAGCAGTTCCACCGGCCCCCGGTGATCCCCAAGAGCTGCCAGGCACAAAGCAGTCCTCCCATCCGCGTCCCGCTGATCTATGGGGGCCCCCCGGTTTATGAGAAGTTCAGCGGAGCTGGTGTGACCCTCCTGAGCCGCCAGGTGTAGCGGGGTGCACCCCTCTCTGTCTCTCGCTGACACTTTGGCTCCTCCATCCACCAAAGCCCGGCACGAGTTTCTCCTGCCCTCACAAGCGGCCCAGTGAAGGGGTGCCCAGCCCAGTTGGTCACGGTGGTTCTCGTCTAGGCCCCTCTCCAACAGAACCCGCACTGCCTCCTCCCCTCTGGCTGCGGAAGCCGCCATGCCCAGGGCAGACCTGCCCTCTGTGTCCGTGGCATCGGTTGCTGCCCCCCACAGCAGCAGGACTCTCACCGTTTCGGCGTGGCCCCCCAGGGCAGCGGCAAGCAGTGGTGTCATCCTTCCTCTGCCCGCTCTGTCGGGGTCGGCTCCGGCCTCCAGTAACAGCTCTGCCACCTCAGCCTGCCCCTCGTAGGCAGCGACCAGTAAAGGGGTCATCCCGTCCCCGTCCGGCAGCTCCGTGTCAGCTCTGTGCTCCAGCAAGAGGGAGATCAACTCGGGGTAGCCCCGCCCAGCGGGAATACACAGGCAGGCGACGGCCAATGCGGTGCGGCCTTCGGAGTCGGATCTATTGACATCAACCCCAGCGTCCAGGAACAACTTGGCCACGGGTCTATGGCCCATGTAGGAGGCGGCCATGAGAGGCGTTCGGCCCTCGGGATCTGCATGATCTGCTTGGGCCCCAGCCTTTAATAGGGCTTTAACTGCCCCTTCATGTCCCCCCCAAGCAGCTGCTCTGAGAGCCGTTCGTCCGTCCGACCCACACACATCGGGTTGGGCTCCAGCGGACAGAAGTGCTTCCACTATTTCTGTGTGGCCCCCCCATGCAGCCGACCGCAAAGGGGTCCATCCTCGGTTGTCTGGATGGTCAGGTTGGGCGCCATGACTGAGGAGCAGTTGGACTATAGCGAGATGGCCTTGGTGAGCAGCCAGACCTAAGGGCGTCTGCCCGTCTTCATCAGTGGTCTCCAGGTCTGCCCCCATGGAGAGCATCAGCTTTACCGCCTCCAGGTTCCCGGCATGGGCAGCCGCTGCCAGGAGAGTGCGCCCGTTCCTGTCTCGCTGGTGCAGCCCGGCCCCATTCTCCAACAACAGTTCCACTGACGCCCCCTTTTCCAGAGTCTTCCTTAGAACATCAGAGTCCAGCAGGTCGCAAGAGCCATCCAGATGGGCCCCGGCCAATAGTAGCAGCTGCAGGACATCAAGCTCCAACGGGATGTCGGAGACCAAACAGTCTGAGACGGGGACCCCGGTCCATAGGAGCCACAGTGCCAGGTGTGAGGGTTCCAGCCCTCGTAGATCACACAGGAGAAGATGTCTGGCCAGTTGGTGAACCTCGTTGGGCTGCAGGTATTGGGCCCGGGTAGAAAGGGTCATGGCCAACATGCTGTGGCCCTCGGACACGTTGCACAGGTACTTCTGGGTACAGTACTTCACATCCAGGAGCCACTCGGAGAAGCTGTGGTGGAACAGAACCTGGGAACCTTGCGGCTCGTCCACCGATCTCAGCAGCCCAGAGATGGACTCCAAGCTCTTCTCGAAGTCTCTTTCGCTCCAGTTCTGCATCTGCTTGGTCCAAGCGGCGCCGCGCAGTTCGGACGCGGAAAGGGGCCGAGGAGATGCCAGGAGGACGTTGAGGAGCGCCTGGGCCTGGTAGAACTGCTTGCCGGAGAAGAGCCGCTGGCAGAGCCACAGGTAGAGGCCGTTCAGGGTGCCGGGAATATGGCGGATCTCTCGGAGCAGAATGGAGCCCTCGGCCACGCCGTCCAACACCCTCTCCAGGTACAGGAAGCAGCCGTTGCTCTTGATGTGCAGCTGGTTGAGCATCTCGGCCGTGTCCAGGGTCAGGTGTTGGCGCAGAGCCTCCTCGCGGTCCAATCGGCACAGGATGTACTGCTGAACGTCCCGCACAATGTGAGCCTTACGCAGGTCGTCCAGGCACAGCCGGCGGAATCCTGCACGCGAGAACAGGGGGTTCATAAATACACAGGCAGTAAACATGTACCCTTATATTTGGGCCTTTACTCTGGGGCCCATCAAGTTAAACAACCGGGGGGCCCAAAATATTCTGCCAATGGGTGGGTTTAGATTTAGCCCAGAACCAGGCCCAAGAACTTTCAGCACCATCTTCCCCCTCTTGGGATCCCATTGGCACCATTAGTACAGCCCTTATTGCCCGGCCTGTGAGCACCCAATACGGACACCAGGTGGCGCTGCACCCCTGTCAGGGGATTAGGAGACGCCCAGGCTACACAAGGCCGGGCTAAGGATTGCCCACCAGCAAGAGGGCATATTATAGGTTTACAACTACCCTATCTGCCCCATGGGAACCTCCCCCCAGGGTGTCTAGCTGGGGCGCATCATTATCTACCCACAATGCAATGTTACCCTCACTGCCCCCCCCCCCCCGCCGGGCCCCTCACCTGTAAACATCCGGCTCACAGCTTTATTCTGCCTCCGAGCGGAGCAAACCAACAGCAACCAGGGGGGCAGGAGCTCATGGTGATTGGCCAGCAGCTCAGCGATGCTGCAATTGGTCTCTGACGGGAACCCCTCGGATTGGCAGCAACTGCAGGTCTCGTCCAGAGAGTCCACAAGGAGGAAAAGGTTTTGTGTGGGGGCGGGCAGTGCCAGCAGGGGGAGGAGCAACAACCTGGAAGGGAGGAGCCACTTAGTACATTCCTGTGCCCTGGGTACCCCAGAACTATAGCGGGGTGACTGTTACCCCAATGTTTCTATATATCTGTAACCTTGTTATGGGCTAAGGGGGCCCAGCCTGAAGGCCAGTTAGGGGGGGATTTGGGGTGAGTGCTTATTTGTGCCCTGGGTACCCCTGGAACTATAGCGGGGTGACTGTTACCCCAATGTTTCTATATATCTGTAACCTTGTTATGGGCTAAGGGGGCCCAGCCTGAAGGCCAGTTAGGGGGGGATTTGGGGTGAGTGCTTATTTGTGCCCTGGGTACCCCTGGAACTATAGCGGGGTGACTGTTACCCCAATGTTTCTATATATCTGTAACCTTGTTATGGGCTAAGGGGGCCCAGCCTGAAGGCCAGTTAGGGGGGGATTTGGGGTGAGTGCTTATTTGTGCCCTGGGTACCCCTGGAACTATAGCGGGGTGACTGTTACCCCAATGTTTCTATATATCTGTAACCTTGTTATGGGCTAGGGGGCCCAGCCTGAAGGCCAGTTAGGGGGGATTTGGGGTGAGTGCTTATTTGTGCCCTGGGTACCCCTGGAACTATAGCGGGGTGACTGTTACCCCAATGTTTCTATATATCTGTAACCTTGTTATGGGCTAAGGGGGCCCAGCCTGAAGGCCAGTTAGGGGGGGATTTGGGGTGCTTATTTGTGCCCTGGGTACCCCTGGAACTATAGCAGGGTGACTGTTACCCCAATGTTTCTATATATCTGTAACCTTGTTATGGGCTAAGGGGGCCCAGCCTGAAGGCCAGTTAGGGGGGGATTTGGGGTGAGTGCTTATTTGTGCCCTGGGTACCCCTGGAACTATAGCGGGGTGACTGTTACCCCAATGTTTCTATATATCTGTAACCTTGTTATGGGCTAAGGGGGCCCAGCCTGAAGGCCAGTTAGGGGGGGATTTGGGGTGAGTGCTTATTTGTGCCCTGGGTACCCCTGGAACTATAAGAGGGGGGATTTGGGGTGCAGATCATACCCAGAACAAACCGCTCACCGTTTGAAGGCCTCGTCGAGATCCCCCTGACAGGCCTCTGTATCTGCATTGTACCCGCTGATGAGGGGGCTCTCTCGCAGTTGCTGTGCCAGGCTCTGGATGAATTGGTGAGGGCACAGGCTGGCGTGGGTGTGAGCTTGGCAGAAGTGATATGCCAGGACCCTGGAACTGAGCCGGGAGCAACATCCGGCCTCTGAGCTGGGCCATAAGATCTCTGCACACAGCGCTGTCTTTCCTGCCCCGGGGGCCCCGGTGATGAGAATGCCGGGGGTCCTGGTCCCCCCGAGCCCTTCCAGGCAGTGCTGCAGTCTCTGTAACGCCCATTCCCTACAGTAGAAGGGTCGGCCTCGTAGTTTGCTGGGGGTCATCGCAGGCAGGGGGGTAAATACTGCGCCACTCGCCAGGGTGGCATCACGATATCAGATTTATGGGGCAGTAGAACTGCTTATACCCAACCAGTAGGGGGCGATGGGCCGGGACCTGTGTGGGGAGAGAGCACACAATCATACATCACTCTTATTATTTCCTTTTAATAATGATTCCTATTTAATATTTATACATGGACCCCCTACTGCCCCCACCCAGTCTGTCAAAGGGCCAAAAATCCCTAATGCTGGGCTGCCCCACGTAGCATAAAGGCCCCAGAGGGAGGGGTAGGATACTATTGGAGGGCCCCAGAGGGAGGGGTAGGATACTATTGGAGGGCCCCAGAGGGAGGAGTAGGATACTATTGGAGGGCCCCAGAGGGAGGGGTAGGATACTATTGGAGGGCCCCAGAGGGAGGGGTAGGATACTATTGGAGGGGCCCCAGAGGGAGGGATAAGAAGGGGCCCCAGAGGGAGGGGTAGGATACTATTGGAGGGCCCCAGAGGGAGGGGTAGGATACTATTGGAGGGCCCCAGAGGGAGGGGTAGGATACTATTGGAGGGGCCCCAGAGGGAGGGGTAGGATACTATTGGAGGGCCCCAGAGGGAGGGGTAGGATACTATTGGAGGGCCCCAGAGGGAGAGATAAGGGGGACCCCAGAGGGAGGGGTAGGATACTATTGGAGGGGCCCAGAGGGAGGGGTAGGATACTATTGGAGGGCCCCAGAGGGAGAGATAAGGGGGACCCCAGAGGGAGGGGTAGGATACTATTGGAGGGCCCCAGAGGGAGAGATAAGGGGGACCCCAGAGGGAGGGGTAGGATACTATTGGAGGGCCCCAGAGGGAGAGATAAGGGGGACCCCAGAGGGAGGGGTAGGATACTATTGGAGGGGCCCCAGAGGGAGGGATAAGGGGGACCCCAGAATAAGGCAGGAGGAGGACAGAGTTGGCCCCTAGAATCAGTTAATAGGACACGTAAGGGCCCCGGGGGCAGAGCTGCTCAGAGTCCCATTCGCGGCCGGTGGGAGAGGCAGGAGGGATGGGGCAGACAAGCCCAGGCCTATCCCACAGGATACACACTGCCCCGGGGCAAGGAGGGCTGGGCTGGGGGGGGAGGCACAGGGTGTTCTACAGGGGAGGGTTATACATGTGAGCTGAGTGGGAGCTGGGGGTAGGAGAGGGGGCAGAGTGGGAGCTGGGGGTAGGAGAGGGGGCAGAGTGGGAGCTGGGGGTAGGAGAGGGGGCAGAGTGGGAGCTGGGGGTAGGAGAGGGGCAGAGTGGGAGCTGGGGGTAGGAGAGGGGCAGAGTGGGAGCTGGGGATAGGAGAGGGGGCAGAGTGGGAGCTGGGGGTAGGAGAGGGGGCAGAGTGGGAGCTGGGGGTAGGAGAGGGGCAGAGTGGGAGCTGGGGGTAGGAGAGGGGGCAGAGTGGGAGCTGGGGATAGGAGAGGGGGCAGAGTGGGAGCTGGGGGTAGGAGAGGGGCAGAGTGGGAGCTGGGGGTAGGAGAGGGGGCAGAGTGGGAGCTGGGGATAGGAGAGGGGGCAGAGTGGGAGCTGGGGGTAGGAGAGGGGGCAGAGTGGGAGCTGGGGATAGGAGAGGGGGCAGAGTGGGAGCTGGGGGTAGGAGAGGGGCAGAGGGGGAGCTGGGGGTAGGAGAGGGGCAGAGTGGGAGCTGGGGGTAGGAGAGGGGCAGAGGGGGAGCTGGGGGTAGGAGAGGGGCAGAGGGGGAGCTGGGGTAGGAGAGGGGCAGAGGGGGAGCTGGGGGTAGGAGAGGGGCAGAGAGGGGCAGAGGGGAGCTGGGGGTAGGAGAGGGGCAGAGGGGGAGCTGGGGGTAGGAGAGGGGCAGAGGGGGAGCTGGGGGTAGGAGAGGGGCAGAGTGGGAGCTGGGGGTAGGAGAGGGGCAGAGGGGGAGCTGGGGGTAGGAGAGGGGCAGAGAGGGGCAGAGGGGGAGCTGGGGGTAGGAGAGGGGCAGAGGGGGAGCTGGGGGTAGGAGAGGGGCAGAGGGGGAGCTGGGGGTAGGAGAGGGGCAGAGAGGGAGCTGGGGGTAGGAGAGGGGCAGAGGGGGAGCTGGGGGTAGGAGAGGGGCAGAGAGGGGCAGAGGGGGAGCTGGGGGTAGGAGAGGGGCAGAGGGGGAGCTGGGGGTAGGAGAGGGGCAGAGGGGGAGCTGGGGGTAGGAGAGGGGCAGAGTGGGAGCTGGGGGTAGGAGAGGGGCAGAGGGGGAGCTGGGGGTAGGAGAGGGGCAGAGAGGGGCAGAGGGGGAGCTGGGGGTAGGAGAGGGGCAGAGGGGGAGCTGGGGGTAGGAGAGGGGCAGAGGGGGAGCTGGGGGTAGGAGAGGGGCAGAGTGGGAGCTGGGGGTAGGAGAGGGGCAGAGGGGGAGCTGGGGGTAGGAGAGGGGGCAGAGTGGGAGCTGGGGGTAGGAGAGGGGCAGAGGGGGAGCTGGGGGTAGGAGAGGGGCAGAGGGGGAGCTGGGGGTAGGAGAGACTGTAGGATTTCCATCTGAATTCATGAGACCCCACACTACATAGCAGGGGGGCACTGGGTTGTTCAATCACCACTCACCAGGGCCCCCAAGGCCAGAATTGCCCCAGGCAGGAATACTGTGTGGCCCTTTTATGAATATATGAATGAAAAGCATGGGCACAGAGAGGGGCAAGTTATGTACAAAGAGTGAAGGGGTAGGTATGAGAAGCAGGGTGAGGGGCAGGGGTAGATATGAGAAGCAGAGTGAGGGGCAGGGGTAGGTATGAGAAGCAGAGTGAGGGGCAGGGGTAGGTATGAGAAGCAGAGTGAGGGGCAGGGGTAGGTATGAGAAGCAGAGTGAGGGGCAGGGGTAGGTATGAGAAGCAGAGTGAGGGGCAGGGGTAGATATGAGAAGCAGAGTGAGGGGCAGGGGTAGGTATGAGAAGCAGAGTGAGGGGCAGGGGTAGGTATGAGAAGCAGAGTGAGGGGCAGGGGTAGGTATGAGAAGCAGAGTGAGGGGCAGGGGTAGGTATGAGAAGCAGAGTGAGGGGCAGGGGTAGGTATGAGAAGCAGAGTGAGGGGCAGGGGTAGATATGAGAAGCAGAGTGAGGGGCAGGGGTAGGTATGAGAAGCAGAGTGAGGGGCAGGGGTAGATATGAGAAGCAGAGTGAGGGGCAGGGGTAGGTATGAGAAGCAGAGTGAGGGGCAGGGGTAGGTATGAGAAGCAGAGTGAGGGGCAGGGGTAGGTATGAGAAGCAGAGTGAGGGGCAGGGGTAGGTATGAGAAGCAGAGTGAGGGGCAGGGGTAGGTATGAGCAGCAGAGTGAGGGGCAGGGGTAGGTATGAGCAGCAGAGTGAGGGGCAGGGGTAGGTATGAGAAGCAGAGTGAGGGGCAGGGGTAGGTATGAGAAGCAGAGTGAGGGGCAGGGGTAGGTATGAGAAGCAGAGTGAGGGGCAGGGGTAGGTATGAGAAGCAGAGTGAGGGGCAGGGGTAGGTATGAGCAGCAGGGTGAGGGGCAGGGGTAGGTATGAGAAGCAGAGTGAGGGGCAGGGGTAGATATGAGAAGCAGAGTGAGGGGCAGGGGTAGGTATGAGCAGCAGGGTGAGGGGCAGGGGTAGGTATGAGAAGCAGAGTGAGGGGCAGGGGTAGATATGAGAAGCAGAGTGAGGGGCAGGGGTAGGTATGAGCAGCAGGGTGAGGGGCAGGGGTAGGTATGAGCAGCAGGGTGAGGGGCAGGGGTAGGTATGAGCAGCAGGGTGAGGGGTAAATATGAAAGGGAAAGTATAAAGCTGCAGAGTTAGGGGGGTAGATACATGACTCAGGGGTAAGTACTGGGACGGGCTGGGGCAGTTGCGCACTTACCGGGCAGGACGGGCTCTCGGTACGGGACAGGCGAAGTGTCCGTGTCTCCTCCGGCCGCGCATTCCCCCGGGAGCCCCCCGGCCGCTCCCAACTCTCAGTGCGGGACCCTCTCCCTGTCCGTGGGGTTTGCCCGGAGTCTCCTGTGGATTTGCCCCCGGGTGCCCCGGCTGTGGGTGTCGGTGGGTCAGGCTGAGCGCAGGGAGGGTGGGACCGGGAGATCAGGTCCGGCCTCTTCCCCATTCCTGTACAGCCGGCTCTGCCTCCCCTGCCCCTCCTGCCCCTCCTGCCCCTCCTGCCCCACACCCCCAGCCCCAGGGCACCTTCTGCCGCTCTCTCCCTGTCAGCCTGAGTGTGAGTCTGTCAGTGTGTGAGTGTAAGTGAGTGAGTGTGTGAGTGTCAGTGTGTGAGTGAGTGTGAGTGTGTGAGTGAGTGTGTCAGTGTGTGAGTGAGTGTGTGAGTGTCAGTGTGTGACTGAGTGAGTGTGTGTGAGTGTAAGTGAGTGAGTGTGAGAGTTAGAGTGAGTGTGTCAGTGGCTGTGTGCATGAGTGTGTGAGACTGAGTGTGTGTGTAAGAGTGAGTGTGAGAGAGAGAGTGAATGTGTCAGTGTGTGAGTGTAAGTGAGTGAGTGTGAGAGAGAGAGTGAGTGTGTGTGGGGGGGGGCATTGAGTGAGGGGGGTGTCTCACTTCACTTGCTGCCCCTTCTGGGTGGCATTGCTGGGTGTGGGGGGGACTGAGCCCCTGTATGTATTTTGGGGGCGACCGTGTGAGACTCCTCTCAGCTGGGGGCACCACACTGGCTGAGTTGGCACTACCCAATGGGCCGGCACCCTGCAATACCCAACTTACCAGCCTCTCCCCTATCAGCACCATGGGCATGATTCCTCTGGTTGGCACTACCCAATGGGCTGGCACCCTGCAATACCCAACTTAGCCTCTCCCCTATCAGCACCATGGGCATGATTCCTCTGGTTGGCACTACCCAATGGGCCGGCACCCTGCAATACCCAACTTACCAGCCTCTCCCCTATCAGCACCATGGGCATGATTTATCCGGTTGGCACTACCCACTGGGCTGGCAATGGGCAATGAGGGGAGTACTAGGGGCCAATGAGGGGAGTACTAGGGGCCAATGAGGGGAGTACTAGGGCCAATGAGGGGAGTACTAGGGGCAATGAGGGGAGTACTAGGGGCCAATGAGGGGAGTACTAGGGGCAATGAGGGGAGTACTAGGGGCCAATGAGGGGAGTACTAGGGGCAATGAGGGGAGTACTAGGGGCAATGAGGGGAGTACTAGGGGCCAATGAGGGGAGTACTAGGGGCAATGAGGGGAGTACTAGGGGCAATGAGGGGAGTACTAGGGGCCAATGAGGGGAGTACTAGGGGCCAATGAGGGGAGTACTAGGGGCAATGAGGGGAGTACTAGGGGGCAGTGCCCAGTGTTCCCAGGAGCTGTCGGGTTCTGTTACCGACCCATGGTGCCCAGTGTTCCTAGGAGCTGTCGGGTTCAGTTACCGACCCATGGTGCCCAGTGTTCCTAGGAGCTGTCGGGTTCTGTTACCGACCCATGGTGCCCAGTGTTCCCAGGAGCTGTCGGGTTCTGTTACCGACCCATGGTGCCCAGTGTTCCCAGGAGCTGTCGGGTTCTGTTACCGACCCATCGTGCCCAGTGTTCCCAGGAGCTGTCGGGTTCTGTTACCGACCCATGGTGCCCAGTGTTCCCAGGAGCTGTCGGGTTCAGTTACCGACCCATGGTGCCCAGTGTTCCCAGGAGCTGTCGGGTTCTGTTACCGACCCATGGTGCCCAGTGTTCCCAGGAGCTGTCGGGTTCTGTTACCGACCCATCGTGCCCAGTGTTCCCAGGAGCTGTTGGGTTCTGTTACCGATCCATGGTGCCCAGTGTTCCCAGGAGCTGTCGGGTTCTGTTACCGACCCATCGTGCCCAGTGTTCCCAGGAGCTGTCGGGTTCTGTTACTGACCCATGGTGCCCAGTGTTCCCAGGAGCTGTCGGGTTCTGTTACTGACCCATGGTGCCCAGTGTTCCCAGGAGCTGTCGGGTTCTGTTACCGACCCATCGTGCCCAGTGTTCCCAGGAGCTGTCGGGTTCTGTTACTGACCCATGGTGCCCAGTGTTCCCAGGAGCTGTCGGGTTCTGTTACTGACCCATGGTGCCCAGTGTTCCCAGGAGCTGTCGGGTTCTGTTACCGACCCATCGTGCCCAGTGTTCCCAGGAGCTGTCGGGTTCTGTTACTGACCCATCGTGCCCAGTGTTCCCAGGAGCTGTTGGGTTCTGTTACCGATCCATGGTGCCCAGTGTTCCCAGGAGCTGTCGGGTTCTGTTACCGACCCATGGTGCCCAGTGTTCCCAGGGGCTGTCGGGTTCAGTTACCGACCCATGGTACCCAGTGTTCCCAGGGGCTGTCGGGTTCTGTTACTGACCCATGGTGCCCAGTGTTCCCAGGAGCTGTCGGGTTCTGTTACTGACCCATGGTGCCCAGTGTTCCCAGGAGCTGTCGGGTTCAGTTACCGACCCATCGTGCCCAGTGTTCCTAGGAGCTGTCGGGTTCTGTTACTGACCCATGGTGCCCAGTGTTCCTAGGAGCTGTCGGGTTCTGTTACTGACCCATGGTGCCCAGTGTTCCCAGGGGCTGTGGGGTTCTGTTACCGACCCATGGTGCCCAGTGTTCCCAGGGGCTGTCGGGTTCTGTTACCGACCCATGGTGCCCAGTGTTCCCAGGGGCTGTCGGGTTCTGTTACCGACCCATGGTGCCCAGTGTTCCCAGGGGCTGTGGGGTTCTGTAACCGACCCATGGTGCCCAGTGTTCCCAGGAGCTGTCGGGTTCTGTTACTGACCCATGGTGCCCAGTGTTCCTAGGAGCTGTCGGGTTCAGTTACCGACCCATGGTGCCCAGTGTTCCCAGGGGCTGTGGGGTTCTGTTACCGACCCGTGGTGCCCAGTGTTCCCAGGGGCTGTCGGGTTCTGTTACCGACCCATGGTGCCCAGTGTTCCCAGGGGCTGTCGGGTTCTGTTACCGACCCATGGTGCCCAGTGTTCCCAGGGGCTGTCGGGTTCTGTTACCGACCCATGGTGCCCAGTGTTCCCAGGAGCTGTCGGGTTCTGTTACCGACCCATGGTGCCCAGTGTTCCCAGGGGCTGTCGGGTTCTGTTACCGACCCATCGTGCCCAGTGTTCCCAGGAGCTGTCGGGTTCTGTTACCGACCCATGGTGCCCAGTGTTCCCAGGAGCTGTCGGGTTCTGTTACCGACCCATGGTGCCCAGTGTTCCCAGGAGCTGTCGGGTTCTGTTACCGACCCATCGTGCCCAGTGTTCCCAGGAGCTGTCGGGTTCTGTTACCGATCCATGGTGCCCAGTGTTCCCAGGAGCTGTCGGGTTCTGTTACCGACCCATGGTGCCCAGTGTTCCCAGGAGCTGTCGGGTTCTGTTACCGACCCATGGTGCCCAGTGTTCCCAGGGGCTGTGGGGTTCTGTTACCGACCCACCGTGCCCAGTGTTCCCAGGGGCTGTGGGGTTCTGTTACCGACCCATCGTGCCCAGTGTTCCCAGGGGCTGTGGGGTTCTGTTACCGACCCATCGTGCCCAGTGTTCCCAGGGGCTGTCGGGTTCTGTTACCGACCCATCGTGCCCAGTGTTCCCAGGGGCTGTCGGGTTCTGTTACCGACCCATCGTGCCCAGTGTTCCCAGGGGCTGTCGGGTTCTGTTACCGACCCATCGTGCCCAGTGTTCCCAGGGGCTGTCGGGTTCTGTTACCGACCCATGGTGCCCAGTGTTCCCAGGAGCTGTTGGGTTCTGTTACCGATCCATGGTGCCCAGTGTTCCCAGGAGCTGTCGGGTTCTGTTACCGACCCATGGTGCCCAGTGTTCCCAGGAGCTGTCGGGTTCTGTTACTGACCCATCGTGCCCAGTGTTCCCAGGAGCTGTCGGGTTCTGTTACCGACCCATGGTGCCCAGTGTTCCTAGGAGCTGTCCGGTTCTGTTACCGACCCATCGTGCCCAGTGTTCCCAGGAGCTGTTGGGTTCTGTTACCGATCCATGGTGCCCAGTGTTCCCAGGAGCTGTCGGGTTCTGTTACCGACCCATCGTGCCCAGTGTTCCCAGGAGCTGTCGGGTTCTGTTACCGACCCATCGTGCCCAGTGTTCCCAGGGGCTGTCGGGTTCTGTTACCGACCCATCGTGCCCAGTGTTCCCAGGGGCTGTCGGGTTCTGTTACCGACCCATCGTGCCAGTGTTCCCAGGAGCTGTCGGGTTCTGTTACCGACCCATCGTGCCCAGTGTTCCCAGGGGCTGTCGGGTTCTGTTACCGACCCCATCGTGCCCAGTGTTCCCAGGGGCTGTCGGGTTCTGTTACCGACCCATCGTGCCCAGTGTTCCCAGGGGCTGTGGGGTTCTGTTACCGACCCATCGTGCCCAGTGTTCCCAGGGGCCTATCGGGTTCTGTTACCGACCCATCGTGCCGAGTGTTCCCAGAGGCTGTCGGGTTCTGTTACCGACCCATCGTGCCCAGTGTTCCCAGGGCTGTGGGGTTCTGTTACCGACCCATCGTGCCCAGTGTTCCCAGGGGCTGTGGGGTTCTGTTACCGACCCATCGTGCCCAGTGTTCCCAGGGGCTGTGGGGTTCTGTTACCGACCCATGGTGCCCAGTGTTCCCAGGGACTGTGGGGTTCTGTTACCGACCCATCGTGCCCAGTGTTCCCAGGAGCTGTCGGGTTCTGTTACCGACCCATCGTGCCCAGTGTTCCCAGGAGCTGTCGGGTTCTGTTACCGACCCATCGTGCCCAGTGTTCCCAGAGGCTGTCGGGTTCTGTTACCGACCCATCGTGCCCAGTGTTCCCAGGGACTGTGGGGTTCTGTTACCGACCCATCGTGCCCAGTGTTCCCAGAGGCTGTCGGGTTCTGTTACCGACCCATCGTGCCCAGTGTTCCCAGAGGCTATGGGGTTCTGTTACCGACCCATCGTGCCCAGTGTTCCCAGGGGCTGTCGGGTTCAGTTACCGACCCATCGTGCCCAGTGTTCCCAGAGGCTGTCGGGTTCTGTTACCGACCCATCGTGCCCAGTGTTCCCAGAGGCTGTCGGGTTCAGTTAACGACCCATCGTGCCCAGTGTTCCCAGAGGCTGTCGGGTTCAGTTACCGACCCATCGTGCCCAGTGTTCCCAGGAGCTGTCGGGTTCAGTTACCGACCCATGGTGCCCAGTGTTCCCAGAGGCTGTCGGGTTCTGTTACCGACCCATCGTGCCCAGTGTTCCCAGGGGCTGTCGGGTTCTGTTACCGACCCATGGTGCCCAGTGTTCCCAGAGGCTGTCGGGTTCTGTTACCGACCCATGGTGCCCAGTGTTCCCAGAGGCTGTCGGGTTCAGTTACCGACCCATGGTGCCCAGTGTTCCCAGAGGCTGTCGGGTTCAGTTACCGACCCATCGTGCCCAGTGTTCCCAGAGGCTGTCGGGTTCTGTTACCGACCCATCGTGCCCAGTGTTCCCAGGGGCTGTCGGGTTCTGTTACCGACCCATGGTGCCCAGTGTTCCCAGAGGCTGTCGGGTTCTGTTACCGACCCATGGTGCCCAGTGTTCCCAGAGGCTGTCGGGTTCAGTTACCGACCCATGGTGCCCAGTGTTCCCAGAGGCTGTCGGGTTCAGTTACCGACCCATCGTGCCCAGTGTTCCCAGAGGCTGTCGGGTTCTGTTACCGACCCATCGTGCCCAGTGTTCCCAGGAGCTGTCGGGTTCAGTTACCGACCCATTGTGCCCAATGTTCCCAGAGGCTGTCGGGTTCTGTTACCGACCCATCGTGCCCAGTGTTCCCAGAGGCTGTCGGGTTCTGTTACCGACCCATCGTGCCCAGTGTTCCCAGGGGCTGTGGGGTTCTGTTACCGACCCATCGTGCCCAGTGTTCCCAGGGGCTATGGGGTTCTGTTACCGACCCATCGTGCCCAGTGTTCCCAGGGGCTGTGGGGTTCTGTTACCGACCCATGGTGCCCAGTGTTCCCAGGGACTGTGGGGTTCTGTTACCGACCCATCGTGCCCAGTGTTCCCAGGAGCTGTCGGGTTCAGTTACCGACCCATCGTGCCCAGTGTTCCCAGGGACTGTGGGGTTCTGTTACCGACCCATCGTGCCCAGTGTTCCCAGAGGCTGTCGGGTTCTGTTACGACCCATCGTGCCCAGTGTTCCAGGGACTGTGGGGTTCTGTTACCGACCCATCGTGCCCAGTGTTCCCAGAGGCTGTCGGGTTCTGTTACCGACCCATCGTGCCCAGTGTTCCCAGAGGCTGTCGGGTTCAGTTACCGACCCATGGTGCCCAGTGTTCCCAGAGGCTGTCGGGTTCTGTTACCGACCCATGGTGCCCAGTGTTCCCAGAGGCTGTCGGGTTCAGTTACCGACCCATCGTGCCCAGTGTTCCCAGAGGCTGTCGGGTTCAGTTACCGACCCATCGTGCCCAGTGTTCCCAGGAGCTGTCGGGTTCAGTTACCGACCCATCGTGCCCAATGTTCCCAGAGGCTGTCGGGTTCTGTTACCGACCCATCGTGCCCAGTGTTCCCAGGGGCTGTCGGGTTCTGTTACCGACCCATGGTGCCCAGTGTTCCCAGAGGCTGTCGGGTTCTGTTACCGACCCATGGTGCCCAGTGTTCCCAGAGGCTGTCGGGTTCAGTTACCGACCCATGGTGCCCAGTGTTCCCAGAGGCTGTCGGGTTCAGTTACCGACCCATCGTGCCCAGTGTTCCCAGAGGCTGTCGGGTTCTGTTACCGACCCATCGTGCCCAGTGTTCCCAGGAGCTGTCGGGTTCAGTTACCGACCCATTGTGCCCAATGTTCCCAGAGGCTGTCGGGTTCTGTTACCGACCCATCGTGCCCAGTGTTCCCAGAGGCTGTCGGGTTCTGTTACCGACCCATCGTGCCCAGTGTTCCCAGGGGCTGTGGGGTTCTGTTACCGACCCATCGTGCCCAGTGTTCCCAGGGGCTATGGGGTTCTGTTACCGACCCATCGTGCCCAGTGTTCCCAGGGGCTGTGGGGTTCTGTTACCGACCCATGGTGCCCAGTGTTCCCAGGGACTGTGGGGTTCTGTTACCGACCCATCGTGCCCAGTGTTCCCAGGAGCTGTCGGGTTCAGTTACCGACCCATCGTGCCCAGTGTTCCCAGGGACTGTGGGGTTCTGTTACCGACCCATCGTGCCCAGTGTTCCCAGAGGCTGTCGGGTTCTGTTACCGACCCATCGTGCCCAGTGTTCCCAGGGACTGTGGGGTTCTGTTACCGACCCATCGTGCCCAGTGTTCCCAGAGGCTGTCGGGTTCTGTTACCGACCCATCGTGCCCAGTGTTCCCAGAGGCTGTCGGGTTCAGTTACCGACCCATGGTGCCCAGTGTTCCCAGAGGCTGTCGGGTTCTGTTACCGACCCATGGTGCCCAGTGTTCCCAGAGGCTGTCGGGTTCAGTTACCGACCCATCGTGCCCAGTGTTCCCAGAGGCTGTCGGGTTCAGTTACCGACCCATCGTGCCCAGTGTTCCCAGGGGCTGTCGGGTTCAGTTACCGACCCATCGTGCCCAATGTTCCCAGAGGCTGTCGGGTTCTGTTACTGACCCATGGTGCCCAGTGTTCCCAGAGGCTGTCGGGTTCAGTTACCGACCCATCATGCCCAATGTTCCCAGAGGCTGTCGGGTTCTGTTACTGACCCATCGTGCCCAGTGTTCCCAGAGGCTGTCGGGTTCAGTTACCGACCCATCGTGCCCAGTGTTCCAGAGGCTGTCGGGTTCAGTTACCGACCCATCGTGCCCAGTGTTCCCAGGAGCTGTCGGGTTCAGTTACCGACCCATCGTGCCCAATGTTCCCAGAGGCTGTCGGGTTCTGTTACTGACCCATGGTGCCCAGTGTTCCCAGAGGCTGTCGGGTTCTGTTACCGACCCATCGTGCCCAGTGTTCCCAGAGGCTGTCGGGTTCAGTTACCGACCCATCGTGCCCAGTGTTCCCAGGAGCTGTCGGGTTCAGTTACCGACCCATCGTGCCCAATGTTCCCAGAGGCTGTCGGGTTCTGTTACTGACCCATCGTGCCCAGTGTTCCCAGAGGCTGTCGGGTTCTGTTACCGACCCATCGTGCCCAGTGTTCCCAGAGGCTGTCGGGTTCTGTTACCGACCCATCGTGCCCAGTGTTCCCAGAGGCTGTCGCGTTCAGTTACCGACCCATGGTGCCAGTGTTCCCAGAGGCTGTCGGGTTCTGTTACCGACCCATCGTGCCCAGTGTTCCCAGGGGCTGTCGGGTTCAGTTACCGACCCATCGTGCCCAGTGTTCCCAGGAGCTGTCGGGTTCAGTTACCGACCCATCGTGCCCAATGTTCCCAGAGGCTGTCGGGTTCTGTTACTGACCCATGGTGCCCAGTGTTCCCAGAGGCTGTCGGGTTCTGTTACTGACCCATGGTGCCCAGTGTTCCCAGAGGCTGTCGGGTTCAGTTACCGACCCATGGTGCCCAGTGTTCCCAGAGGCTGTCGGGTTCAGTTACCGACCCATCGTGCCCAGTGTTCCCAGAGGCTGTCGGGTTCAGTTACTGACCCATCGTGCCCAGTGTTCCCAGGAGCTGTCGGGTTCAGTTACCGACCCATCGTGCCCAATGTTCCCAGAGGCTGTCGGGTTCTGTTACCGACCCATCGTGCCCAGTGTTCCCAGAGGCTGTCGGGTTCTGTTACCGACCCATCGTGCCCAGTGTTCCCAGGGGCTGTGGGGTTCTGTTACCGACCCATGGTGCCCAGTGTTCCCAGGGGCTGTGGGGTTCTGTAACCGACCCATGGTGCCCAGTGTTCCCAGGAGCTGTCGGGTTCTGTTACTGACCCATGGTGCCCAGTGTTCCTAGGAGCTGTCGGGTTCAGTTACCGACCCATGGTGCCCAGTGTTCCAGGGGCTGTGGGGTTCTGTTACCGACCCGTGGTGCCCAGTGTTCCCAGGGGCTGTCGGGTTCTGTTACCGACCCATGGTGCCCAGTGTTCCCAGGGGCTGTCGGGTTCTGTTACCGACCCATGGTGCCCAGTGTTCCCAGGGGCTGTCGGGTTCTGTTACCGACCCATGGTGCCCAGTGTTCCCAGGAGCTGTCGGGTTCTGTTACCGACCCATGGTGCCCAGTGTTCCCAGGGGCTGTCGGGTTCTGTTACCGACCCATCGTGCCCAGTGTTCCCAGGAGCTGTCGGGTTCTGTTACCGACCCATGGTGCCCAGTGTTCCCAGGAGCTGTCGGGTTCTGTTACCGATCCATGGTGCCCAGTGTTCCCAGGAGCTGTCGGGTTCTGTTACCGACCCATCGTGCCCAGTGTTCCCAGGAGCTGTCGGGTTCTGTTACCGATCCATGGTGCCCAGTGTTCCCAGGAGCTGTCGGGTTCTGTTACCGACCAATGGTGCCCAGTGTTCCCAGGAGCTGTCGGGTTCTGTTACCGACCCATGGTGCCCAGTGTTCCCAGGGGCTGTGGGGTTCTGTTACCGACCCACCGTGCCCAGTGTTCCCAGGGGCTGTGGGGTTCTGTTACCGACCCATCGTGCCCAGTGTTCCCAGGGGCTGTCGGGTTCTGTTACCGACCCATCGTGCCCAGTGTTCCCAGGGGCTGTCGGGTTCTGTTACCGACCCATCGTGCCCAGTGTTCCCAGGGGCTGTCGGGTTCTGTTACCGACCCATCGTGCCCAGTGTTCCCAGGGGCTGTCGGGTTCTGTTACCGACCCATCGTGCCCAGTGTTCCCAGGGGCTGTGGGGTTCTGTTACCGACCCATCGTGCCCAGTGTTCCCAGGGGCTGTCGGGTTCTGTTACCGACCCATGGTGCCCAGTGTTCCTAGGAGCTGTCCGGTTCTGTTACCGACCCATCGTGCCCAGTGTTCCCAGGAGCTGTTGGGTTCTGTTACCGATCCATGGTGCCCAGTGTTCCCAGGAGCTGTCGGGTTCTGTTACCGACCCATCGTGCCCAGTGTTCCCAGGAGCTGTCGGGTTCTGTTACCGACCCATCGTGCCCAGTGTTCCCAGGGGCTGTCGGGTTCTGTTACCGACCCATCGTGCCCAGTGTTCCCAGGGGCTGTCGGGTTCTGTTACCGACCCATCGTGCCCAGTGTTCCCAGGAGCTGTCGGGTTCTGTTACCGACCCATCGTGCCCAGTGTTCCCAGGGGCTGTCGGGTTCTGTTACCGACCCATCATGCCAGTGTTCCCAGGGGCTGTCGGGTTCTGTTACCGACCCATCGTGCCCAGTGTTCCCAGGGGCTGTGGGGTTCTGTTACCGACCCATCGTGCCCAGTGTTCCCAGGGGCTGTCGGGTTCTGTTACCGACCCATCGTGCCGAGTGTTCCCAGAGGCTGTCGGGTTCTGTTACCGACCCATCGTGCCCAGTGTTCCCAGGGGCTGTGGGGTTCTGTTACCGACCCATCGTGCCCAGTGTTCCCAGGGGCTGTGGGGTTCTGTTACCGACCCATCGTGCCCAGTGTTCCCAGGGGCTGTGGGGTTCTGTTACCGACCCATGGTGCCCAGTGTTCCCAGGGACTGTGGGGTTCTGTTACCGACCCATCGTGCCCAGTGTTCCCAGGAGCTGTCGGGTTCTGTTACCGACCCATCGTGCCCAGTGTTCCCAGGAGCTGTCGGGTTCTGTTACCGACCCATCGTGCCCAGTGTTCCCAGAGGCTGTCGGGTTCTGTTACCGACCCATCGTGCCCAGTGTTCCCAGGGACTGTGGGGTTCTGTTACCGACCCATCGTGCCCAGTGTTCCCAGAGGCTGTCGGGTTCTGTTACCGACCCATCGTGCCCAGTGTTCCCAGAGGCTATGGGGTTCTGTTACCGACCCATCGTGCCCAGTGTTCCCAGGGGCTGTCGGGTTCTGTTACCGACCCATCGTGCCCAGTGTTCCCAGGGGCTGTCGGGTTCTGTTACCGACCCATCGTGCCCAGTGTTCCCAGAGGCTGTCGGGTTCTGTTACCGACCCATCGTGCCCAGTGTTCCCAGAGGCTGTCGGGTTCAGTTAACGACCCATCGTGCCCAGTGTTCCCAGAGGCTGTCGGGTTCAGTTACCGACCCATCGTGCCCAGTGTTCCCAGGAGCTGTCGGGTTCAGTTACCGACCCATGGTGCCCAGTGTTCCCAGGAGCTGTCGGGTTCAGTTACCGACCCATGGTGCCCAGTGTTCCCAGAGGCTGTCGGGTTCTGTTACCGACCCATCGTGCCCAGTGTTCCCAGGGGCTGTCGAGTTCTGTTACCGACCCATGGTGCCCAGTGTTCCCAGAGGCTGTCGGGTTCTGTTACCGACCCATGGTGCCCAGTGTTCCCAGAGGCTGTCGGGTTCAGTTACCGACCCATGGTGCCCAGTGTTCCCAGAGGCTGTCGGGTTCAGTTACCGACCCATCGTGCCCAGTGTTCCCAGAGGCTGTCGGGTTCAGTTACTGACCCATCGTGCCCAGTGTTCCCAGGAGCTGTCGGGTTCAGTTACCGACCCATCGTGCCCAATGTTCCCAGAGGCTGTCGGGTTCTGTTACCGACCCATCGTGCCCAGTGTTCCCAGAGGCTGTCGGGTTCTGTTACCGACCCATCGTGCCCAGTGTTCCCAGGGGCTGTGGGGTTCTGTTACCGACCCATCGTGCCCAGTGTTCCCAGGGGCTGTGGGGTTCTGTTACCGACCCATCGTGCCCAGTGTTCCCAGGGGCTGTGGGGTTCTGTTACCGACCCATGGTGCCCAGTGTTCCCAGGGACTGTGGGGTTCTGTTACCGACCCATCGTGCCCAGTGTTCCCAGGAGCTGTCGGGTTCAGTTACCGACCCATCGTGCCCAGTGTTCCCAGAGGCTGTCGGGTTCTGTTACCGACCCATCGTGCCCAGTGTTCCCAGGGACTGTGGGGTTCTGTTAGCGACCCATCGTGCCCAGTGTTCCCAGAGGCTGTCGGGTTCTGTTACCGACCCATCGTGCCCAGTGTTCCCAGAGGCTGTGGGGTTCTGTTACCGACCCATCGTGCCCAGTGTTCCCAGGGGCTGTCGGGTTCAGTTACCGACCCATCGTGCCCAGTGTTCCCAGAGGCTGTCGGGTTCTGTTACCGACCCATCGTGCCCAGTGTTCCCAGAGGCTGTCGGGTTCAGTTACCGACCCATGGTGCCCAGTGTTCCCAGGAGCTGTCGGGTTCAGTTACCGACCCATCGTGCCCAGTGTTCCCAGAGGCTGTCGGGTTCAGTTACCGACCCATGGTGCCCAGTGTTCCCAGGAGCTGTCGGGTTCAGTTACCGACCCATCGTGCCCAGTGTTCCCAGAGGCTGTCGGGTTCAGTTACCGACCCATGGTGCCCAGTGTTCCCAGAGGCTGTCGGGTTCTGTTACCGACCCATCGTGCCCAGTGTTCCCAGAGGCTGTCGGGTTCAGTTACCGACCCATCGTGCCCAGTGTTCCCAGAGGCTGTCGGGTTCAGTTACCGACCCATGGTGCCCAGTGTTCCCAGAGGCTGTCGGGTTCTGTTACCGACCCATCGTGCCCAGTGTTCCCAGGGGCTGTCGGGTTCAGTTACCGACCCATCGTGCCCAGTGTTCCCAGGAGCTGTCGGGTTCAGTTACCGACCCATCGTGCCCAATGTTCCCAGAGGCTGTCGGGTTCTGTTACTGACCCATGGTGCCCAGTGTTCCCAGAGGCTGTCGGGTTCTGTTACTGACCCATGGTGCCCAGTGTTCCCAGAGGCTGTCGGGTTCAGTTACCGACCCATGGTGCCCAGTGTTCCCAGAGGCTGTCGGGTTCAGTTACCGACCCATCGTGCCCAGTGTTCCCAGAGGCTGTCGGGTTCAGTTACTGACCCCATCGTGCCCAGTGTTCCCAGGAGCTGTCGGGTTCAGTTACCGACCCATCGTGCCCAATGTTCCCAGAGGCTGTCGGGTTCTGTTACCGACCCATCGTGCCCAGTGTTCCCAGGGGCTGTGGGGTTCTGTTACCGACCCATGGTGCCCAGTGTTCCCAGGGACTGTGGGGTTCTGTTACCGACCCATCGTGCCCAGTGTTCCCAGGAGCTGTCGGGTTCAGTTACCGACCCATCGTGCCCAGTGTTCCCAGAGGCTGTCGGGTTCTGTTACCGACCCATCGTGCCCAGTGTTCCCAGGGACTGTGGGGTTCTGTTAGCGACCCATCGTGCCCCAGTGTTCCCAGAGGCTGTCGGTTCTGTTACCGACCCATCGTGCCCAGTGTTCCCAGAGGCTGTGGGGTTCTGTTACCGACCCATCGTGCCCAGTGTTCCCAGGGGCTGTCGGGTTCAGTTACCGACCCATCGTGCCCAGTGTTCCCAGAGGCTGTCGGGTTCTGTTACCGACCCATCGTGCCCAGTGTTCCCAGAGGCTGTCGGGTTCAGTTACCGACCCATCGTGCCCAGTGTTCCCAGAGGCTGTCGGGTTCAGTTACCGACCCATGGTGCCCAGTGTTCCCAGAGGCTGTCGGGTTCTGTTACCGACCCATCGTGCCCAGTGTTCCCAGGGGCTGTCGGGTTCTGTTACCGACCCATGGTGCCCAGTGTTCCCAGAGGCTGTCGGGTTCTGTTACCGACCCATGGTGCCCAGTGTTCCCAGAGGCTGTCGGGTTCAGTTACCGACCCATGGTGCCCAGTGTTCCCAGAGGCTGTCGGGTTCAGTTACCGACCCATCGTGCCCAGTGTTCCCAGAGGCTGTCGGGTTCAGTTACCGACCCATCGTGCCCAGTGTTCCCAGGAGCTGTCGGGTTCAGTTACCGACCCATCGTGCCCAATGTTCCCAGAGGCTGTCGGGTTCTGTTACTGACCCATGGTGCCCAGTGTTCCCAGAGGCTGTCGGGTTCTGTTACTGACCCATGGTGCCCAGTGTTCCCAGGAGCTGTCGGGTTCTGTTACCGACCCATCGTGCCCAGTGTTCCCAGAGGCTGTCGGGTTCTGTTACCGACCCATCGTGCCCAGTGTTCCCAGGAGCTGTCGGGTTCTGTTACCGACCCATCGTGCCCCAGTGTTCCCAGGAGCTGTCGGGTTCTGTTACCGACCCATGGTGCCCAGTGTTCCCAGGGACTGTGGGGTTCTGTTACCCGACCCATCGTGCCAGTGTTCCCAGGGACTGTGGGGTTCTGTTACCGACCCATCGTGCCCAGTGTTCCCAGAGGCTGTCGGGTTCTGTTACCGACCCATCGTGCCCAGTGTTCCCAGGGACTGTGGGGTTCTGTTACCGACCCATCGTGCCCAGTGTTCCCAGAGGCTGTCGGGTTCTGTTACCGACCCATCGTGCCCAGTGTTCCCAGAGGCTGTCGGGTTCAGTTACCGACCCATGGTGCCCAGTGTTCCCAGAGGCTGTCGGGTTCTGTTACCGACCCATGGTGCCCAGTGTTCCCAGAGGCTGTCGGGTTCAGTTACCGACCCATGGTGCCCAGTGTTCCCAGAGGCTGTCGGGTTCAGTTACCGACCCATGGTGCCCAGTGTTCCCAGAGGCTGTCGGGTTCAGTTACCGACCCATCGTGCCCAATGTTCCCAGAGGCTGTCGGGTTCTGTTACTGACCCATCGTGCCCAGTGTTCCCAGAGGCTGTCGGGTTCAGTTACCGACCCATCGTGCCCAGTGTTCCCAGAGGCTGTCGGGTTCAGTTACCCGACCCATCGTGCCCAGTGTCCCAGGAGCTGTCGGGTTCAGTTACCGACCCATCGTGCCCAATGTTCCCAGAGGCTGTCGGGTTCTGTTACTGACCCATGGTGCCCAGTGTTCCCAGAGGCTGTCGGGTTCAGTTACCGACCCATCATGCCCAATGTTCCCAGAGGCTGTCGGGTTCTGTTACTGACCCATCGTGCCCAGTGTTCCCAGAGGCTGTCGGGTTCAGTTACCGACCCATCGTGCCCAGTGTTCCCAGAGGCTGTCGGGTTCAGTTACCGACCCATCGTGCCCAGTGTTCCCAGAGGCTGTCGGGTTCAGTTACCGACCCATCGTGCCCAGTGTTCCCAGGAGCTGTCGGGTTCAGTTACCGACCCATCGTGCCCAATGTTCCCAGAGGCTGTCGGGTTCTGTTACTGACCCATGGTGCCCAGTCTTCCCAGAGGCTGTCGGGTTCTGTTACCGACCCATCGCGCCCAGTGTTCCCAGAGGCTGTCGGGTTCAGTTACCGACCCATCGTGCCCAGTGTTCCCAGGAGCTGTCGGGTTCAGTTACCGACCCATCGTGCCCAATGTTCCCAGAGGCTGTCGGGTTCTGTTACTGACCCATCGTGCCCAGTGTTCCCAGAGGCTGTCGGGTTCTGTTACCGACCCATCGTGCCCAGTGTTCCCAGAGGCTGTCGGGTTCAGTTACCGACCCATCGTGCCCAGTGTTCCCAGAGGCTGTCGGGTTCAGTTACCGACCCATGGTGCCCAGTGTTCCCAGAGGCTGTCGGGTTCTGTTACCGACCCATCGTGCCCAGTGTTCCCAGGGGCTGTCGGGTTCAGTTACCGACCCATCGTGCCCAGTGTTCCCAGGAGCTGTCGGGTTCAGTTACCGACCCATCGTGCCCAATGTTCCCAGAGGCTGTCGGGTTCTGTTACTGACCCATGGTGCCCAGTGTTCCCAGAGGCTGTCGGGTTCTGTTACTGACCCATGGTGCCCAGTGTTCCCAGAGGCTGTCGGGTTCAGTTACCGACCCATGGTGCCCAGTGTTCCCAGAGGCTGTCGGGTTCAGTTACCGACCCATCGTGCCCAGTGTTCCCAGAGGCTGTCGGGTTCAGTTACTGACCCATCGTGCCCAGTGTTCCCAGGAGCTGTCGGGTTCAGTTACCGACCCATCGTGCCCAATGTTCCCAGAGGCTGTCGGGTTCTGTTACCGACCCATCGTGCCCAGTGTTCCCAGAGGCTGTCGGGTTTCTGTTACCGACCCATCGTGCCCAGTGTTCCCAGGGGCTGTGGGGTTCTGTTACCGACCCATCGTGCCCAGTGTTCCCAGGGGCTGTGGGGTTCTGTTACCGACCCATCGTGCCCAGTGTTCCCAGGGGCTGTGGGGTTCTGTTACCGACCCATGGTGCCCAGTGTTCCCAGGGACTGTGGGGTTCTGTTACCGACCCATCGTGCCCAGTGTTCCCAGGAGCTGTCGGGTTCAGTTACCGACCCATCGTGCCCAGTGTTCCCAGAGGCTGTCGGGTTCTGTTACCGACCCATCGTGCCCAGTGTTCCCAGGGACTGTGGGGTTCTGTTAGCGACCCATCGTGCCCAGTGTTCCCAGAGGCTGTCGGGTTCTGTTACCGACCCATCGTGCCCAGTGTTCCCAGAGGCTGTGGGGTTCTGTTACCGACCCATCGTGCCCAGTGTTCCCAGGGGCTGTCGGGTTCAGTTACCGACCCATCGTGCCCAGTGTTCCCAGAGGCTGTCGGGTTCTGTTACCGACCCATCGTGCCCAGTGTTCCCAGAGGCTGTCGGGTTCAGTTACCGACCCATGGTGCCCAGTGTTCCCAGAGGCTGTCGGGTTCTGTTACCGACCCATCGTGCCCAGTGTTCCCAGGGGCTGTCGGGTTCTGTTACCGACCCATGGTGCCCAGTGTTCCCAGAGGCTGTCGGGTTCTGTTACCGACCCATGGTGCCCAGTGTTCCCAGAGGCTGTCGGGTTCAGTTACCGACCCATGGTGCCCAGTGTTCCCAGAGGCTGTCGGGTTCAGTTACCGACCCATCGTGCCCAGTGTTCCCAGAGGCTGTCGGGTTCAGTTACCTACCCATCGTGCCCAATGTTCCCAGAGGCTGTCGGGTTCTGTTACTGACCCATGGTGCCCAGTGTTCCCAGAGGCTGTCGGGTTCAGTTACCGACCCATCGTGCCCAATGTTCCCAGAGGCTGTCGGGTTCTGTTACTGACCCATGGTGCCCAGTGTTCCCAGAGGCTGTCGGGTTCTGTTACTGACCCATGGTGCCCAGTGTTCCCAGGAGCTGTCGGGTTCTGTTACCGACCCATCGTGCCCAGTGTTCCCAGAGGCTGTCGGGTTCTGTTACCGACCCATCGTGCCCAGTGTTCCCAGGAGCTGTCGGGTTCTGTTACCGACCCATCGTGCCCAGTGTTCCCAGGAGCTGTCGGGTTCTGTTACCGACCCATCGTGCCCAGTGTTCCCAGAGGCTGTCGGGTTCTGTTACCGACCCATCGTGCCCAGTGTTCCCAGGGACTGTGGGGTTCTGTTACCGACCCATCGTGCCCAGTGTTCCCAGAGGCTGTCGGGTTCTGTTACCGACCCATGGTGCCCAGTGTTCCCAGAGGCTGTCGGGTTCAGTTACCGACCCATGGTGCCCAGTGTTCCCAGAGGCTGTCGGGTTCTGTTACCGACCCATGGTGCCCAGTGTTCCCAGAGGCTGTCGGGTTCAGTTACCGACCCATGGTGCCCAGTGTTCCCAGAGGCTGTCAGGTTCAGTTACCGACCCATGGTGCCCAGTGTTCCCAGAGGCTGTCGGGTTCAGTTACCGACCCATCGTGCCCAATGTTCCCAGAGGCTGTCGGGTTCTGTTACTGACCCATCGTGCCCAGTGTTCCCAGAGGCTGTCGGGTTCAGTTACCGACCCATCGTGCCCAGTGTTCCCAGGAGCTGTCGGGTTCAGTTACCGACCCATCGTGCCCAATGTTCCCAGAGGCTGTCGGGTTCTGTTACTGACCCATGGTGCCCAGTGTTCCCAGAGGCTGTCGGGTTCAGTTACCGACCCATCATGCCCAATGTTCCCAGAGGCTGTCGGGTTCTGTTACCGACCCATGGTGCCCAGTGTTCCCAGAGGCTGTCGGGTTCAGTTACCGACCCATGGTGCCCAGTGTTCCCAGAGGCTGTCGGGTTCAGTTACCGACCCATGGTGCCCAGTGTTCCCAGAGGCTGTCGGGTTCAGTTACCGACCCATCGTGCCCAATGTTCCCAGAGGCTGTCGGGTTCTGTTACTGACCCATCGTGCCCAGTGTTCCCAGAGGCTGTCGGGTTCAGTTACCGACCCATCGTGCCCAGTGTTCCCAGAGGCTGTCGGGTTCAGTTACCGACCCATCGTGCCCAGTGTTCCCAGGAGCTGTCGGGTTCAGTTACCGACCCATCGTGCCCAATGTTCCCAGAGGCTGTCGGGTTCTGTTACTGACCCATGGTGCCCAGTGTTCCCAGAGGCTGTCGGGTTCTGTTACCGACCCATCATGCCCAGTGTTCCCAGAGGCTGTCGGGTTCTGTTACTGACCCATCGTGCCCAATGTTCCCAGGAGCTGTCGGGTTCAGTTACCGACCCATCGTGCCCAATGTTCCCAGAGGCTGTCGGGTTCTGTTACTGACCCATGGTGCCCAGTGTTCCCAGAGGCTGTCGGGTTCTGTTACCGACCCATCGTGCCCAGTGTTCCCAGAGGCTGTCGGGTTCAGTTACCGACCCATCGTGCCCAGTGTTCCCAGGAGCTGTCGGGTTCAGTTACCGACCCATCGTGCCCAATGTTCCCAGAGGCTGTCGGGTTCTGTTACTGACCCATGGTGCCCAGTGTTCCCAGAGGCTGTCGGGTTCAGTTACCGACCCATCGTGCCCAGTGTTCCCAGGGGCTGTCGGGTTCAGTTACCGACCCATCGTGCCCAGTGTTCCCAGGGGCTGTCGGGTTCTGTTACCGACCCATCGTGCCCAATGTTCCCAGAGGCTGTCGGGTTCTGATTGGGTTTTGCCCACATTTCCCTACAGCTCACAAAGCGGAAGCCCAGATAGACATTGGTCCAATCACTGCCCACGCCCACCTGAGGTGTAATTGCCCCGCCCCTTGCTCAGCTTTTTACAACCTCCAATAGTAACAGCCCAGCTGCATCTTGTTTGACTGTAACTCCTCCCTCCCACCCAGGCGCTGAGCCCCATCTGTAGCGCAGCAGCTTTAGCCCAAAGAGCTTGCACTCTGGCCTCCTGCACACACACACATTGGGGTCTCCTTGGGCAGCTCTATGGGGGGCCCCGTAGTATCTTCTCATTCCTGGAAATGTTACAGAGAAACTGTTTAATGTCAGAGAATGGGGGGGGGGGCTGAGGGTTAGTCATTTCCTCCCTGGGGGGCAGAGAGTCTCAGTACCCCCCATCCTGCCTCCGCTCATAACAATGTCCATTCATCCCGCCTGCGCCTCTGTGTGAGGTCACAGGGGAAGTTTCCCAAAATAAACCTGCCTAGCGGGGATTAGAGTGCAAGCTCTCCAGCCCAGTTGCAGTGGGGAGCAAAACAGAGGGAAAAGAAGTTTGAGATGAAGCAGCTCTCTGATTGGCTGCGTTGAATTAAGGTGCAGGCAGCAAGTTAGAGGCTGTATATGAATTCTGCGTGTTGGGGTCACCCTGTGTGTTGGAGTACGCAAGTACCCTTGGTGCTGGGGGTGCTGCTGGGAGTGCTATTGGGGTGCTGCTGGGAGTGCTATTGGGGTGCTGCTGGGAGTGCTATTGGGGTGCTGCTGGGAGTGCTGCTGGGGATGCTGCTGGGAGTGCTATTGGGGTGCTGCTGGGAGTGCTATTGGGGTGCTGCTGGGAGTGCTGCTGGGAGTGCTGCTGGAAGTGCTATTGGGGTGCTGCTGGGAGTGCTATTGGGGTGTTGCTGGGAGTGCTGCTGGGGATGCTGCTGGGAGTGCTATTGGGGTGCTGCTGGGAGTGCTGCTGGGGATGCTGCTGGGGGTGCTGCTGGGAGTGCTATTGGGGTGCTGCTGGGAGTGCTGCTGGGGATGCTGCTGGGAGTGCTATTGGGGTGCTGCTGGGAGTGCTGCTGGGGATGCTGCTGGGAGTGCTGCTGGGGGTGCTGCTGGGGGTGTTGCTGGGAGTGCTATTGGGGTGCTGCTGGGGGTGCTGCTGGGAGTGCTGCTGGGGATGCTGCTGGGAGTGCTATTGGGGTGCTGCTGGGAGTGCTATTGGGGTGCTGCTGGGAGTGCTGCTGGGGGTGCTGCTGGGAGTGCTGCTGGGAGATGAAGCAGCTCTCTGATTGGCTGCGTTGAATTAAGGTGCAGGCAGCAAGTTAGAGGCTGTATATGAATTCTGCGTGTTGGGGTCACCCTGTGTGTTGGAGTACGCAAGTACCCTTGGTGCTGGGGGTGCTGCTGGGAGTGCTATTGGGGTGCTGCTGGGAGTGCTATTGGGGTGCTGCTGGGAGTGCTATTGGGGTGCTGCTGGGAGTGCTGCTGGGGATGCTGCTGGGAGTGCTATTGGGGTGCTGCTGGGAGTGCTATTGGGGTGCTGCTGGGAGTGCTGCTGGGAGTGCTGCTGGAAGTGCTATTGGGGTGCTGCTGGGAGTGCTATTGGGGTGTTGCTGGGAGTGCTGCTGGGGATGCTGCTGGGAGTGCTATTGGGGTGCTGCTGGGAGTGCTGCTGGGGATGCTGCTGGGGGTGCTGCTGGGAGTGCTATTGGGGTGCTGCTGGGAGTGCTGCTGGGGATGCTGCTGGGAGTGCTATTGGGGTGCTGCTGGGAGTGCTGCTGGGGATGCTGCTGGGAGTGCTGCTGGGGGTGCTGCTGGGGGTGTTGCTGGGAGTGCTATTGGGGTGCTGCTGGGGGTGCTGCTGGGAGTGCTGCTGGGGATGCTGCTGGGAGTGCTATTGGGGTGCTGCTGGGAGTGCTATTGGGGTGCTGCTGGGAGTGCTGCTGGGAGTGCTATTGGGGTGCTGCTGGGAGTGCTGCTGGGGATGCTGCTGGGAGTGCTATTGGGGTGCTGCTGGGAGTGCCGCTGGGAGTGCTGCTGGGAGTGCTGCTGGGGGTGTTGCTGGGAGTGCTATTGGGGTGCTGCTGGGAGTGCTGCTGGGGGTGCTGCTGGGAGTGCTATTGGGGTGCTGCTGGGAGTGCTGCTGGGGATGCTGCTGGGAGTGCTATTGGGGTGCTGCTGGGGGTGCTGCTGGGAGTGCTATTGGGGTGCTGCTGGGAGTGCTATTGGGGTGCTGCTGGGGGTGCTGCTGGGGATGCTGCTGGGAGTGCTATTGGGGTGCTGCTGGGAGTGCTGCTGGGGGTGCTGCTGGGAGTGCTGCTGGGAGTGCTGCTGGGGGTGCTGCTGGGAGTGCTATTGGGGTGCTGCTGGGAGTGCTGCTGGGGGTGCTGCTGGGAGTGCTGCTGGGAGTGCTGCTGGGGGTGCTGCTGGGAGTGCTATTGGAGTGCTGCTGGGGGTGCAGTAACTGACCCAACACAGTGCCTGGGGCAGATCAACAGGTGCCGTTTATTTCAGGAAATTCAGACGGGGCCCCAATGTCTGAGGCCATTTCCTCTCATTAGCGACACAGCAGCTGGGGGATCCGTCCTCAGGAACTGCTAAAATTATCTGCCGACCCAGCATTCCTCTCACTGCCCCCCGGCCCCCCTCCGGGGTATATGTACCCAAGTACCCCCAGTGTATATGTACCCAAGTACCCTCAGCGTATATGTATCCCAGTACCCTCAGCGTATATGCACCCCAGTACCCTCAGTGTATATGTACCCCAGTACCCCCAGTGTATATGTACCCCAGTACCCTCAGTGTATATGCACCCCAGTACCCCCAGTGTATATGTACCCCAGTACCCCCAGTGTATATGTACCCCAGTACCCTCAGTGTATATGTACCCAAGTACCCTCAGTGTATATGTACCCCAGTACCCCCAGTGTATATGTACCCAAGTACCCCCAGTGTATATGTACCCAAGTACCCTCAGTGTATATGTACCCAAGTACCCTCAGTGTATATGTACCCAAGTACCCTCAGCGTATATGTACCCCAGTACCCTCAGCGTATATGTATCCCAGTACCCTCAGTGTATATGCACCCCAGTACCCTCAGTGTATATGTACCCCAGTACCCTCAGTGTAAATGTACCCCAGTACCCTCAGCGTATATGTACCCCAGTACCCTCAGCGTATATGCACCCCAGTACCCTCAGTGTAAATGTACCCCAGTACCCTCAGCGTATATGTACCCCAGTACCCTCAGCGTATATGTACCCCAGTACCCCCAGTGTATATGTACCCAAGTACCCTCAGTGTATATGTACCCCAGTACCCTCAGTGTATATGTACCCCAGTACCCCCAGTGTATATGTACCCAAGTACCCTCAGTGTATATGTACCCAAGTACCCTCAGTGTATATGTACCCCAGTACCCTCAGTGTATATGCACCCCAGTACCCTCAGTGTATATGCACCCCAGTACCCTCAGCGTATATGCACCCCAGTACCCTCAGCGTATATGTACCCCAGTACCCTCAGTGTATATGTACCCCAGTACCCTCAGCGTATATGTACCCCAGTACCCTCAGTGTATATGTACCCCAGTACCCTCAGTGTATATGTACCCCAGTACCCCCAGTGTATATGCACCCCAGTACCCCCAGTGTATATGTACCCCAGTACCCCCAGTGTATATATATGTATCCCAGTACCCCCAGTGTATATGCACCCCAGTACCCCCAGTGTATATGTACCCCAGTACCCCCAGTGTATATGTACCCCAGTACCCTCAGTGTATATATATGTATCCCAGTACCCCCAGTGTATATGCACCCCAGTACCCCCAGTGTATATGTACCCCAGTACCCCCAGTGTATATGTACCCCAGTACCCCCAGTGTATATGTACCCCAGTACCCCCAGTGTATATGCACCCCAGTACCCTCAGTGTATATGTACCCCAGTACCCCCAGTGTATATGTACCCAAGTACCCCCAGTGCATATGTACCCAAGTACCCTCAGTGTATATGTACTCCAGTACCCTCAGCGTATATGTACCCCAGTACCCCCAATGTATATGCACCCCAGTACCCTCAGTGTATATGTACCCCAGTACCCCCAGTGTATATGTACCCAAGTACCCTCAGTGTATATGTACTCCAGTACCCTCAGCGTATATGTACCCCAGTACCCCCAATGTATATGCACCCCAGTACCCTCAGTGTATATGTACCCCAGTACCCTCAGTGTATATGTACCCAAGTACCCCCAGTGTATATGTACCCAAGTACCCTCAGTGTATATGTACCCCAGTACCCTCAGCATACAGGGGCTTGCAAAAGTATTCGGCCCCCTTGAACTTTTCCACATTTTGTCACATTACAGCCACAAACATGAATCCATTTTATTGGAATTCCACGGGAAAGCCCAATACAAAGTGGGGTACACGGGAAAGCCCAATACAAAGTGGGGTACACGTGAGAAGTGGAAGGAAAATCATACATGATTCCAAACATTTTTTACAAATAAATAAGTGCAAAGTGGGGTGTGCGTAATTATTCAGCCCCCCAATACTGTGTAGAACCCCCTTTTGCTGCAATTCCAGCTGCCAGGCTTTAGGGTATGTCTCTACCCGCTTTGCCCATCTACAGACTGAAATCCTTGCCCATTCTTCTTTGCAAAACAGCTCCAGCTCAGTCAGATTAGATGGTCAGCCTTTGGGAACAGCAGTTTTCAGATCTTGCCACAGATTCTCCATTGGATTTAGATCTGGGCTGTGATTGGGCCAGTCTAACACATGGATATGTTTGGGTTTAACCCATTGTTGCCCTGGCTTTATGTTTAGGGTCGTTGCCCTGCTGGAAGGGGAACCTCCGCCCCAGTCTCAAGTCTTTTGCAGACTCCAAGAGGTTTTCTTCCAAGATTGCCCTGTATTTGGCTCCATCCATCTTCCCATCAACTCTGAGCAGCTTCCCTGTCCCTGCTGAAGCCCCCCCAGAGCATGATGCTGCCCCCCCATATGTGACAGTGGGGATGGGGGGGTCAGAGTGATGGGCAGGGTTAGTTTTCCGCCACCCATAGCGTTTTGCATTTTGGCCAAAAAGTTCCATTTTGGTCTCATCTGACCAGAGCCCCTTCTCCCACATGTTTGCTGCCCCCCCCCCCCCCCACGGCTTGTGGCAAACTGCAAACGGGACTTCTTATGGTTTTCTGTTAACAATGGCTTTCTTCTTGCCCCTCTTCCATAAAGGCCAACTTTGTGCAGTGCCCGACTAATAGTTGCCTATGGACAGATTCCCCCCCCTGAGCTGTAGATCCCTGCAGCCCCCCCAGAGTCACCATGGGCCTCTTGGCTGCATTTCTGATCAGCGCTTGTTGGGCCTGTGAGTTTAGGGGGGGGCCGTGCCTGGGTAGGGTTACAGTTGTGCCATACTCCTGCCATTTCTGAATGATCGGTGGAACAGGGCTCCGTGGGAGGTTCAAGGCTTTGGGAATCTGTTTGTAGCCTAAGCCTGCTTTATATTTCTCAATAACTTTATCCCTGACCTGTCTGGTGGGTTCTTTGGGCTTCATGGTGTTGTTGCTCCCAATATTCCCTTAGCAACCTCTGAGGCCGTCACAGAGCAGCTGTATTTGTACTGACATTAGATTACACACAGGGGCACTCTATTTAGTCATTAGCACTCATCAGGCAATGTCTATGGGCAACTGACTGCACTCAGACCAAAGGGGGCTGAATAATTACGCACACCCCACTTTGCACTTATTTATTTGTAAAAAATGTTTGAAATCATGAATGATTTTCGTTCCACTTCTCATGTGTACCCCACTTTGTATTGGGCTTTCCCGTGTACCCCACTTTGTATTGGGCTTTCCCGTGTACCCCACTTTGTTTTGGGCTTTCACGTGGAATTCCAATAAAATTGATTCATGTTTGTGGCTGTAATGTGACAAAATGTGGAAAAGTTCAAGGGGGCCGAATACTTTTGCAAGCCATTGTATATGTACCCCAGTACCCCCAATGTATATGCACCCCAGTACCCTCAGTGTATATGCACCCCAGTACCCTCAGTGTATATGCACCCCAGTACCCTCAGTGTATATGTACCCCAGTACCCCCAGTGTATATGTACCCCAGTACCCTCAGTGTATATGTACCCCAGTACCCTCAGTGTATATGTACCCCAGTACCCCCAGTGTATATGTACCCCAGTACCCTCAGTGTATATGCACCCCAGTACCCTCAGTGTATATGCACCCCAGTACCCTCAGTGTATATGCACCCCAGTACCCTCAGTGTATATGTACCCCAGTACCCTCAGTGTATATGTACCCCAGTACCCCCAGTGTATATGCACCACAGTACCCTCAGTGTATATGTACCCCAGTACCCCCAGTGTATATGTACCCCAGTACCCTCAGTGTATATGTACCCCAGTACCCTCAGTGTATATGTACCCCAGTACCCTCAGTGTATATGCACCCCAGTACCCTCAGTGTATATGCACCCCAGTACCCTCAGTGTATATGCACCCCAGTACCCTCAGTGTATATGTACCCCAGTACCATACGCCAGCTGAGATATACACTGTACACCTCTGTCTGTTGGGCCACAAGGACCCCTTATCTCTGGTGCCAAACATCTGGCTAATAGCCACTGTACCTGCACAGACAGGGGTACAATACACTGAATACCTACATGAGGTGGGGCCAGTTTTGGTAAAAGACAAGAGGGAGGTGATCCCTTGCCCACAGGGCTTACAATCTAACTGGATGTGTAACTTACAGACACAAATGGTACAGAAATGTGTGGAGCCAATGACAGTGGCCAGGACCCTGCCCACACGTGGTTCTGTACCAGATGCTGAGCTTGTACTTCTGAGAGTCCAAAAGAATCCCGGAGCTCACTCAATAGAAAAGCAATGAAATCTCCTGCAGTACCATGTGGGGCCAGCAGATGGCAATGCATTTGCACTCGATAGGCCATTTCTTTGTAGTCTGATGAGCTGAAGGGGGGAAGGTTATAGTTCAGCAGCGCCTGTACATGGGCTGTGGGAGACATAAAGGTTATTACTGTGTCAGAATGTCCAGACTCCTCTCCTGCCGGCCCTCAGCCTGACCAATCCCTTAGCCTGTGGCCAGTTGCCTGTGTAGAAGCCAAACTGGATCCTGCTGCTTGTCCTTTGGCTTCTGACCTTGTCTTGGACCTTCTGCCATTGGGCCCTGGACAGTTGCCTCCCACAGGACCTTTGTGTTGGAGGAAGAGGGGGGGGGGGGGGGTAGGAGACACTGACCCTCATTGAGTAGATCCCAGTTAACCCTTTCCTGAGAGGCAGACATGTAGAGAGCCTGTTCCCAGCACAGTGACTAAAGCCAGGGTAGAGCTGTTTGCCCACTATAAGGCTGACTTAGCCACTGCCAGCCTGAGGGTGAGTGACCTGCGGGGGCAAATACCCTCATTCAGTTTGCACTGAGGCAGGGGGTAACTACACAAGCCTCAGAAAAAGAATGGCAGCCTCTGGCTTTATATACTATATAGTCTAATTGCATGCTGGGTATTGTAGTTTTATATTAATCCTAGCTGTAGGCTAATTGTTAGATACAAACTACATTACCCAGCATGCAGTGGGACAGGCAAGTCAGGTTTACTATGGGGAAACAACTTTGGCTAGTTTCCAAACTACAAACCCGCAAAAGTTCCAAAAAATAGCTCAAAACTGTACCTTGGCGGGTTTGTACTTTGGAAACCCACCTGGGCTTTACATTAGTAGCCCAATTTGGCAGGAAAAGTCGTCAACCTGGCAACCCTGGTTCAGGGTATCTACGCGCATGGGATTATGGGTAGACTTCTCGGACGGAAGATGGTTGTTATGGGCGCCTATCTGTTACGCACGGCGTAGCGTGGGCACGTACTTTAGAGCCCGCCCCCCTGTCTGGGTAACGGCGTGTGTGACCTAACACGTACCGTGGGCGGAGCTACTGAGGGAGCCGTGAGTGGTGGAACGCAGGGGGGGGGAAGAAACCCCCTCGTGTTGCTGAGCAATGGACCCGTCCGGCCCAGTTCCTGCCCGGCACTGAGCGAGTTGGGAGGCTGCAAGTCCGCCTTGCGGGGGTGCATGTAGCGCCGAGCGGTGTTTCGGTGCAAGGTGAGGCGCCTTTATTGTTACATTGGATGGATATGGACCCCCCAGGCTGCGCTACAGGCGGTGTTACCGGGGGCCCCGGAGTTGTGTTTATCCTTTCCCCTAGTTAGGGAGCCCCACACTTGTAGCCGTGATAGTGCCCTGTGTATGGGGCTGGTGTGCGCTGTGCCTTGTACAGCAGCCCGTTACACACACACTCGCCCTGTGTAATTGCCCCACAGAGGCACAAGTACAGGGGTGGGGTAGGTTCCTGAGGGAACCCCGGCACATGTCTCTTCTATATTAGTAACATCGCTCTGATTGGCTGGGCTCCCAGGGCGGCAGGGGCCCCTGAGCAGGGGGCGGGGCCAAGGTGATGGGAAGGTTTAGATTGGCAGATGCCAGGGGAACACTAAATGCCCTGCTTGGGGGGGGGGGTAATGGGCAATTCCCATGGTTTGGCCCCTGGTCCCAGTGGAACACTAAGGCTATGGGGTACAGTAACATTCCTGGCAATTCTGTGTTACTTTGTGGGACAGTTTGGGGGGTCCCTATCCTGTTTCAGCACAATAATGCCCCCCATGTGCAAAGCCCTACGGAATGGATTTGTTACAGAGCCCTGACCCAACTGAACCCCAACTCTGTGCCTGACCCCCAACCCACCCAAACCCGTGTGTGATGAACTGGCACCCCAACTCTGTGCCTGACCCCCAACCCACCCAAACCCCTGTGTGATGAACTGGCACCCCAACTCTGTGCCTGACCCCCAACCCACCCAAACCCCTGTGTGATGAACTGGAACCCCAACTGTGAGCCTGACCCCCAACCCACCCAAACCCCTGTGTGATGAACTGGCACCCCAACTCTGTGCCTGACCCCCAACCCACCCAAACCCCTGTGTGATGAACTGGAACCCCAACTGTGAGCCTGACCCCCAACCCACCCAAACCCCTGTGTGATGAACTGGAACCCCAACTGTGAGCCTGACCCCCAACCCACCCAAACCCCTGTGTGATGAACTGGCACCCCAACTGTGAGCCTGACCCCCAACCCACCCAAACCCCTGTGTGATGAACTGGAACCCCAACTGTGAGCCTGACCCCCAACCCACCAAACCCCTGTGTGATGAACTGGAACCCCAACTGTGAGCCTGACCCCCAACCCACCCAAACCCCTGTGTGATGAACTGGAACCCCAACTGTGAGCCTGACCCCCAACCCACCCAAACCCCTGTGTGATGAACTGGAACCCCAACTGTGAGCCTGACCCCCAACCCACCCAAACCCCTGTGTGATGAACTGGAACCCCAACTGTGAGCCTGACCCCCAACCCACCCAAACCCCTGTGTGATGAACTGGCACCCCAACTGTGAGCCTGACCCCCAACCCACCCAAACCCCTGTGTGATGAACTGGAACCCCAACTGTGAGCCTGACCCCCAACCCACCCAAACCCCTGTGTGATGAACTGGCACCCCAACTGTGAGCCTGACCCCCAACCCACCCAAACCCCTGTGTGATGAACTGGAACCCCAACTGTGAGCCTGACCCCCAACCCACCCAAACCCCTGTGTGATGAACTGGAACCCCAACTGTGAGCCTGACCCCCAACCCACCCAAACCCCTGTGTGATGAACTGGCACCCCAACTGTGAGCCTGACCCCCAACCCACCCAAACCCCTGTGTGATGAACTGGCACCCCAACTGTGAGCCTGACCCCCAACCCACCCAAACCCCTGTGTGATGAACTGGCACCCCAACTGTGAGCCTGACCCCCAACCCTGGTTCTCTTTCCCCCATCCAACGCCCACATTGTTCCCGAGGTATCTATACAGGGTAACAATTCTACCATCCCCCCATCTTCCCAGGCCCGGTGCCTTGGGGTTCCCCCTGATTCTGCCCTGTCCTTCCCCCCTCATATCCAATCACTTATCAAATCCTGTCACTTTCACCTAAGAAATATCTCCAAAATCCGATCATTTATCACCCAAGATGCTGCCAAAATCCTTATTCACTTTCTTATAATATCCCGCCTGGACTACTGTAACTCCCTATTAATTGGCCTTCCCCTCCAAAGCCTGTCCCCTCTCCAGTCCATAATGAATACTGCTGCCCGGCTCATACACCTCTCCAACCGCTCCTCCTCTGCCGTGCCGCTCTGCCAGTCCCCCTGCCGTGCCACTCTGCCAGTCCCCCTGCCGCGCCGCTCTGCCAGTCCCCCTGCCGCGCCGCTCTGCCAGTCCCCCTGCCGCGCCGCTCTGCCAGTCCCCCTGCCGCGCCGCTCTGCCAGTCCCCCTGCCGCGCCCGCTCTGCCAGTCCCCCTGCCGCGCCGCTCTGCCAGTCCCCCTGCCGCGCCGCTCTGCCAGTCCCCCTGCCGCGCCGCTCTGCCAGTCCCCCTGCCGCGCCGCTCTGCCAGTCCCCCTGCCGCGCCGCTCTGCCAGTCCCCCTGCCGCGCCGCTCTGCCAGTCCCCTGCCGCGCCGCTCTGCCAGTCCCCCTGCCGCGCCGCTCTGCCAGTCCCCCTGCCGCGCCGCTCTGCCAGTCCCCCTGCCGCGCCGCTCTGCCAGCCCCTCTGCCAGTCCCCCTGCCGTGCCGCTCTGCCAGTCCCTGCACTGGCTTCCCCTACCATCCAGGATAAAATTCAAACTAATGACCCTCACATTTAAAGCAGCCCATAACTCTGCCCCCCCCTACATCTCTGAACTCATCTCTAGGTACCACCCAACCCGCTTGTTACCCCCCTACTGACCTGCCCCCCAACTCCTCTCTCATTCCCCCCTCACACACTCACATACAAGCCTGTGCAAGGGCTGCCCCCCTTCTCTGGAATTCGCTCCCACAAACTGTCAGACTTTTTCCCAATCTCTCTGCCTTCAAGAAATCTCTAAATACCCATTTATTCAGAGAAGCTTCCCCTAATCTAGTTTAGCAACACCCTGTGCCCCCCCCCTCTCCCAGCTCCGCCCATTCCCCCACCTTGTGTCTCAGCCCTTTCTCCTTGTAGAGTGTAAGCTCTTTTGGGCAGGGCTCCCTTCCCCTCCTGTATCGGTTACTGATTGCTTTATATGTTACTCTGTATGTCCAATGTATGTAACCCACTTATTGTACAGCGCTGCGGGGTATGTTGGTGCTTTATAAATAAATGTTAATGTAAAAAAAAATGTAACCCTGTGTGATGAACTGGAACCCCAACTCTGTGCCTGATCCCCAACTAAACCCCTGTGTGATGAACTGGCACCCCAACTGTGAGCCTGACCCCCAACCCACCCAAACCCCTGCAACACTGTTCCAACATCTAGTGGGAACCTTCCCAGAAGGGCAGGGGCAGTTATAGCAGCAAGGGGAGGGGCAACCCAACTGACCCCTGTGGGATGGAACCCCGACTGTGAGCCTGACCCCCAACATCACTGCCCAACCTCACTAATGCCCTTGTGGCTGAATGGGAGCAACTCCCAGCAACACTGTTCCAACATCTAGTGGGAACCTTCCCAGAAGGGCAGGGGCAGTTATAGCAGCAAGGGGAGGGGGGACCTAACTGACCCCTGTGGGATGGAAAGGGGCAACTTCATATTAACCCCCTCAGGTTGGACAAGACAGGTGAGGGGGGGGCAGCTAGCCATGTACTTTACATTTGGCCATATAGTGTATACACAGGTATGTCGGGCTGAAGGCACTGTAGGCAGGTAGGTATGTGCCCCGGATCATGTACAAGAGGTTCCCGTTTGGGTCAGGCTGGTTCTGGTTCTGCTACAGAGGGAGCCGGGAGATTTCTGAGCTGTTGCCGTGTTATTCCCTGGGGGTAGGAAGGAGATGTTTATACTGTGCCTGTAGGTGATGGATTCCCCTATGCGTGGGGGCAAATACTGCCATCTTGTGTTCATATTGGGGCAAGAGTTCAAACCCTCACTGGGCCTGAAGCTGACACTCAGTGGCGCCTGTTACTGGGCACGCACGGCACCGGAGGTCTCACTGCGTTACTGACAGTCAGGAGAGCGCAAGGGATCATTGGTACATGGGCAGTGATTGGGCACGGGATTATGTGCCACCATTACCCGGTGCCCCCAGAGGATCCCAGTTCATATTAATGGGGGGCAAGGAGCGGGGTTTGTATAACTGACACATTGGGGGGAGCCTGGCAGTGCCGGATGGTTTGGGGCGTCTCTGTACTGGCGCAAACATGGGGGGCACTGCCAGCTGTTCCTTTGGCTGCAGTCTCCGGGCAGTTGCCCACGCATGCTGATAGGCGGAGCCAAGGAGGCCTATGGGCTAAACACAGACATGACAGGATATTTAATCTATACGTGGTTGCTAGGGTTTGTGCTTCTTGCAACCCTGAAGCAATGTAAGTATGAGTGTGAGGGGAGAGGGGATATCAAGCACCGGCTGAGGCTGCAGCTCTCTAAGGTTCTCCCAGCCCTAGCTGTCTCTTGCCCCTTTCTGTTATCCTGGTTTAGCTGTCTCTTCCCGTCTTGTTCCTTACAGTTAATCCTGGTTTAGCTGTCTCTTCCCCTCTTGCCCCTTACAGTTAATCCTAGTTTAGCTGTCTCTTCCCCTCTTGCCCCTTACAGTTAATCCTGCTTTAGCTGTCTCTTCCCCTCTTGCCCCTTACAGTTAATCCTGCTTTAGCTGTCTCTTCCCCTCTTGCCCCTTACAGTTAATCCTGCTTTAGCTGTCTCTTCCCCTCTTGCCCCTTACAGTTAATCCTGCTTTAGCTGTCTCTTCCCCTCTTGCCCCTTACAGTTAATCCTGCTTTAGCTGTCTCTTCCCCTCTTGCCCCTTACAGTTAATCCTGCTTTAGCTGTCTCTTCCCTCTTGCCCCTTACAGTTAATCCTGCTTTAGCTGTCTCTTCCCCTCTTGCCCCTTACAGTTAATCCTGCTTTAGCTGTCTCTTCCCCTCTTGCCCCTTACAGTTAATCCTGCTTTAGCTGTCTCTTCCCCTCTTGCCCCTTACAGTTAATCCTGCTTTAGCTGTCTCTTCCCCTCTTGCCCCTTACAATGGGGCCTTAGTTCTTGCCTTTTCTGTTGCCCCTTAGTCCAGGCTTATTCTCTAATACCCCTTAGAGTCTGGTGTGTAATTTCTTGCCCCTGTAGTTGTGTTTATCAGTCTCCTTGTTTCTTGCAGAGAGAGAGGCGCCGGGAGAGAGCGCGGCCATGGATGAGAGCGCTCTGCACATTAAGGAAGAGCCGTGTGAGACCGGGCAGAGTGAGGTTCTGGCGGAGGGGCAACTCAATGTGGCCAAGGAAGAGGATGTCACGGAGGACTGGGGGGGCGAGGCATTTGCTGAAGAGGAGATGGAGGATTATACCCCGGGGAGGGGCAGCTGCGGATTTATATGCCCAGAGTGTGGGAAAACCTTTGAGTCTCAGTTCCTGCTGAGCGTCCATCAGGCAGCGCACACAGAAGGGGCCCATGTCTGTCCCAAGTGCGGCAAAACCTTTGTACAACGCTCCTCTCTTGTGCGCCACCAGTCCTTGCCCTGCGCGGGGGGTTGTGAACTTTCCGCCACTTACTCGCCCCTCGATGACCGGCAGACTTACAAATGCGGAGTGTGTCACATGGTGCTGCCAGGGCCCAATGAGCTGCGGAGACACCTGGGAACTCACAGAGGAGCGCGACGTTACACGTGCAAAGAGTGCAACCGCACCTTCAGCTGCGACTACTTCCTGCTGCGCCACCAGAGGACTCACACCGGCGAGCGCCCCTTTGTCTGCCCCCAGTGCAACAAGAGCTTCAGCTGCAGCTCCGTGCTGGACCGGCACCAGCGCTTGCACATCGGGCTCCAGCCGTACAAGTGTGAGGTGTGTACCAAGCGCTTCAGCCAGAGGGCCAGCCTGGTTATCCACATGCGAACCCACACCGGAGAGCGCCCCTATTCCTGCCAGGTGTGTGGGAGAGGGTTCTGTTCCGGCCCGGCTCTGATCCGCCACGAGCAGAACCACCGGCAGGGCAAGCTGCGCACAGGTGAGTGTATGCTCTGCTAAATATATATATAGATATATCATCTAAATCTAACTCCTTGGGGGCTTATAATATCCCTATATGTTACAATAGGGGGCACTTTATTCACTATATATTATAAGGAACTCCTCGGGGGCTTATAATATCCCTATATGTTACAATAGGGGGCACTTTATTCACTATATATAAGGAACTCCTCGGGGGCTTATAATATCCCTATATGTTACAATAGGGGGTACTTTATTCTCTATATATTATAAGGAACTCCTCGGGGGCTTATAATATCCCTATATGTTACAATAGGGGGCACTTTATTCACTATATATTATAAGGAACCCCTCGGGGGCTTATAATATCCCTATATGTTACAATAGGGGGCACTTTATTCACTATATATTATAAGGAACTCCTCAGGGGCTTATAATATCCCTATATGTTACAATAGGGGGCACTTTATTCACTATATATTATAAGGAACTCCTCGGGGGCTTATAATATCCCTATATGTTACAATAGGGGGCACTTTATTCACTATATATTATAAGGAACCCCTCAGGGGCTTATAATATCCCTATATGTTACAATAGGGGGCACTTTATTCACTATATACAGTGGAGGAAATAATGATTTGACCCCTCACTGATTTTGTAAGTTTGTCCAATGACAAAGAAATGAAAAGTCTCAGAACAGTATCATTTCAATGGTAGGTTTAACAGTGGCAGATAGCACATCAAAAGGAAAATCGAAAAAATAACTTGAAATAAAAGATAGCAACTGATTTGCATTTCATTGAGTGAAATAAGTTTTTGAACCCTCTAACAAAAAAAGACTTAATACTTAGTGGAAAAACCCTTGTTTGCAAGCACAGAGGCCAAACGTTTCTTGTAATTGATGAGCAAGTTTGCGCCCATTTTAGGAGGAATGTTGGTCCCACTCCTCTTTGCAGATCATCTCTAAATCCCTAAGGTTTCTGTCTCTGTGCAACTCTGAGCTTGAGCTCCCTCCATAGGTTTTCTATTGGATTAAGGTCCGGAGACTGACTAGGCCACTCCATGACCTTAATGTGCTTCTTCTTGAGCCACTCCTTTGTTGCCTTTGCTGTATGTTTTGGGTCATTGTCGTGCTGGAACACCCATCCACCACCCATTTTCAGTTTCCTGGCAGAGGGAAGGAGGTTGTCGTTCAGGATTTCACGATACATGGCTCCGTCCATTTTCCCGTTAATGCGAATAAGTTGTCCTGTGCCCTTAGCAGAAAAACACCCCCAAAGCAAAATGTTTCCACCCCCATGCTTGACGGTGGGGACGGTGTTTTGGGGGTCATAGGCAGCATTTTTCTTCCTCCAAACACAGCGAGTTGAGTTAATGCCAAAGAGCTCTATTTTGGTCTCATCAGACCACAGCACCTTCTCCCAGTCACTCACAGAATCATTCAGGTGTTCATTGGCAAACTTCAGGCCTGCACATGTGCCTTCTTGAGCAGGGGGACCTTGCGAGCCCTGCAGGATTTTAATCCATTGCGGTGTAATGTGTTTCCAATGGTTTTCTTGGTGACTGTGGTCCCTGCTAATTTGAGGTCAGTAACTAACTCCTCCCGTGTAGTTCTAGGGTGCTTTTTCACCTTTCTCAGAATCATTGACACCCCACGAGGTGAGATCTTGCGTGGAGCCCCAGAGCGAGGTCGATTGATGGTCATTTTGTGCTCCTTCCATTTTCCAACAATCGCACCAACAGTTGTCACCTTCTCTCCCAGCTTCTTGCTAATGGTTTTGTAGCCCATTCCAGCCTTGTGCAGGTCTACAATCTTGTCTCTGACATCCTTGGACAGCTCTTTGGTCTTTCCCATGTTGGAGAGTTTGGAGTCTGCTTGATTGATTGATTCTGTGGACAGGTGTCTTTTATACAGGTGACTAGTTAAGACAGGTGCCTTAATGAGGTTGACTAATTGAGTAGAAGTGTCTAACCACTCTGTGGGAGCCAGAACTCTTAATGGTTGTTAGAGGGTTCAAAAACTTATTTCACTCAATGAAATGCAAATCAGTTGCTATCTTTTATTTCAAGTTCTTTTTTCCATTTTCCTTTTGATGTGCTATCTGCCACTGTTACACCTACCATTGAAATGATACTGTTCTGAGACTTTTCATTTCTTTGTCATTGGACAAACTTACAAAATCAGTGAGGGGTCAAATCATTATTTCCTCCACTGTATAAGGAACTCCTCGGGGGCTTATAATATCCCTATATGTTACAATTGGGGGTACTTTATTCACTATATATTATAAGGAACTCCTTGGGGGCTTATAATATCCCTATATGTTACAATTGGGGGTACTTTATTCACTATATATTATAAGGAACTCCTTGGGGGCTTATAATATCCCTATATGTTACAATTGGGGGTACTTTATTCACTATATATTATAAGGAACTCCTCGGGGGCTTATAATATCCCTATATGTTACAATTGGGGGTACTTTATTCACTATATATTATAAGGAACTCCTTGGGGGCTTATAATATCCCTATATGTTACAATAGGGGGTACTTTATTCACTATATATTATAAGGAACCCCTCTGTGACTTATAATATCCCTATATGTTACAATAGGGGGTACTTTATTCACTATATATTATAAGGAACTCCTTGGGGGCTTATAATATCCCTATATGTTACAATAGGGGGCACTTTATTCACTATATATTAGAAGGAACTCCTTGGGGGCTTATAATATCCCTATATGTTACAATAGGGGGCACTTTATTCACTATATATTATAAGGAACTCCTTGGGGGCTTATAATATCCCTATATGTTACAATAGGGGGCACTTTATTCACTATATATTAGAAGGAACTCCTTGGGGGCTTATAATATCCCTATATGTTACAATAGGGGGCACTTTATTCACTATATATTAGAAGGAACTCCTTGGGGGCTTATAATATCCCTATATGTTACAATAGGGGGCACTTTATTCACTATATATTAGAAGGAACTCCTCGGGGGCTTATAATATCCCTATATGTTACAATAGGGGGCACTTTATTCACTATATATTATAAGGAACTCCTCGGGGGCTTATAATATCCCTATATGTTACAATAGGGGGCACTTTATTCACTATATAACCCACAAGCACAGAGCAATGAAACCCAATGGCACGGATAGTCCCAGCGCTGCAGTAGGATCAGACAGTAGGGATGGACCTATCCAGCTCCTGTATTTATAGGCTCATACAGCAGCCCTATGGATAAGGTACATTATTTCCAGCCTGACCCCTTGGGGCATGAAGCCCTTACTGGTACTGGGGGTCCCTGCTGTAAAGCTAACAAACTGCATATGGCTTGGGGGGCGGTTCCTGTACGGGTAACACCCACCTGAGGTGATTCCATCATATATGTGACTTTGCTCGTGTCGGGAGGACTTTATTTACTTCAAGAGCATCAGAACAACAAAAGTGAGGTTTTTATTGGTCCGACGTTTCAGTTCCTACTGGAACTTCAATCAGGGAAACCCAAACAGTACAACAAGCACTTTAATATACGTATTGGCGCCAAAGGCGTTACTAGGCAACCATAGGGTACACAAGTACCAGGAGAGAGAGTCCGACTCTGTTTGTACATGGGACACCGGGTGGGTTTGGCCGCCTCCTGCCGCCATTGAATCCTATGTGCCCCATCCCTGCAGCCTATGGGGTTTGTGTATAATGTGCCTCTCTATGTTCTCAGCACAAGGGAATCGGGAAAATGGAGCAAACGACGACACCGTGAAATGGAAACTGCCCAAAATCCTGCTGAGAAAAGCTGCCGACGGCTTCTCCTTTACCGCTGTGGGGGACAGGAAGTGGGTGGAACAGCAGATGGATTGTGGGAGGATACAAGGGAAACTGGTGATGGAAATGCACATTGATCATGAGAAGCTGGATATAAAGAAAGACTATGGTAAGGGGGGGGGGGCCCTGATGTTTAACTTGTTGGGGTATAGTCATGGGACCTACACTACTGAGCATATGGCATCTTACTATATGGAGCTGCCTACCTGGGTGTGGATTGTAAGCCTGGCATCCCACCAGGGGGGCATTTGTTTTTATACATATGGGTAGGGGGTGCCATAGTGTTTCCCTTAGACAGTACAGTATGGGGGTACAGCTTATTGTGTGCCCAGAGCATTCCCTCTCTGTATATTTGTATTTATACATATGGGTAGGGGGTGCCATAGTGTTTCCCTTAGGCAGTACAGTATGGGGGTACAGCTTATTGTGTGCCCAGAACATTCCTTCTCTGTATATCTGTATTTATACATATGGGTAGGGGGTGCCATAGTGTTTCCCTTAGACAGTACAGTATGAGGGTACCAGCTTATTGTGTGCCCAGAACATTCCTTCTCTGTATATCTGTATGTATACATATGGGTAGGGGGTGCCATAGTGTTTCCCTTAGACAGTACAGTATGGGGGTACAGCTTATTGTGTGCCCAGAACATTCCTTCTCTGTATATTTGTATTTATACATATGGGTAGGGGGTGCCATAGTGTTTCCCTTAGGCAGTACAGTATGGGGGTACAGCTTATTGTGTGCCCAGAGCATTCCCTCTCTGTATATTTGTATTTATACATATGGGTAGGGGGTGCCATAGTGTTTCCCTTAGGCAGTACAGTATGGGGGTACAGCTTATTGTGTGCCCAGAACATTCCTTCTCTGTATATCTGTATTTATACATATGGGTAGGGGGTGCCATAGTGTTTCCCTTAGACAGTACAGTATGAGGGTACAGCTTATTGTGTGCCCAGAACATTCCTTCTCTGTATATCTGTATGTATACATATGGGTAGGGGGTGCCATAGTGTTTCCCTTAGACAGTACAGTATGGGGGTACAGCTTATTGTGTGCCCAGAACATTCCTTCTCTGTATATTTGTATTTATACATATGGGTAGGGGGTGCCATAGTGTTTCCCTTAGACAGTACAGTATGGGGGTACAGCTTATTGTGTGCCCAGAACATTCCTTCTCTGTATATCTGTATTTATACATATGGGTAGGGGGTGCCATAGTGTTTCCCTTAGACAGTACAGTATGGGGGTACAGCTTATTGTGTGCCCAGAACATTCCTTCTCTGTATATCTGTATGTATACATATGGGTAGGGGGTGCCATAGTGTTTCCCTTAGACAGTACAGTATGGGGGTACAGCTTATTGTGTGCCCAGAACATTCCTTCTCTGTATATCTGTATTTATACATATGGGTAGGGGGTGCCATAGTGTTTCCCTTAGACAGTACAGTATGGGGGTACAGCTTATTGTGTGCCCAGAACATTCCCTCTCTGTATATTTGTATTTATACATATGGGTAGGGGGTGCCATAGTGTTTCCCTTAGACAGTACAGTATGGGGGTACAGCTTATTGTGTGCCCAGAACATTCCCTCTCTGTATATTTGTATTTATACATATGGGTAGGGAGGTGCCATAGTGTTTCCCTTAGACAGTACAGTATGGGGGTACAGCTTATTGTGTGCCCAGAACATTCCTTCTCTGTATATTTGTATTTATACATATGGGTAGGGGGTGCCATAGTGTTTCCCTTAGACAGTACAGTATGGGGGTACAGCTTATTGTGTGCCCAGAACATTCCCTCTCTGTATATTTGTATTTATACATATGGGTAGGGGGTGCCATAGTGTTTCCCTTAGACAGTACAGTATGGGGGTACAGCTTATTGTGTGCCCAGAACATTCCTTCTCTGTATATTTGTATTTATACATATGGGTAGGGGGTGCCATAGTGTTTCCCTTAGACAGTACAGTATGGGGGTACAGCTTATTGTGTGCCCAGAACATTCCTTCTCTGTATATTTGTATTTATACATATGGGTAGGAGGTGCCATAGTGTTTCCTTATGGAAGTATGGGGGTACAGCTTATTGTGTATCTATGTATCCCAATATATCTATGTGGGAATGGGCAGACAGGGGTTAATATGCGGGGTTGGAATAGTGAATAAAATGACAGATGTTGAGGTCTCGTTAGTGACTGCTCCATTTATTTGGCAGATGAAGTTCCAGGAGGAGAAGGCGCTCTCCTCGCACAGAGTCCAGTTAAGTTAGAGAACATTCTGGGACACGGCACCGGCAGTTCACGGCAGCGCTCAGAAGCCACAGACAGCGGTGATGGGGGTCGCAGTGGTGCCAAAAGGTTCCCCATGCACCAACGGACACGTGCCGGGGAGAGGCCTTTCATTTGCAGGGGCTGCGGGAAAAGCTTTGGCCACCAATCGTCTCTCGTACGGCACCGGCGGTCCCACTGCAGCCGCGGGTTTGTGGCGGGTAATATGAGTGGGGGCCTGGCCCAGCCTGTGTATAAATGTGGGGTCTGCAGCGCAGCCTTCCCGGATACCGCGCAGCTAAAGAGGCACCTAAGCAGCCACAGCGGGGAGCGGAGATACTGGTGCAAGGACTGCGGGCGCAGGTTTAACTCCAACTACTTCCTGGTCCGGCACCAGCGGATCCACACTGGCGATAAACCCTTCCAGTGCCAGGTTTGCCAGAGAGCCTTCTCCCAGAAGACCACCCTAGTGATTCACCTGCGGTCCCACACGGGGGAGCGCCCCTACCTGTGCCAAGTGTGTGGCAAGGGCTTCTGCTCTCGCTCAGCCTTGGTCCGACATCATCACAGCGAGAAGGACAAAGAGAGAGGTGAGTGCCCAGTGCAGGGTACCTGTAAGTTACTGGTGGCCAGTACAGAAGGGGGGCTCCTCAGGGAGGGGTCCTCATAGAATGTGGAGTTTATTTTTTTTAATCTTATATTTCCTAAATAATAACTTCTAATTATTTGATTCAGCGTTCTGCCACTAGGGGGGGGCATGGTCAGCGTTCTGCCACTGGGGGGGGGGCATGGTCAGCGTTCTGCCACTAGGGGGGGCATGGTCAGCGTTCTGCCACTAGGGGGGGCATGGTCAGCGTTCTGCCACAAGGGGGGGCATGGGTCAGCGTTCTGCCACTGGGGGGGGGGCATGGTCAGCGTTCTGCCACTAGGGGGGGCATGGTCAGCGTTCTGCCACTGGGGGGGGGCATGGTCAGCGTTCTGCCACTAGGGGGGGCATGGTCAGCGTTCTGCCACTAGGGGGGGCATGGTCAGCGTTCTGCCACAAGGGGGGGCATGGGTCAGCGTTCTGCCACTAGGGGGGGCATGGGTCAGCGTTCTGCCACTAGGGGGGGCATGGGTCAGCGTTCTGCCACTAGGGGGGGCATGGGTCAGCGTTCTGCCCTGTAATATTGCCCTTCCTCCCTTATAGGTGGGCACCAGAGCAAGTCGAAGGCATCGCAGAACAAGCGGAAGGCGCCACCGAGGCCCAGGGGGGGCACGGCTGCTAAACGGAAGAAACCAAGCATAGTGGATGAGGCAAACATGCGTAAGGTAGTGATACACGACGAGGACTTCGAGATCATCCACACCCCCGCCCCCAAGGGGAGCGGCCGGACCTACGTGGCGTGCCCAGACTGCGGCAAGACCTTCAAGTCCCAGACGCATTTAACCATCCACAGTCGCATGCACACGGGGGAAAGGCCCTTCTCCTGCGCCTGCGGCAAAAGCTTCGGCCACCGCTCCACTCTCATACGGCACCGAAACTTCCACTGCGACGTGAAATCCGATATGGTCATCCCGACCCACGCGGCCACGCCCGCCCAGCGCATTTATAAATGCGGCATCTGCCACTCAAACTTCCCGAGCACCGGCGAGCTGAAGAAGCACTTGGGCAGCCACACGGGGGAGCAGCGCTACACGTGCGCGGACTGCGGCCGCACCTTTAACGGGAACTTTTATCTGGTGCGCCACCAGCGCACCCACACCGGCGAGCGCCCCTTCGTCTGCCATCGCTGCAACAAAAGCTTTAAATGCAGCTCGGTCCTGTACCGGCACCAACGCACGCACTACGGGGAGATGCCGTTTAAATGCGAGGTTTGCGACAAAGGCTTCTCCCAAAAGACCAGTCTGATTATCCACCAAAGGACGCACACAGGAGACCGCCCCTACTTGTGCCACATCTGCGACCGCAGCTTTTGCTCCAGCTCCGCCCTCTCCCGACACGAGCAAAGTCACATATATGATGGAATCACCTCAGGTGGGTGTTACCCGTACAGGAACCGCCCCCCAAGCCATATGCAGTTTGTTAGCTTTACAGCAGGGACCCCCAGAACCAGTAAGGGCTTCATGCCCCAAGGGGTCAGGCTGGAAATAATGTACCTTATCCATAGGGCTGCTGTATGAGCCTATAAATACAGGAGCTGGATAGGTCCATCCCTACTGTCTGATCCTACTGCAGCGCTGGGACTATCCGTGCCATTGGGTTTCATTGCTCTGTGCTTGTGGGTTATATAGTGAATAAAGTGCCCCCTATTGTAACATATAGGGATATTATAAGCCCCCGAGGGGTTCCTTATAATATATAGTGAATAAAGTACCCCCTATTGTAACATATAGGGATATTATAAGCCCCCGAGGGGTTCCTTATAATATATAGTGAATAAAGTGCCCCCTATTGTAACATATAGGGATATTATAAGCCCCCGAGGGGTTCCTTATAATGTATAGTGAATAAAGCACCCCCTATTGTAACATATAGGGATATTATAAGCCCCCGAGGGGTTCCTTATAATATATAGTGAATAAAGTGCCCCCTATTGTAACATATAGGGATATTATAAGTCCCCGAGGAGTTCCTTATAATATATAGTGAATAAAGTGCCCCCTATTGTAACATATAGGGATATTATAAGTCCCCGAGGAGTTCCTTATAATATATAGTGAATAAAGTACCCCCTATTGTAACATATAAGGATATTATAAGCCCCCGAGGGGTTCCTTATAATATATAGTGAATAAAGTACCCCCTATTGTAACATATAAGGATATTATAAGTCCCCGAGGAGTTCCATGACCATATAAAAACATGAGGCTGGAGGCAGAGTGATTTTATATATAATAGTGAAGGAGAGAAAGATGTAGAAAGATAGCTAGAGAGAGTGAATAATGTACCCCCCCCTCGTTTTAAAATATAAGGATATTATAAGTCACCGAGGCATTCCATGTCCATATAAAGGCTTTTATACAGGTCAACTCAGAGGTGACTTCTAAAATCCTGTTTATAAGGATATAATCCTTATATAGGACCAAGCTGTAATTTTATGTACAGGTTTGGGATCTGTTATCCAGAATGCTTGGGACCTGGGGTTTTCTGGGTAGGGGATCTTTCTGTAATTTAGATCTCCATACATCACCATACACAAAAAAACAATTTAAACATTAAGCAATCCTTAAAATAAGGGAATCATTTAACCATGAAATAAACCCAATAGGGCTGTTCTGCCCCAATAAGGGGTAATTATATCTTAGTTGGGATCAAGTACAGGTACTGTTTTATTATTACAGAGAAAAGGGAATCATTTAACCATGAAATAAACCCAATAGGGCTGTTCTGCCCCAATAAGGGGTAATTATATCTTAGTTGGGATCAAGTACAGGTACTGTTTTATTATTACAGAGAAAAGGGAATCATTTAACCATGAAATAAACCCAATAGGGCTGTTCTGCCCCAATAAGGGGTAATTATATCTTAGTTGGGATCAAGTACAGGTACTGTTTTATTATTACAGAGAAAAGGGAATCATTTAACCATGAAATAAACCCAATAGGGCTGTTCTGCCCCAATAAGGGGTAATTATATCTTAGTTGGGATCAAGTACAGGTACTGTTTTATTATTACAGAGAAAAGGGAATCATTTAACCATGAAATAAACCCAATAGGGCTGTTCTGCCCCAATAAGGGGTAATTATATCTTAGTTGGGATCAAGTACAGGTACTGTTTTATTATTACAGAGAAAAGGGAATCATTTAACCATTAAATAAACCCAATAGGGCTGTTCTGCCCCAATAAGGGGTAATTATATCTTAGTTGGGATCAAGTACAGGTACTGTTTTATTATTACAGAGAAAAGGGAATCATTTAATCATTAAATGAACCCCAATAGAACTGTTCTATTGAATTATTTGATTAAAATGGAGTCTGTGGGACATAGCCTTTCTGTAATTCAGAACCTTCGAATAAAGGCATTCCAGGTAATGGGTCCTACACCTGTTATTATAAACATGCGTTTATAAAGGGGCCAGCACAGCTATCCCACCCCTCCCACTGCCGCTCTCATCCGCAGGCAGCAAGTATTTGCATCTATCATAGTAGGAAAAAAATGGAACTTAGCCTCTAAAGAGGAAAGGGGCGGGGACAGCTGGTGGGTGTGTGAGATGGGAGTGGCTGAATGGTTAGGCGCCAAGTAAGACAAGTTAAACAGACAAGCGGGAGGAGCAAAGTTGAGATGGAGGGAGAGAAGGGGAATACAGGGAGATGATGTTACAAGGCCATGAATAGCCTATAAATTATATCCTTATAATTGGTGCGTGGTGATGTCATCGGTTATAATCAGAGCTTAGTGATGTCATTTCTGTCACAGGACTCACTGAAACTTGTAATAAATAAAGTACCCCCTGTTTTGAACTATTGAGGATTTTAAAAGTCACCTCTGAGTTTCATGACCTGTATAAAAGAGTATAGGGTCATTGAACTCCTCTGTGACTTTATCCTTATATTTTACAATGGGGGGTACACTATTCACTATCTATATAATTTCTGCTATTAAAGAGGTTGTTCATGTTTGAGGTAACTTATTGGATATTTGTAGTTTTTTTTTTATTATTTCAGTATTTGTTCAGCAGCTCTCCAGTTTGGAGTTTCAACAGCTATCTGGTTGCTAGGGTCCAAATTAACTTAGCAACCAGGGAGTGGTTTGAATGAGAGGCTGATATATTTCTAGGAGAGGACCTGAATAGAAAAATGTGTTATATAAAATAACAATAACAGTGCAACTGCTGGCTGCCGGGGTCAGTGACCCCCAATTCAAAGCTGCAAAGTGTTAGAAGAAGAAGTCAAATAATTCCAAACCAGTAATAAATAAATAATGAAGACCAATTGAAAGGTTGCTAGGAATAGGCCATTCTATAACATACTGAAAGTAAATGTAAAGATGAATAGCCCCTTTAGCAAGTTCCATTGGTCACAATGTGCCATTACCATGCTGTATCCTGGTGCAACCAATGGGAAGCCGAGATGTGTTACAGGGCCCCTAACTGCCCCACCCTGCCCGATACCCCGTAACATTGTCCCCTTCTGTTGGTTACAGTGCAGAGCGTTCTGGAGCAGCAGCCAGAAGAGGCAGACTTTGCTAACGGCTCTATCGGGGAGGAGGCCAGCGAGGCTGGGGAGTTCCGCGATGCATCTAAAGGCGGGGAGTTCTGGGAGGGCAGCGACCAATCCCTCGATTCGCTGAAAGACAAAAGCGGCGAGGCGGATTTCCATAACGGCGCTGAGGGCGGCTGGGAGGATCCAGATCCGGCTCCGCCCCTGCCCCTGGAGAAAAGCGATGATGACCTGCAGATTATTGAAGTGGAGAACGAGGAAGGGGGATTTATCTGCCCCGAATGTGGCAAATTCTTTAACTCCCAGTCTCTGCTGCAGCGGCACCAGAAGGTTCACGCCGCCCCCAACCATTTCATCTGCCCGTACTGCGGCAAGGCCTTCAGCCAAAGCTCGTCTCTAGAGCGCCACCAGAGCTCCTACTGCAAACTGCGGCCCGTGGTGGCCCCCAACAGCGCCATCAAGGTCATTCCGGCCGTCCAGCCCCTCAACAAGTGCGGCATTTGCGACGTGGCCTTCCCCAACCGCAACGAGCTGCGGAAACACCTGGCCAGCCACACGGGGAACGAGCCCTACATGTGCAAAGACTGCGGGCGCACCTTCAGCTGCAACTACTTCCTGGTGCGCCACCAGCGGGCACACACCGGCGAGCGCCCCTTTGTCTGCCCCGAGTGCAACAAGAGCTTCCGCTGCAGCTCCGTGCTGTACCGCCACCAGCGCTCGCATTCCGGGGAGCTGCCGTTTAAATGCGAGGTTTGTGACAAGGGCTTTGGGCAGAAAAGCACCCTCATCATCCACCTGCGGACACACACGGGGGAGCGCCCGTACCCCTGCCCGGCCTGCGGCCGCTGCTTCTGCTCCAGTTCTGCTCTGGCCCGGCACGAGCAAACTCACAAGAAGCAGAACCCGGACATTAAAGACCTGGCCTGGAAGGACGGAACCTCCTAGTTTCCCTGCCAGCTCTTTGGGGCTCATTGCCTGAAATCGCCTTTTTTATATGCCGTTTCCTTTCTTACCAAGCAGCGCTCTTACTTCCCGTGGGTTTCATATAATCGCTTTCAGTGTTCGGTGGTTTTCTTTGCTCTGCCTCAGCTCAGCTTTCTTAAATCGACTACGGTCCTAGCTCAGTCAGTCCCATGCCTCTCCTGCCAGCAGTGCTGCAAACGATCTGCCTTGTGTCTATGAGACTAGTGCTCTGAGTGTATGACTAGAATCCCTTCCTTTATTTTTATTTTTTTTTTTTTTTTGAGAAGTGAGTAGCAGGAATTACACCCCCCCTGTGCCCCAAGCCCACACAGTGCTTTAATGCTAGCAGAACTATGTAAGTATAAAAGCAATAAACATTCATAACCTAGAGTCCTGCTGAGCAGCTTGTGTGCCTTGCTTTGATTGGCTCAGTGGGGTTACGCTAGCCACACCCCCTCTGTGCCCCAGGGCTGGGGAGAGGAGGAATATACTATAGGCTCTAGGGGAAGCTGTGATTGGCTGCCCGTGTCTGGATCATGGGTGAGAGATTCAGTTCTGCACTCATTGTGGGTCATACAGCTGGGGCATCTCAAGGTAGCAAAGTACCCAGCATGCATTGCTACAGTACTGTCCCATCATCTGAGAAGATCTTGACCCCCCCCCCACCAGCCTATGCACCCCCTTATTGCCCACTTATACTGTGTCCATGTGTCAGGGTTTTGTATCAGTGCAAAATGTTCTTAATAATAAACTGTATGGGTTACACTCTGGGGGTAGGTGGATAGGGCAGGTAAGTAAGGAATAGTGGGTAACACGGGAGGGGGGCACAGCAGCCTTACACACTTGGGACATACCATTTGTGCAATCGGGCAGGCAGTTTGGCCCCGTAGAAAGGACAATAATAAACACTGACTCGGTCAGTCTGTATCTGCCTGTGGGTGGGCATTAGTCTGCAGTTGGGTGGGCATTAGTCTGCAGTTGGGTGGGCATTAGTCTGCAGTTGGGTGGGCATTAGTCTGCAGTTGGGTGGGCATTAGTCTGCAGTTGGGTGGGCTTAAAGGGGCAGTGTTACACTGGGGCTGGTGCGCAACATACTTTTGCCTATGGTTTTAATTAAGAAATCAATGTTTTTTTGTTATTTCCGGCACAATGCAGAATATGAAGCCCTTCCTGTCCCACACTATGTCAAAGCAGCTCATTAAACTAGTAACCAGGCCACTGCGAAGCCCCTGATAATGAACAGCTTGACGGTTGATACTTAGCAACAGAAGTCCTATTGATGTGCTTGTTTTAACAAAGCTGTTGTAGGTGTTTGCTGTGCCTTTAAAGGGGAACTATCATGAAATTTAATACAAGCTTGGGCACACTGAAACTCAATAGTTAATCTCTACCACTCCTGACATTAAAGAATAAGTAACTTTTTTTTTTAATCTGTAAAATGACTTTGTACAGCCCCCACACTAACATACCTTTCTCTCAGTGGGAACCCCCCCCCCCCCACCAAAGGCTGTATTAGACCTGCCTGTCAATCAAGACCTGCCTGATTAAGGGTGAAGACACACTGTGCTACTAGTAGCAACTCCTACTATAGCCCTCACTATGCATTCCTATGGGAGGTGCAGTTTAACTACAACTGGTGGGCCTAAAGTTAGTCATCCCCTTTCCCGCCAGACCCCTGGGGGGGGTCACACAATACAGCCAGACCCTACCACTGCCAGACCCCTGGGGGGGGGGGGGGGGGTCACACAATACAGCCAGACCCTACCACTGCCAGACCCCTGAGGGGGGGGGGGGTCACACAATACAGCCAGACCCTACCACTGCCAGACCCCTGGGGGGGGGGGGGTCACACAATACAGCCAGACCCTACCACTGCCAGACCCCTGAGGGGGGGGGGGGTCACACAATACAGCCAGACCCTACCACTGCCAGACCCCTGGGGGGGGGGGGGGGGGTCACACAATACAGCCAGACCCTACCACTGCCAGACCCCTGGGGGGGGGGTCACACAATACAGCCAGACCCTACCACTGCCAGACCCCTAGGGGGGGGGTGTCACACAATACAGCCAGACCCTACCACTGCCAGACCCCTGGGGGGGGTCACACAATACAGCCAGACCCTACCACTGCCAGACCCCTAGGGGGGGTGTCACACAATACAGCCAGACTGAAAGTCTCTCAGGGAAAGCAGGACCCGGGCCCGGCCCCCTTCTTATCGCTCGGCCAATGACAGTTCAGGGTGGGCGGGGCGGGCTTTTCTAGTTGAAGGTTTCCCTCAATTGCCTGGGTTAAGCCGAGAGTTGCTTGTACCATGTGTTAGAAATACGCTCTCGTAATTGGCTGCTATTGAAACCATGTGACTAGAAAGCCGGCACGCTGATTTGTCAGTCGGGTTTCCTGTTCCGGTTGCTATGGAGACGAGTTGAAACTGCGGCGCTTTCCTGCTTTGCGGGACTCTGGCGTCTCCGGCAGCCGCAGCTACAGATCGCAGCGCGCACAGACGCATCGGGGAGACGCAATACAGAGGCGGGTAATGAGCTCAATCTCATGGGCTAGGGGCCCGTCCGCTGGGTAATCGCGTCTGGTAACTATGGTTACGGTGTTTGGCGCCATCTTGGTTGGGGCTGAGTTATCTTTAAAAAGAGACAGTATAAAATGTACGGGTTACTCTCACAGTGATGTTAGTTGCTATAGGCACAGTCCCTAGCAACCCAAGCTGCATGCAGTGTGGGGCCGGTATTAGTGGGGTGTAACTCCCAGCCTGGAGGCTTATGGGGGCGCAGGGAGTTACATACAGATATAAAGGCTAAATGCCCCTTCAGCTACCGGCGGGGCAAATACACGGCTGTACTACAGGGGTAGTGGTTACTGGGTCCGACTGATCCGAATACCGGAATGTGTCTCCGTATAAGAACCAGTGCCCCCCCCATGGGCAGGTACAGAGAGGGACTGGGGGTATATGGGGGGGTAGTTATGCCTGAGGGTGTCCGTCTCTGTGCCCATGGGAGACTGGCATTGCCCTACTGGCCCCTCCCAACCTTGGGCACCATGGCCAATAGGATCCCATTCCCATCTGAGCAGTTTGTGGTGCAGACTTGGCCCCCTGGCCCCCCAGGCCATAGAATAACAACCCTAATTGCCCCTCTCACTGCTCATAGGCGCGGCCATAGAATAACAACCCTAATTGCCCCTCTCACTGCTCATAGGCCCGGCCATAGAATAACAACCCTAATTGCCCCTCTCACTGCTCATAGGCCAGGCCATAGAATAACAACCCTAATTGCCCCTCTCACTGCTCATAGGCCCGGCCATAGAATAACAACCCTAATTGCCCCTCTCACTGCTCATAGGCCAGGCCATAGAATAACAACCCTAATTGCCCCTCTCACTGCTCATAGGCCCGGCCATAGAATAACAACCCTAATTGCCCCTCTCACTGCTCATAGGCGCGGCCATAGAATAACAACCCTAATTGCCCCTCTCACTGCTCATAGGCGCGGCCATAGAATAACAACCCTAATTGCCCCTCTCACTGCTCATAGGCGCGGCCATAGAATAACAACCCTAATTGCCCCTCTCACTGCTCATAGGCGCGGCCATAGAATAACAACCCTAATTGCCCCTCTCACTGCTCATAGGCCCGGCCATAGAATAACAACCCTAATTGCCCCTCTCACTGCTCATAGGCGCGGCCATAGAATAACAACCCTAATTGCCCCTCTCACTGCTCATAGGCGCGGCCATAGAATAACAACCCTAATTGCCCCTCTCACTGCTCATAGGCGCGGCCATAGAATAACAACCCTAATTGCCCCTCTCACTGCTCATAGGCGCGGCCATAGAATAACAACCCTAATTGCCCCTCTCACTGCTCATAGGCGCGGCCATAGAATAACAACCCTAATTGCCCCTCTCACTGCTCATAGGCCCGGCCATAGAATAACAACCCTAATTGCCCCTCTCACTGCTCATAGGCGCGGCCATAGAATAACAACCCTAATTGCCCCTCTCACTGCTCATAGGCACGCCCATAGAATAACAACCCTAATTGCCCCTCTCACTGCTCATAGGCACGCCCATAGAATAACAACCCTAATTGCCCCTCTCACTGCTCATAGGCGCGGCCATAGAAACCCAGCGATGGACAGAAGACTTTCCAACCCCCCGGTCCCCGGGGCCCCTGTGGATTTCTCCTTCAAATGCATCAACTCAGTGGAAGGTAGGTGGGGGGGGGGCAATTGCACCATGTTAATTACACACTGTCTGGCTATAAAGGGGTAACTAGACCCAGCAGCTGTAGTTGGACTGCACCTCCCATAGGAATGCATAGTGAGGGTTATAGCTCTGCTGCTCCCCACAGATGTGCTGCTGGAAGAGCCCAGGCTGGGGGTGAGGCCCCTCAAGCGCTGTGAGAATGGCAAGCTCCTGAGCCAAGCTCTGCGCCTCAACAACAACACCCTGACCGACCTCAAAGGCTTCGGGGAGACGGCAGAAAAGCTGCTGAGTGACCCCCCCCAACTCCGCTGGATTGACTTGTCCTTTAATGATCTGTCCACCATTGACTCTGTAAGTCTGGGGGCACCCTGGGGCCAAAGGGAGTCGAAGCTGTAAATTGGTTACCAGGCTTCTATACGGGGGGCCCGGCAGCTTGTATACGGGGGGCCCGGCAGCTTGTATACGGGGGGCCCGGCAGCTTCTATACGGGGGGCCCGGCAGCTTGTATACGGGGGGCCCGGCAGCTTGTATACGGGGGGCCCGGCAGCTTGTATACGGGGGGCCCGGCAGCTTGTATACGGGGGGCCCGGCAGCTTGTATACGGGGGGCCCGGCAGCTTGTATACGGGGGGCCCGGCAGCTTGTATACGGGGGGCCCGGCAGCTTGTATACGGGGGGCCCGGCAGCTTGTATACGGGGGGCCCGGCAGCTTGTATACGGGGGCCCGGCAGCTTGTATACGGGGGCCCGGCAGCTTGTATACGGGGGGCCCGGCAGCTTGTATACGGGGGGCCCGGCAGCTTGTATACGGGGGGCCCGGCAGCTTGTATACGGGGGGCCCGGCAGCTTGTATACGGGGGGCCCGGCAGCTTGTATACGGGGGGCCCGGCAGCTTGTATACGGGGGGCCCGGCAGCTTCTATACGGGGGGGCCCGGCAGCTTCTATACGGGGGGGCCCGGCAGCTTGTATACCGAGGGGCCCGGCAGCTTGTATACCGGGGGGCCCGGCAGCTTGTATACCGGGGGGCCCGGCAGCTTCTATATGGGGGGCCCGGCAGCTTCTATATGGGGGGCCCGGCAGCTTGTATACCGGGGGGCCCGGCAGCTTGTATACCGGGGGGCCCGGCAGCTTGTATACCGGGGGGCCCGGCAGCTTGTATACCGGGGGGCCCAGTGTCTGTGGGATATTATAGGGTTGTGGGAAAGCTGCAGTTCAGCCGTGCAGCTGTGCCTGTATGGGGAATGGGGATCTAATCCAGTGCCTAATACTTGCCTCGTGTCACTGCAGGTCCTGCCCAAATACCGAAACCTCAGCGTCCTCAATCTCCATAGCAACAGCATCAGGCAACTGTCCCAGGTGGATAAACTGGCCGCCTTGCCCAACCTGAAGAGCCTGACCCTGCACGGCAACCCAATCGAGGGAGAGCGAGGCTACAGGTAGTGCCACCCTGGCACAGGTGGAGGCGCTGTTTGCCCATTGTGCCCAGGCCCTATCTGCCATTAGACAAACGGGGCACATTGCCTGTGTATAGAGTAGTATAAAGGGGCAGTACTGTGTCATGGCTCCGCCCCCTGCGCTGATATTACTCCTTTATCTCTTACAGGTGCTACATCCTCTCTGTGCTGCCGCAGCTGAAGACATTGGATTTCAGCGCTGTCACCAAGCAAGACCGTGTCACCGCCGACGTCTGGAGGCGCATGAACATGAAGCCGCGGCGCCTGAGAAGGAATAAAGATGAATAGGCCCAGTGCGTCTGTGCCCTCGCCGCAGGGAAACGCTTCCGATCTCTGGAACAGCCAATGGCCTTTGTGCCCCCCCCCTTTACTTTCTATTGTTCCCAAAGCTTCTTAGCACTGAGGTTCTGATCCACAAACAATATGTTGAGAAGCACCAGCACCGGTAGTGTAACACAGTGAGTAAGGGGGGTAAATGCCCCTGTGCCATCGGGTTTAACCCTTTATGTCTATGGCCCTGCCCAACTTCTACTGATCCACAGGGGGGAAATAGAAGTGGCCCCAATACAGAACCCTGGGGGACCCACTAAGTAGAGAATGTACCAGTGACCCCCACCCCCTGTACCCGACCCTGTGCCAGTTCCCTACCCATGTGCCAACATCGCTTAGACCGACAGCCCTGAGTTTAGAAAACAGTAATATGTGGGGCGCGGTATCAAACGCTTTGGCACAAAATAGATGCCCCCTTTTTGGGTCGGGTTTAACCCCCCCTTGTATCACCTGGGCTGTAGGACGGCTGATATCTGAGTAGGGAACGTCTTGTCTGTAAATAAATATTCCTTGAGAATGGAACCCAATTATGCTCATAATTTCATACAATTGTGTCTTAAAGGGCAGAGTCGTCCCTGCATTGTAGCGTATCCCACAATCCCCCTGGGATGTAACATCAGCAGTGCCAGCATTGTATCACTGTATGTACTGCCTGTGTGTGCCCTACCCTGCCTGCCCTACCCTGCCTGTGTGTGCCATACTCTGCCTGCCCTACCCTGCCTGTGTGTGCCATACTCTGCCTGCCCTACCCTGCCTGTGTGTGCCATACTCTGCCTGCCCTACCCTGCCTGTGTGTGCCATACCCTGCCTGCCCTACCCTGCCTGTGTGTGCCATACTCTGCCTGCCCTACCCTGCCTGTGTGTGCCATACTCTGCCTGCCCTACCCTGCCTGTGTGTGCCATACTCTGCCTGCCCTACCCTGCCTGTGTGTGCCATACTCTGCCTGCCCTACCCTGCCTGTGTGTGCCATACTCTGCCTGCCCTACCCCTGCCTGTGTGTGCCATACTCTGCCTGCCCTACCCCTGCCTGTGTGTGCCATACTCTGCCTGCCCTACCCCTGCCTGTGTGTGCCATACTCTGCCTGCCCTACCCCTGCCTGTGTGTGCCATACTCTGCCTGCCCTACCCCTGCCTGTGTGTGCCATACTCTGCCTGCCCTACCCCTGCCTGTGTGTGCCATACTCTGCCTGCCCTATGCTGCCTGTGTGTGCCATACTCTGCCTGCCCTATGCTGCCTGTGTGTGCCATACTCTGCCTGCCCTATGCTGCCTGTGTGTGCCATACTCTGCCTGTCCTATGCTGCCTGTGTGTGCCATATTCTGCCTGTCCTATGCTGCCTGTGTGTGCCATATTCTGCCCTATGCTGCCTGTGTGTGCCATACTCTGCCCTATGCTGCCTGTGTGTGCCATACTCTGCCTGCCCTATGCTGCCTGTGTGTGCCATACTCTGCCCTACCCTGCCTGTGTGTGCCATACTCTGCCTGCCCTATGCTGCCTGTGTGTGCCATACTCTGCCCTATGCTGCCTGTGTGTGCCATACTCTGCCTGCCCTATGCTGCCTGTGTGTGCCATATTCTGCCTGCCCTACCCTGCCTGTGTGTGCCATACTCTGCCTGCCCTATGCTGCCTGTGTGTGCCATATTCTGCCTGCCCTACCCTGCCTGTGTGTGCCATACTCTGCCTGCCCTACCCTGCCTGTGTGTGCCATACTCTGCCTGCCCTACCCTGACTGTGTGTGCCATACTCTGCCTGCCCTACCCTGACTGTGTGTGCCATACTCTGCCTGCCCTACCCTGACTGTGTGTGCCATACTCTGCCTGTGTGTGCCATACTCTGCCTGCCCTATGAGCCCTACCCCAAATCAGCAAAGAGCAAAACTCATCATCACTAAGGATTATTATGTGAAATTGTAATAAAGGGACATTGGGGTAATTGGGGTCACTACAGGCGCTAGAATCAGCCCATTGGCTTCTCTGTGTCGCCCTAAATCTACCGACCCCCATAGTGTAAGTAATGAGCCCCCCCTCCCATTAAATAAACTGATTAACATTTAATGACCCCAATGGTTCAGAGTTCCCCCCCCCAAGTGTTATTGGGCTCGGGGGGCTGGGTATATTCACTGCCCCAGTCTCACCCCCCCATCACTGCCCCAGTCTCGCCCCCCCCATCCCTGTCCCAGTCTCACCCCCCCATCCCTGTCCCAGTCTCGCCCCCCCATCACTGTCCCAGTCTCGCCCCCCCATCACTGCCCCAGTCTCGCCCCCCCATCACTGCCCCAGTCTCGCCCCCCCCCATCACTGCCCCAGTCTCGCCCCCCCATCACTGCCCCAGTCTCGCCCCCCCCATCACTGCCCCAGTCTCACCCCCCCATCCCTGCCCCCCCCCCCCCCCCCGTCTGTAAGTAAAAGGGCCAATAACAAGAAACCCATTCCCCCAATTCTACACAGGGAAAATGGCCCCCGGCCCTCATGTTACAAACTACAACTCCCACAATGCAACACTGACTCCCAGAAATTGTTCATCACTTACAAAACAAAAGAGAACTTTGGTCCAGTTGGCGGTTCCGACTCCCCTCCCCCTCCCCCTCCCTCCAACCAACTGTCAGTATTTGGGTCGGTGCTGAGACAAGCGGTGGGATCACAGGGGGCAGTTCTCCTGGGTTTGGCCCCCCCTTGTGCAAATGTCGGGGCAGTTCCTCGCTGGCACTTTATGGACTGGGGCAACTTCTCCCGCCCCGGGGTGAGACTCATTGGATCTGAGATACTCAGTGCCGCTATGTCCTGTTGCATGCTGGGAAACCCAACTGGATCCACTGGGAAAATCCAATGGGATCTACTAAGTTAATGTTTAGTTTGTTACTGATCAGTTATAGGTTTTAGTTTATTTCCTTCTTCTTCTCACTTTGCAGCTTCAAATGGGGGTCACTGACCCCGGCAGCCAAACCCTATTGCTCTGTGAGGCTCCAGTTTTATTGTTACTTTTTATTCCTTATCTCTCTATTCAGGTCCCTCTCCTATTCATAAACCAGCCTCTCATTTCAACCCACTCCCTGGTTGCTAAGGTAAATAAGACCCTGGCAACCAGATAGCTACTAAAATACAAAAGGGGGAGCTGCTGAACAAAAAGCTGAATAACTGAAAAAAAAAATAAAAAATAAAAAACGAAGACCATGTGCAAGTGTTTACAGAATCTCAATGTGCGCAGGGCATTGTGGGAGATGTAGTTCCGACTGATCGCTCTCATAACGGAGCGCGCAGGGCATTGTGGGAGATGTAGTTCCGACTGATCGCTCTCATAACGGAGCGCGCAGGGCATTGTGGGAGATGTAGTTCCGACTGATCGCTCTCATAACGGAGCGCGCAGGGCATTGTGGGAGATGTAGTTCCGACTGATCGCTCTCATAACGGAGCGCGCAGGGCATTGTGGGAGATGTAGTTCCGGCCCATCGCTCTCATAACGGAGCGCGCAGGGCATTGTGGGAGATGTAGTTCCGGCCCATCGCTCTCATAACGGAGCGCACAGGGCATTGTGGGAGATGTAGTTCCGACTGATCGCTCCTATTAAGGAGAGCGCAGGGCATTGTGGGAGATGTAGTTCCGACTGATCGCTCCTATTAAGGAGAGCGCAGGGCATTGTGGGAGATGTAGTTCCGACTGATCGCTCCTATTAAGGAGAGCGCAGGGCATTGTGGGAGATGTAGTTCCGACTGATCGCTCCTATTAAGGAGAGCGCAGGGCATTGTGGGAGATGTAGTTCCGACTGATCGCTCCTATTAAGGAGAGCGCAGGGCATTGTGGGAGATGTAGTTCCGACTGATCGCTTCTATTAAGGAGAGCGCAGGGCATTGTGGGAGATGTAGTTCCGGCCCAGCGTCAATTGGAGGCGCAGCTGAACGTCATCATAAGTTGCTGTCTGAGGGTGACAGGAGGCGGCCATACTGGCTGTCAGTCAGTCGATAACGATGTTGCGTTCCGGACTAAGCGGACTCGGTGTTACTCGGCTTCTCTCTTGTGGGTCGGAACCGAACTCCGTTACACTCACAGCGGCACTTGGTCTGGTTCAGCGAACAGAAACCGCTCAGGGAGCTGCCACTGCGCAGTACCGCCATACGGACACCAGGTGGCGCTGGGAAACAGCGGGTCGCTTCTACAGAACTACGGGACATTCCCTGCAGTACCGCCATACGGACACCAGGTGGCGCTGGGAAACAGCGAGTCGTATCTTAAATAATACAGGCCATTCCCTGCAGTACCGGGAAGAGCCCAGCGGGAGGCGCCAGAATGACAGTGGGAAGAAATCAAGCGACAGAAGCGGCGTGCAAGCGCTAACAGCGGCCCTCCTGGCCTATTGCTACAGCCGGGGCAACAAGTCCAAGGGTGAATATTATGGCTCCTCCTCTTGGGGCGGCGCTAAGGGCTGAGAGAGTTGGCAGTTATGTGTGTGTATGGCAGCTCCCCTCGCACTGATATTTAGTGAATTAAAGGGTAAAGGGTTAACCTCGAAAAAGTCACTGGGGCTCATTTATCAACACTGTCAGATTTGCCCAATGTTAACTAACCCCATGGTTTGTCCCTTTCCTGGTACCCATGTGACTGTCTCTGCTATCTGAGCGGGGGCAGAGGGGCAATACAGAGGGCCGAGCGGGGGCAGAGGGGCAATACAGAGGGCCGAGGGGGGATACAGAGGGCCGAGGGGGGATACAGAGGGCCGAGGGGGGATACAGAGGGCCGAGGGGCAATACAGAGGGCCGAGGGGGGATACAGAGGGCCGAGGGGCAATACAGAGGGCCGAGGGGGGATACAGAGGGCCGAGGGGGGATACAGAGGGCCGAGCGGGGGCAGAGGGGCAATACAGAGGGCCGAGGGGGGATACAGAGGGCCGAGCGGGGGCAGAGGGGCAATACAGAGGGCAGAGGGGCAATACAGAGGGCCGAGCGGGGGCAGAGGGGCAATACAGAGGGCCGAGGGGGGATACAGAGGGCCGAGCGGGGGCAGAGGGGCAATACAGAGGGCAGAGGGGCAATACAGAGGGCCAAGCGGGGGCAGAGGGGCGATACAGAGGGCCGAGGGGGGATACAGAGGGCCGAGCGGGGGCAGAGGGGCAACACAGAGGGCCGAGCGGGGGCAGAGGGGCAATACAGAGGGCAGAGGGGCAATACAGAGGGCAGAGGGGCAATACAGAGGGCCGAGCGGGGGCAGAGGGGCAATACAGAGGGCCGAGCGGGGCAGAGGGGCAATACAGAGGGCCGAGGGGGGATACAGAGGGCCGAGGGGGGATACAGAGGGCCGAGCGGGGGCAGAAGGGCAATACAGAGGGCAGAGGGGCAATACAGAGGGCCGAGCGGGGGCAGAGGGGCAATACAGAGGGCCGAGGGGGGATACAGAGGGCCGAGCGGGGGCAGAGGGGCAATACAGAGGGCAGAGGGGCAATACAGAGGGCCGAGCGGGGCAGAGGGGCAATACAGAGGGCCGAGGGGGGATACAGAGGGCCGAGCGGGGGCAGAGGGGCAATACAGAGGGCCGAGGGGGGATACAGAGGGCCGAGGGGGGATACAGAGGGCCGAGCGGGGGCAGAGGGGCAATACAGAGGGCAGAGGGGCAATACAGAGGGCCGAGCGGGGGCAGAGGGGCAATACAGAGGGCCGAGGGGGGATACAGAGGGCCGAGCGGGGGCAGAGGGGCAATACAGAGGGCCGAGCGGGGGCAGAGGGGCAATACAGAGGGCAGAGGGGCAATACAGAGGGCCGAGCGGGGGCAGAGGGGCAATACAGAGGGCAGAGGGGCAATACAGAGGGCCGAGCGGGGGCAGAGGGGCAATACAGAGGGCCGAGGGGGATACAGAGGGCCGAGCGGGGGCAGAGGGGCAATACAGAGGGCCGAGCGGGGGCAGAGGGGCAATACAGAGGGCCGAGCGGGGGCAGAGGGGCAATACAGAGGGCCGAGCGGGGGCAGAGGGGCAATACAGAGGGCCGAGCGCGGGCAGAGGGGCAATACAGAGGGCCGAGAAGGGGCAGAGGGGCAATACAGAGGGCCGAGCGGGGGCAGAGGGGCAATACAGAGGGCCGAGCGGGGGCAGAGGGGCAATACAGAGGGCCGAGCAGGGGCAGAGGGGCAATACAGAGGGCAGAGGGGCAATACAGAGGGCCGAGCAGGGGCAGAGGGGCAATACAGAGGGCCGAGCGCGGGCAGGGGGGCAATACAGAGGGCCGAGAAGGGGCAGAGGGGCAATACAGAGGGCAGAGGGGCAATACAGAGGGCCGAGCGGGGGCAGAGGGGCAATACAGAGGGCCGAGCAGGGGCAGAGGGGCAATACAGAGGGCCGAGCAGGGGCAGAGGGGCAATACAGAGGGCCGAGCGGGGGCAGAGGGGCAATACAGAGGGCCGAGCAGGGGCAGAGGGGCAATACAGAGGGCAAGCAAACAAAACTACTGTATCTCTAGATCACACAGAAGTATAAAACCAAGGAAATCCTATTATTGCCCCAGTGACTTACCCCCATCTCTGCTTATTCCCCAGGGGAGGAGCTTCTCGTGGCTGCACGGGATGGCATTGCCCCAGAGGTGGAGAGGTGAGCGCCCAGCTTAGTGCAGATTGGCAGCCATGGCTCCTGTCCCAGCACTGCCAGTCAGCTCTGCCTTTGCCTTTAACAGTAACAAGTGTATGTACCCCCATACACCCCTCTGTGTACCCCCATACACCCCTCTGTGTACCCCCCATACACCCCTGTGTGTACCCCCCATACACCCCTGTGTGTACCCCCCATACACCCCTCTACTTCTCTATATCTGCCTGATATTGACTGTTGCTTGTGCTGTACCAGTAGGGGGCGACCTGGGCACATAGACAGACTTGCCTGTTGCTCAGTGTTCCCCCCACCTGTGTGACTTTAGCCCCTCCCACTGGCCCTGGTCAGAGTCATGTGGTGCCCCTGTGCCCTCCCAGCCGCCCCCAGTGCAGGGGATGTTACACCCCCCTATTATGGTTCCCCTCCCACAACATCTATGGCAGCTCCCGCTGACTGCAATATTATTCTTTATATCCATTTCCTGGCCCAGTGAGCTTACAATCCAAGGACCTTATTACACACAATACATCTCCCTGCACCTGTAATAAAGGGACATGGATCCCTATTGGCCCAAATACCTGAATTACTTGGCGGGGGCGGGGCTTCCCAGGTGAGATTCCAGGAGACCCCCGGGGCCCCCACCGCCTGCATTAACAAAGGAGTTAACGGGGGACATTAACCTCTGAGTGCAGATGCCCCCGGGGGGTTGTTTGCTGGAGATGAGAGTAACACCTGTCCCAGAACTGCTCCCCCCCCCCCGGGGGGCTGGGGGTCATGTAGCAAAGAGACTCCGCCCACAACAAGTTCATCCTCTTCCCTTTGCCTTTAATATAGAGGAACCGGGGCTGCTGGGAAATGGTGGGACCCCCAGGATAGCCCATTGGGGGGGGGTGCAGGTCACTGGGAACAGACTTCTCCTGTAGTACTGGTGCTTGGGGGTGAGGGGGGGGGTGCAGGTCACTGGGGACAGACTTCTCCTGTAGTACTGGTGCTTGGGGGTGAGGGGGGGGTGCAGGTCACTGGGGACAGACTTCTCCTGTAGTACTGGTGCTTGGGGGTGAGGGGGGGGGTGCAGGTCACTGGGAACAGACTTCTCCTGTAGTACTGGTGCTTGGGGGTGAGGGGGGGGGGGTGCAGGTCACTGGGGACAGACTTCTCCTGTAGTACTGGTGCTTGGGGGTGAGGGGGGGGGGTGCAGGTCACTGGGGACAGACTTCTCCTGTAGTACTGGTGCTTGGGGGTGAGGGGGGGGTATTGGGGCTGGAGCTGATTGTGTCTCTGTTGCTTCCAGGCTGCTGGCAGAGAAGGTGGATCCCAATTCCCGGCACCGACTGGGCTGGACCCCCCTAATGGTGGCAGCAATGGGCCGGAACCAGAGGTACGGCGCCCTCCGATGGCCATGAAGGGGAACAGAGATGGGCAGTACCTTTCCATTGGCTCCTCCCTGTGCTGTCTGGTTGCTAAGGTCACTGTATCCAGGAGACAGCCCAAACCAAAGTGGTATAAATCCCGGCCCATAGCCGGGGGGGCAGGAGGGTTCCATTCATGGCACAGGGGCAACACCAGGCTCTATGGGGGTATCTGTTCCCCTGGCGCCGGAGCTGGGCACACAGCTGGGTACCCCTTACAGTACAGGTGGGTACAGCAAGGAGACCCACTTGGCCACAGAGCTTGCAATCCAACAGGTCTACAGACACCAATGCCCAGGCAGTGTGGGCAGCTGGGGGGCCCCGGTGTTATTCCTTATGGTTCTGTATGGAACGACCCCCCCAAGCACTGCCCCCCCTCTATCTGAGCTTATAGGGGGCAGATCCAACACCATCCTGCGCCCCCTGCTGGGGGTTAGAACTGGCACAGCTCACTATCCAATCAGAGATCAACCAACTGTGTCACATGATGTGTGAGAGATTCTCTCTTATATAGTGGCCAACCTACCCTCTTATACCCACCTACCCCAGCCTGCAGCCTTGTGCCTTTATATCGGGGGCACAGAACCCCTCAGTGACTGCTAATATCCTTATCATTTACAGTAGGGGGTACATTATCCCTTATAATACATGAGTGATACTCAGAGCTCCCTGTATAACTCAGCCTGCAGCCTTGTGCCTTTATATGGGGGGCACAGAACCCCTCAGTGACTGCTAATATCCTTATCATTTACAGTAGGGGGTACATTATCCCTTATAATACATGAGTGATACTCAGAGTTCCCTGTATAACTCAGCCTGCAGCCTTGTGCCTTTATATGGGGGGCACAGACCCCCTCAGTGACTGCTAATATCCTTATCATTTACAGTAGGGGGTACATTATCCCTTATAATACATGAGTGATACTCAGAGTTCCCTGTATAACTCAGCCTGCAGCCTTGTGCCTTTATATGGGGGGCACAGAACCCCTCAGTGACTGCTAATATCCTTATCATTTACAGTAGGGGGTACATTATCCCTTATAATACATGAGTGATACTCAGAGTTCCCTGTATAACTCAGCCTGCAGCCTTGTGCCTTTATATGGGGGGCACAGAACCCCTCAGTGACTGCTAATATCCTTATCATTTACAGTAGGGGGTACATTATCCCTTATAATACATGAGTGATACTCAGAGTTCCCTGTATAACTCAGCCTGCAGCCTTGTGCCTTTATATGGGGGGCACAGAACCCCTCAGTGACTGCTAATATCCTTATCATTTACAGTAGGGGGTACATTATCCCTTATAATACATGTGTTATATGAAGCTATTAAGGAGATATCTGTAGGGTTTGGGGGTTCAGTACCTGGGGGCACAGTTGCTAGGTGGGTGCCCGGGTTACGGGGGGCACCTCTCTGGCCGGGGGAGCCGTATCAGTAAATATAAAGGGGTTCATTGTCCGGCCTTGTTCCCAGGCTGATACCCCTGTGAGGGGCAACAAGGGGCACCTGTAAATATTTGCCGGTCCCCAAATCCGATTCCGCTGCTTGTGTAGAACGAAATCCAATTTGGGCAGCGAGTGGCAGATTCCCCTCTGATGTGCCCCCCCCGCCCCCCCGAGACCCCCTCTCGGCCGACTCTCAAGTTCATAAGTGACAAAAAGGGCCCAAATGACTTAGAACAACACAGGATTAAGGGCGAGGGGACAATGGGAGGATTTCCTCCTCTCTCGAGCGGCACGACCCCCCCGCCCCCCCGTGCCCAGTTCGTGTGTGGCCCCTTTGATGTGACCCCCCCTGACAAGCTCAATGCTACCAGTCCCCCTTGAAGGTGGCGGCTAAGAGGCTTTGGGAGCCCCCCGTGTTTGTTTAACTTTCATGTCCCTGAGACGGTTCTGCTGCTGTGGCCCCTGCCGGTTACTGTGGCCCCCGGCACAATGGGGGCAGCGCTGGGGTGTGACGCTTGGTGGCTGTTCCACCTGAGCAGCCGAGCAGAACTGCCCTGAATGGAGAGGGGCTCCGGGGGGGGGGCTGGGGGGGCTCTTCCCATGCTCAGCCCTCAACTGTGAGAAACTCCCGGCACCTTAGGGCCCCTCTGTCCTGGCCTTGGGGCCCCTGGGAAGCAAATGGCTGGTTGGGGCCTAGTGGGAGCCGCCATGTTTGTAGGAAATGAGACTAGGAGGGGGTCATAGAGAGGATGCTGGGGGGGCGCTGGAACCCCAATAATATACTGTTCACTGATCCCCAGTGTGACCCTGTAAGGGAAGGGCCCCCCAAAGAGCAGCACAGGGGCTAATACTCCTGAGGGGGGGGGGGGGGCTCCCCATAACAGAATCATTACTGCAGCAGCGGCAGAGTAATAAACCTATGGACTGTGGGACAGAGTGTCAGCTCCTGTGTCCAGTGAATGCTCAGATACAGTTATATCTGTATGTGAGTTAGGGGACCAGGTACTCGGCCGCCCATTGGTGCCAGTAGGGGCTCCGGGGGCATTAGCCTGGGGCAAGTAACCCCTTTGGCCCCATTGCTGTAGTTGTAGATTTATAGGGTATCAGTTAGTGGGCACTGGGGCAAGTTCAGCTGTTGGAGGGTTCAGGGAGTTGTAGCCCCCCCACAAAGAGAGGGAAATGGGGGGCTCAGGGCCTTGGTCAGTTTAGTAGTAAATCTCTCAGCCAGGGGTAGGATAAAGATGCCCCTGCAGGCTGGCAGTTGGGGCAGAGGGGCAGTTGGTTTGTATGCAGCTGTGCCGGGTTCATTGCAGGTGGGGCTGCAGGTTGTGTCCCCCCCCCCCCGGGGGTCTCTCATTAAAGGGATGAGTGAGTGCAGCTGCCTGAGCAAGGTGTCCCACCCCAGGTCTCCTTCCGCCCCTTCAGCACAACCTGCCCCGGCGGCCATTGTCCCCCCCATGGCTACGAATGTGTCAATAAATCAATCCCCCCCTTTTGTACCTCATCAGCGCCCGGACCCCCTTCCTGCACCTCTGCAGCTGCGCCCTAACTGCCCCCTCAGGCTCTCAGGGCATCATGGGAGTTGTAGTGCCGCTGTAAGGGTTAATCCCACTGTGTGCCCAGAGCATTCCTTCTCTGTATCTCTCTGTGTATAGTTATACTGGGTGGGACTGGGAATGGGCACTGGGAATGGGGAAGGTACTGGATGGGGACTGGGAATGGGGAAGGTACTGGATGGGGACTGGGAATGGGAAGGTACTGGATGGGGACTGGGAATGGGGAAGGTACTGGATGGGGACTGGGAATGGGAAGGTACTGGATGGGGACTGGGAATGGGGAAGGTACTGGATGGGGACTGGGAATGGGAAGGTACTGGATGGGGACTGGGAATGGGAAGGTACTGGATGGGGACTGGGAATGGGGAAGGTACTGGATGGGGACTGGGAATGGGAAGGTACTGGATGGGGACTGGGAATGGGGAGGTACTGGATGGGGACTGGGAATGGGAAGGTACTGGATGGGGACTGGGAATGGGAAGGTACTGGATGGGGACTGGAATGGGGAAGGTACTGGATGGGGACTGGGAATGGGAAGGTACTGGATGGGGACTGGGAATGGGGAAGGTACTGGATGGGGACTGGGAATGGGAAGGTACTGGATGGGGACTGGGAATGGGAAGGTACTGGATGGGGACTGGGAATGGGAAGGTACTGGATGGGGACTGGGAATGGGGAAGGTACTGGATGGGGACTGGGAATGGGAAGGTACTGGATGGGGACTGGGAATGGGAAGGTTCTGGGAGGGATTGGGAAGCCATAACCTGATCATTTGCTCTCTCTCAGTATCGTGAAATCCCTACTTCGGGCCGGTGCTGATCCGAACCTCGGGGATGAGTTCTGTAATGTTCATGAGACGTCCAAGGAGAAGGGGCTGCATTCATTGGAAGGTGAGAAGAGCCACAACTTCGGGCGGGCAGGGGGTGAGGTGCCCGGGGGGGGCAGGGGGTGAGGTGCCTGGGGGGGGCAGGGGGTGAGGTGCCCGGGGGGGCAGGGGGTGAGGTGCCCGGAGGGGGGGCAGGGGGTGAGGTGCCCGGGGGGGGCAGGGGGTGAGGTAACCGGGGGGGGCAGGGGGTGAGGTAACCGGGGGGGGCAGGGGGTGACGGTGCCCGGGGGGGCAGGGGGTGAGGTGCCCGGGGGGGCAGGGGGTGAGGTGCCCGGGGGGGGGCAGGGGGTGAGGTGCCCGGGGGGGGCAGGGGGTGAGGTGCCCTTTAAACTATTGAAGTGAAAGGGAAACTGGGGCAGTAACATGAAATGGAAGGGTTTAGTTCCCCTTTAATTCTCCCCACGTCCCACTGGGCTCATATTGTAACGAGTTAACGAATGCTAATTAATTTCCTGACCCACAAATCAATGCTCCCAAGTGGCCGGGGCTGTTAGCCAATTGCCGGGGCTGTTAGCCGCCTCCCCCTATTGCTTCCCCCTATGAGTATATATGGGGGGAGGAACGTTGCGCCTGGGTTGCCCCCCCCCCCGGGTTAGAGCCACAGCCACAGCCACTTGTGGGAAAGGTGCCGGGACTCGTTATTGTTATTATGGAAATGGCGCTGAAATATCTCGGGGGGGGGGGACAGTACTGAGCGCTTCTACCAAGAAAGGGTTAAAGGGGTAAAATTGCTCTACGTTCCCATTTGTTACAGTGTAGGCAATTCTTTAACCCTTTACCTGCCAGCAAGGTGGAATCTGTTTCTGCAACTCCCTGCGCCGGGGTGGTGACTGGCAGTTACAGGGTTAATGCTTTCTGCCTGCCAATCAGGGCAGAACAAGGGAGTTGCCCCTTTATAACTCCTCCTTGTCTGTAAGCCTGAGACACAGGCAGCAAGTGTGGGGGTTGGTTTGTTTATACAGAGCTCTAACTCCCCATAGGAATTGGGGGGTATGAAGAGGGTGTAGGGAGGGGCAGTTTCCCTGGTAAGGGGGATGGAGAGGGGCAGTTTCCTTAGTCCTTAAGGTGCAAGGTTGGTGGATTCATTAGGGCAAGTAGGCAGTATGGGGCAGCCCTGGACTGGCAACCTCTGGGTACTGGGAATGCCAGGGGGCTGTAAGGTGCCACAGACAGTCACTATTTATTGGGCTGGGGGGGCTGTTTGTGCCTCTGGGTACTGGGAATGCCAGGGGGCTGTAAGGTGCCACAGACAGTCACTATTTATTGGGCTGGGGGGGCTGTTTGTGCCTCTGGGTACTGGGAATGCCAGGGGGGCTGTAAGGTGCCACAGACAGTCACTATTTATTGGGCTGGGGGGGCTGTTTGTGCCTCTGGGTACTGGGAATGCCAGGGGGGGCTGTAAGGTGCCACAGACAGTCACTATTTATTGGGCTGGGGGGGGGGGGCTGTTTGTACCTCTGGGTACTGGGAATGCCAGGGGGGCTGTAAGGTGCCACAGACAGTCACTATTTATTGGGCTGGGGGGGCTGTTTGTGCCTCTGGGTACTGGGAATGCCAGGGGGGCTGTAAGGTGCCACAGACAGTCACTATTTATTGGGCTGGGGGGGGGCTGTTTGTGCCTCTGGGTACTGGGAATGCCAGGGGGGGCTGTAAGGTGCCACAGACAGTCACTATTTATTGGGCTGGGGGGGGGCTGTTTGTGCCTCTGGGTACTGGGAATGCCAGGGGGGCTGTAAGGTGCTACAGACAGTCACTATTTATTGGGCTGGGGGGGCTGTTTGTGCCTCTGGGTACTGGGAATGCCAGGGGGGGCTGTAAGGTGCCACAGTCAGTCACTATTTATTGGGCTGGGGGGGTGTTTGTGCCTCTGGGTACTGGGAATGCCAGGGGGGCTGTAAGGTGCCACAGACAGTCACTATTTATTGGGCTGGGGGGGCTGTTTGTGCCTCTGGGTACTGGGAATGCCAGGGGGGCTGTAAGGTGCCACAGACAGTCACTATTTATTGGGCTGGGGGGGGGGGCTGTTTGTGCCTCTGGGTACTGGGAATGCCGGGGGGGGCTGTAAGGTGCCACAGACAGTCACTATTTATTGGGCTGGGGGGGCTGTTTGTGCCTCTGGGTACTGGGAATGCCAGGGGGGCTGTAAGGTGCCACAGACAGTCACTATTTATTGGGCTGGGGGGGCTGTTTGTGCCTCTGGGTACTGGGAATGCCAGGGGGGCTGTAAGGTGCTACAGACAGTCACTATTTATTGGGCTGGGGGGGGGGCTGTTTGTGCCTCTGGGTACTGGGAATGCCAGGGGGGCTGTAAGGTGCCACAGACAGTCACTATTTATTGGGCTGGGGGGGGGGGGCTGTTTGTGCCTCTGGGTACTGGGAATGCCAGGGGGGCTGTAAGGTGCCACAGACAGTCACTATTTATTGGGCTGGGGGGGGCTGTTTGTGCCTCTGGGTACTGGGAATGCCAGGGGGGCTGTAAGGTGCCACAGTCAGTCACTATTTATTGGGCTGGGGGGGGCTGTTTGTGCCTCTGGGTACTGGGAATGCCAGGGGGGCTGTAAGGTGCCACAGACAGTCACTATTTATTGGGCTGGGGGGGGGCTGTTTGTGCCTCTGGGTACTGGGAATGCCGGGGGGGCTGTAAGGTGCCACAGACAGTCACTATTTATTGGGCTGGGGGGGCTGTTTGTGCCTCTGGGTACTGGGAATGCCGGGGGGGCTGTAAGGTGCCACAGACAGTCACTATTTATTGGGCTGGGGGGGGGGCTGTTTGTGCCTCTGGGTACTGGGAATGCCAGGGGGGCTGTAAGGTGCCACAGACAGTCACTATTTATTGGGCTGGGGGGGGGGGGCTGTTTGTGCCTCTGGGTACTGGGAATGCCGGGGGGGCTGTAAGGTGCCACAGACAGTCACTATTTATTGGGCTGGGGGGGGCTGTTTGTGCCTCTGGGTACTGGGAATGCCAGGGGGCTGTAAGGTGCCACAGACAGTCACTATTTATTGGGCTGGGGGGGGGGGGGCTGTTTGTGCCTCTGGGTACTGGGAATGCCAGGGGGGGCTGTAAGGTGCCACAGACAGTCACTATTTATTGGGCTGGGGGGCTGTTTGTGCCTCTGGGTACTGGGAATGCCAGGGGGGCTGTAAGGTGCCACAGACAGTCACTATTTATTGGGCTGGGGGGGCTGTTTGTGCCTCTGGGTACTGGGAATGCCAGGGGGGCTGTAAGGTGCCACAGACAGTCACTATTTATTGGGCTGGGGGGGCTGTTTGTGCCTGTGGGTACTGGGAATGCCGGGGGGGCTGTAAGGTGCCACAGACAGTCACTATTTATTGGGCTGGGGGGGGGGGGGCTGTTTGTGCCTCTGGGTACTGGGAATGCCAGGGGGGCTGTAAGGTGCCACAGACAGTCACTATTTATTGGGCTGGGGGGGCTGTTTGTGCCCCAGGCCAGTGATTGCTAGCTCTTGGGGCCCAGAGGGATAGCGCCATTGTGTATATTACATAGGAGCAGGCAGGGGGGGCAGGGAATGCGGGGGCGCAGGGGGGGGCTGATGGATGGGCGGCGCGGCGGCCCCTGACGCTTTATCGAGTTTCCCATCATAATGTCCCAGCATTCCCATTCCGTAGGATGATGGCTGAGCTGTCACACCGGGCAGGAAGGGAACAGACAGCCAATCAGAATGAGCCTTTAATCTCTTTACTGCTCTCCTGCCTAGCGCCTCCCATTCATCTTCCCTGACACTGCGCCGCCCCCCCCCCTGCCAGGGAACCAAGTGCCAGTCTGCTGCATTAACCCTTCTGCTGCCTCATACACACCTGCCCTTATATTAACCCCTTCTGCTGCCTCATACACATCTGCCCTTATATTAACCCCTTCTGCTGCCTCATACACACCTGCCCTTATATTAACCCCTTCTGCTGCCTCATACACACCTGCCCTTATATTAACCCCTTCTGCTGCCTCATACACACCTGCCCTTATATTAACCCCTTCTGCTGCCTCATACACATCTGCCCTTATATTAACCCCTTCTGCTGCCTCATACACACCTGCCCTTATATTAACCCCTTCTGCTGCCTCATACACATCTGCCCTTATATTAACCCCTTCTGCTGCCTCATACACACCTGCCCTTATATTAACCCCTTCTGCTGCCTCATACACATCTGCCATGCTATTAACCCTTCTGCTGCCAGCCTCATGGGAGCAGCACATACAGGGGCCCCTGCGGGTCAGGGGGAGCAGCACATAGAGGGGCCCCTGCGGGTCAGGGGGAGCAGCACATAGAGGGGCCCCTGTGGGTCGGGGGGAGCAGCACATAGAGGGGCCCCTGTGGGTCGGGGGGAGCAGCACATAGAGGGGCCCCTGTGGGTCGGGGGGAGCAGCACATACTGGGGCCCCTGCGGGTCGGGGGGAGCAGCACATACTGGGGCCCCTGGTCGGGGGCCATCGGGCCTGGGGGGAGGCAGCACATACTGGGGCCCCTGTGGGGTCGGTGGGAGCAGCACATACTGGGGCCCCTGTGGGGTCGGTGGGAGCAGCACATACTGGGGCCCCTGTGGGGTCGGTGGGAGCAGCACATACTGGGGCCCCTGTGGGGTCGGTGGGAGCAGCACATACTGGGGCCCCTGTGGGGTCGGTGGGAGCAGCACATACTGGGGCCCCTGTGGGGTCGGTGGGAGCAGCACATACTGGGGCCCCTGTGGGGTCGGTGGGAGCAGCACATACTGGGGCCCCTGTGGGGTCGGTGGGAGCAGCACATACTGGGCCCCTGTGGGGGTGGGAGCAGCACATACTGGGCCCTGTGGGGTCGGTGGGAGCAGCACATACTGGGGCCCCTGTGGGGTCGGTGGGAGCAGCACATACTGGGGCCCCTGTGGGGTCGGTGGGAGCAGCACATACTGGGGCCCCTGTGGGGTCGGTGGGAGCAGCCCCTGCACTTCCCGGAGTGAGATGATTGCTGGGAGCAAATGACCCACTTGGGGTAAAGGTGTTCGGTACCAGCGCCCGGGGCGGGGCACTTATCACCCTAATTATCACTTAATGTTCTTGTCCATCAGGGACTCACATAAATGGCCGAATATAGTGAATTGGGGCAGGACACCCCTGTATTGGATCCCAAATGGGTAATTGGGCCGGACTCACATTTATGAGCCCAGGACTATTGTGTATTTGTATTTATACCTGTGTGCGGGGGGGGGGGGAGCTGCCATATTGGTTATTAACCCCAATGCCAAGGGAACCGGCCAGAGCTCCCAGGGTATAACGTTTGTCTCTAGTGAGTGAATGGTGGGGTCCGGTACCGGTTCTGCCCCACTGTATCTCTGTATGACCCTCTCTGCGCAGTGCTGGTTACCCGCGAGGATGAATTCAGTGACCGGCTGAACAACAGGGCCAGTTTCCGGGGCTGCACCGCGCTCCATTACGCCGTGTTGGCCGATGACTACGGGACGGTCCGGGAGCTCCTGGAGGGGGGTAAGTGGCAGCCATTTTCTCTTGCTTCTTATTATGCAGTAACCCGTAGCAACCAATCGGCAGACACCTGTTACTGGTCTCTAGTTGTTAGAATAATGAAAGCTGACATCTGATTGGTTGCTATGGGTTCCTGGTCTGCTGTAACTGCATCACGTTTCCTCAGTTATCATTGGTGCAAATTAGGTTCATTAGGGATCATTTCCTCCCTTTTCTGAGTTTCCAGAAGTAACGGACGTTCCCCAAATATGGTCAAATTATCCTTATTCACTCATGTATTATAAAGGGTAATGTACCCCCTACTGTAAATGATAAGGATATTAGCAGTCACTGAGGGGTTCTGTGCCCCCCATATAAAGGCACAAGGCTGCAGGCTGAGTTATACAGGGAACTCTGAGTATCACTCATGTATTATAAGGGATACTGTACCCCCTACTGTAAATGATAAGGATATTAGCAGTCACTGAGGGGTTCTGTGCCCCCCATATAAAGGCACAAGGCTGCAGGCTGAGTTATACAGGGAACTCTGAGTATCACTCATGTATTATAAGGGATAATGTACCCCCTACTGTAAATGATAAGGATATTAGCAGTCACTGAGGGGTTCTGTGCCCCCCATATAAAGGCACAAGGCTGCAGGCTGAGTTATACAGGGAACTCTGAGTATCACTCATGTATTATAAGGGATAATGTACCCCCTACTGTAAATGATAAGGATATTAGCAGTCACTGAGGGGTTCTGTGCCCATATAATGAGTTTATTACATATATTGCCAGTATGTATATTGCTCTGTGCATTGGCTGTAGTGCAGGCATGTTGGGGTTACAAGGGGTTAAGTGCTGTAGCCAATGACAGGGACAATATTTTGGCCGAGGGACAGGCACTTAACCCCATGTAACATCCCAGCGCTGAGTATCAGTTGCACTTTCCCTGCGGGCGCCTGCGGGGGGGCTGATCTCCAATAAGAAGCAGTGGCTGGGGGTGAGTAGCACATAATTGCTCCTGGGCGGGGCTGAACGATCGCTGCCTGATTTCCACCTGCCCCTCCGTGTCTCACCCCCGGCACTTCCACCTCCCTCCGGGGCACAAACCATTAGCCCAGCGCTTAAACAAGCCGCCTATTCAGGGGGGGTCACGGCTCTGCTGTCCCGAGCATTAACCCTTGTGACCTTCCCAGGGGGCAGTGGGCAGCGGAAGTGCCACCAGCAAGAAGTACTTTAACCAGTTCTGTGCCAGAGGGACAGGCGCAGTCATGTCATAGGGCAACTCACTGTATCCTATGGGGCAATTATACATGGGTGCTGGGAGTTGTAGCGCAACGAAGAGTGGGGGAGGGTTTCAGATTGGCCAACGCCAAGTCACAGGGTTTCTTACACTATCTTGCCCTACTGTCCCCATCTTGCCCTATTGCCCCACTGTCTCCATCTTGCCCCACTGTCTCCATCTTGCCCTACTGTCTCCATCTTGCCCTACTGTCCCCATCTTGCCCTACTGTCTCCATCTTGCCCCACTGTCCCCATCTTGCCCTACTGTCTCCATCTTGCCCCACTGTCCCCATCTTGCCCCACTGTCTCCATCTTGCCCTACTGTCTCCATCTTGCCCCACTGTCTCCATCTTGCCCTACTGTCTCCATCTTGCCCTACTGTCCCCATCTTGCCCTACTGTCTCCATCTTGCCCCACTGTCCCCATCTTGCCCCACTGTCTCCATCTTGCCCTACTGTCCCCATCTTGCCCCACTGTCTCCATCTTGCCCCACTGTCTCCATCTTGCCCCACTGTCTCCATCTTGCCCCACTGTCTCCATCTTGCCCTACTGTCTCCATCTTGCCCTACTGTCCCCATCTTGCCCCACTGTCTCCATCTTGCCCCACTGTCCCCATCTTGCCCCACTGTCCCCATCTTGCCCCACTGTCTCCATCTTGCCCTACTGTCCCCATCTTGCCCCACTGTCCCCATCTTGCCCCACTGTCTCCATCTTGCCCTACTGTCCCCATCTTGCCCCACTGTCCCCATCTTGCCCCACTGTCCCCATCTTGCCCCACTGTCTCCATCTTGCCCTACTGTCCCCATCTTGCCCCACTGTCTCCATCTTGCCCTACTGTCTCCATCTTGCCCTACTGTCTCCATCTTGCCCTACTGTCTCCATCTTGCCCTACTGTCTCCATCTTGCCCTACTGTCCCCATCTTGCCCCACTGTCCCCATCTTGCCCTACTGTCCCCATCTTGCCCCACTGTCCCCATCTTGCCCCACTGTCCCCATCTTGCCCCACTGTCCCCATCTTGCCCTACTGTCCCCATCTTGCCCTACTGTCTCCATCTTGCCCTACTGTCTCCATCTTGTCCTACTGTCTCCATCTTGCCCCACTGTCCCCATCTTGCCCCACTGTCTCCATCTTGCCCCACTGTCTCCATCTTGCCCCACTGTCTCCATCTTGCCCTACTGTCCCCATCTTGCCCTACTGTCTCCATCTTGCCCCACTGTCCCCATCTTGCCCCACTGTCTCCATCTTGCCCCACTGTCTCCATCTTGCCCCACTGTCCCCTCTGCCCTACTGTCCCCCATCTTGCCCTACTGTCCCCATCTTGCCCTACTGTCTCCATCTTGCCCTACTGTCCCCATCTTGCCCTACTGTCCCCATCTTGCCCTACTGTCCCCATCTTGCCCTACTGTCCCCCATCTTGCCCTACTGTCTCCATCTTGCACTACTGTCTCCATCTTGCCCTACTGTCTCCATCTTGCCCCACTGTCTCCATCTTGCCCCACTGTCCCCATCTTGCCCTACTGTCTCCATCTTGCCCTACTGTCCCCATCTTGCCCTACTGTCTCCATCTTGCCCTACTGTCTCCATCTTGCCCTACTGTCCCCATCTTGCCCTACTGTCTCCATCTTGCCCTACTGTCTCCATCTTGCCCTACTGTCTCCATCTTGCCCTACTGTCCCCATCTTGCCCTACTGTCCCCATCTTGCCCTACTGTCCCCATCTTGCCCTACTGTCCCCATCTTGCCCTACTGTCCCCATCTTGCCCTACTGTCTCCATCTTGCCCTACTGTCCCCATCTTGCCCTACTGTCCCCATCTTGCCCTACTGTCCCCATCTTGCACTACTGTCTCCATCTTGCCCTACTGTCTCCATCTTGCCCTACTGTCCCCATCTTGCCCTACTGTCCCCATCTTGCCCTACTGTCCCCATCTTGCCCTACTGTCCCCATCTTGCACTACTGTCTCCATCTTGCCCTACTGTCCCCATCTTGCCCTACTGTCCCCATCTTGCCCTACTGTCCCCATCTTGCCCTACTGTCTCCATCCCCTGTCTGTATGAATTTTGGGGTCACACCCTATGTGCCCAACTTGCCCTATGTGTTACCCCGCGGTGTATCAGACACACAAACACCACATGATGCACTGCCAGCACCTGGGGCCCCTGTAGTTTACCCATGAGGCCACAGTACAGAACGGCATTGTGGGAGCTATGAGACACCAAAGGGTTAACCCCCAAGCTGTGTGTGCAGGGAAGGGTTAATGTGGGCAATAAGAGGTCAGTATGTTGCTTTAATCATCTGCCGGTAAATTTACTGCTGCGCCACCAAAGGGATCGATAGAAGTTTTATTGCCCCGTCCCGACCCCTCGCAGGCAGCAAAGTGAGGGGAGTGGCTCCCGGGCCCTGGGGTCTCTGTATAGCTGCCCCCCAATATCATGCTGTCTCTGGGGGTGACCTTTCCGGCAACACCCCCATATAACTGCTCTGTAGAACTACAACTCCCAGCAACCCAGTGGCAACTGTAAGGTCTCCCAGTAACACCCCCATATAACTGTTTTGTAGAACTACAACTCCCAGCAACCCAGTGGCAACTGTAAGGTCCCCCAGTAACACCCCCATAACTGCTCTGTAGAACTACAACTCCCAGCAACCCAGTGGCAACTGTAAGGTCCCCCAGTAACACCCCCATATAACTGCTCTGTAGAACTACAACTCCCAGAAACCCAGTGGCAACTGTAAGGTCTCCCAGTAACACCCCCATATAACTGCTCTGTAGAACTACAACTCCCAGAAACCCAGTGACAACTGTAAGGTCCCAGTAACACCCCCATATAACTGCTCTGTAGAACTACAACTCCCAGCAACCCAGTGACAACTGTAAGGTCTCCCAGTAACACCCCCATATAACTGCTCTGTAGAACTACAACTCCCAGAAACCCAGTGACAACTGTAAGGTCTCCCAGTAACACCCCCCATAATAACTGCTCTGTAGAACTACAACTCCCAGCAACCCAGTGACAACTGTAAGGTCTCCCAGTAACACCCCCATATAACTGCTCTGTAGAACTACAACTCCCAGAAACCCAGTGGCAACTGTAAGGTCCCCCAGTAACACCCCCATATAACTGCTCTGTAGAACTACAACTCCCAGCAACCCAGTGGCAACTGTAAGGTCCCCCAGTAACACCCCCATATAACTGCTCTGTAGAACTACAACTCCCAGCAACCCAGTGGCAACTGTAGGTCCCCCCAGTAACACCCCCATATAACTGCTCTGTAGAACTACAACTCCCAGAAACCCAGTGACAACTGTAAGGTCTCCCAGTAACACCCCCCCATATAACTGCTCTGTAGAACTACAACTCCCAGCAACCCAGTGACAACTGTAAGGTCTCCCAGTAACACCCCCATATAACTGCTCTGTAGAACTACAACTCCCAGAAACCCAGTGGCAACTGTAAGGTCCCCCAGTAACACCCCCATATAACTGCTCTGTAGAACTACAACTCCAGCAACCCAGTGACAACTGTAAGGTCTCCCAGTAACACCCCCATATAACTGCTCTGTAGAACTACAACTCCCAGCAACGCCAGTGGCAACTGTAAGGTCTCCCAGTAACACCCCCATATAACTGCTCTGTAGAACTACAACTCCCAGCAACCAGTGGCAACTGTAAGGTCTCCCCAGTAACACCCCCATATAACTGCTCTGTAGAACTACAACTCCAGAAACCCAGTGGCAACTGTAAGGTCCCCCAGTAACACCCCCATATAACTGCTCTGTAGAACTACAACTCCCAGCAACCCAGTGACAACTGTAAGGTCTCCCAGTAACACCCCCATATAACTGCTCTGTAGAACTACAACTCCCAGCAACCCAGTGGCAACTGTAAGGTCTCCCAGTAACACCCCCATATAACTGCTCTGTAGAACTACAACTCCCAGCAACCCAGTGGCAACTGTAAGGTCTCCCAGTAACACCCCCATATAACTGCTCTGTAGAACTACAACTCCCAGAAACCCAGTGGCAACTGTAAGGTCCCCCAGTAACACCCCCATATAACTGCTCTGTAGAACTACAACTCCCAGCAACCCAGTGACAACTGTAAGGTCTCCCAGTAACACCCCCATATAACTGCTCTGTAGAACTACAACTCCCAGCAACCCAGTGGCAACTGTAAGGTCTCCCAGTAACACCCCCATATAACTGCTCTGTAGAACTACAACTCCCAGCACCTCTGTAGGGCCTTTGTAGTTCTCTATCCCAGACCAGTACAAGAATTCCGGGCCCCCCGGTACCAGTACCAGCGCCAGACGCGGCCGACTGACAGGTACCGAGCAGGGAAACAAAAGCCCAAGACAAATGGTGGGGAGGAGGAGTTAATAACATTTGAGTAATGGGGGGCTGTCACCGGGATAAACTTTTTCCAATAGCGGCGACAGAAAGATATTTCCCCGATGAGTGACCTTCTCCAGCTGAGACGCCGCCGCCGCGCCAAGCGCCATTTATCAGATATTATAGGGCAAGGCTGGCTAGTGCCGCCGGGGGGGGGGTCCTGCCCAGGTGTCTCTTCATTGGCCGCGGCTGACTAATGACCCAGTCTATTAAGGGGTCTTAAGGTTGGACCCCCCTCGGCACAAGCACAATAGCCTGACTGCCTCCCATTAACCCCTCCTGTGCCCATCAATAGCCCATTGTTCCTTCCTGCTGAATTCTCTCATTGTCATGGCAGCTCCCCATAGAAACAGCCAAAGTTCTGTGAGACCCGGAGATTTCCTCTCCCCCCCATCACAGGTATAAGGATCTTCTGTCTGCTCCATTCTCTTATGGACTCAAGCACCCACCATGCACTTCCACTCGGGGGCACCCTGATCTGTAGCACCCACTGGGGAACCAACAGTGCATGGAAATAGCCCCGCCCCTCTCCCACCTGCACATCCACTGTACCCCCCCAGATACCCAGGGAACCCCCTGTACCTCCCCCCGATACCCAGGGAACCCCCTGTACCTCCCCCAGATACCCAGGGAACCCAACGTACCCCCCAGATACCCAGGGAACCCCAGTTGGGATTGGTTACACTGGGGAAGGGGCAGTTAAGGGGGGGTCACTATATATAAATATATAAGGGGGGGCAGTAATGAAATAGAGAAAGTACAGGGAAGAGCGACTAAGCTGATAAAGGGAATGGGCTCAGTTATGGGGAAAGGCTGGCCCAGTTGGGATTGGTTACACTGGGGGGGGGGGGCAGTTAAGGGGGGGTCACTATATATAAATATATAAGGGGGGGCAGTAATGAAATAGAGAAAGTACAGGGAAGAGCGACTAAGCTGATAAAGGGAATGGGCTCAGTTATGGGGAAAGGCTGGCCCAGTTGGGATTGGTTACACTGGGGGGGGGGGCAGTTAAGGGGGGGGTCACTATATATAAATATATAAGGGGGGGCAGTAATGAAATAGAGAAAGTACAGGGAAGAGCGACTAAGCTGATAAAGGGAATGGGCTCAGTTATGGGGAAAGGCTGGCCCAGTTGGGATTGGTTACACTGGGGGGGGGGGCAGTTAAGGGGGGGGTCACTATATATAAATATATAAGGGGGGGCAGTAATGAAATAGAGAAAGTACAGGGAAGAGCGACTAAGCTGATAAAGGGAATGGGCTCAGTTATGGGGAAAGGCTGGCCCAGTTGGGATTGGTTACACTGGGGGGGGGGGCAGTTAAGGGGGGGTCACTATATATAAATATATAAGGGGGGGCAGTTATAGGGAAAGGCTGGCCCAGTTGGGCACAAATATAAAATTAATCCAAGGAGCTGATTTGTTTCTATACTGCAAGTTGGGCACCAGATGGCCAAGGTGTTTGGGGGTGTATATGGGAGCTGCTGGGGATGCTGGGTATTGTAGTTGTAGAGGAGCCGGCTGCAGGGGGAGCTATTGGGGCTGTTCCTGCTGGGGATGCTGGGAATTGTAGTTGTAGAGGAGCCGGCTGCAGGGGGAGCTATTGGGGCTGTTCCTGCTGGGGATGCTGGGAATTGTAGTTGTAGAGGAGCCGGCTGCAGGGGGAGCTATTGGGGCTGTTCCTGCTGGAGCGGGCTCGCTGCCGGTTCTTTATGAAGGTTTAATATCCGACTGTTCCAATCGATCAGCGCTTCCCAGTCAGGTTCTATCAATTATTGCTGCAATTAGTCAACTCGTCAAAGCATTAACAGGGGATTAAGCTAATATTGCGCGGCGGCATCGATCCGAGCTGCAGGGAGCGCTGTCGTGTGTAAGCGAGACAATGGATGTGTGGCCCCGAGGCTGTCATCATGCCGCGCCCGGGGACAGGTTAAGAGCCGCACTCCTACCATTACTCTTGTCAGGCCTCCCCGGCAGCACCGGGGCCCCCGCTCATGATCAATGCCCTTTATATGCCGGGCAGATGGGCCTCCTCAGGTCACCGGCGCAGCTTTAACCCTTCCTGCGCCAGATACTGATGACTGGATGCTGGCTGTAATGGTTCCCAAGGAGCCATGCATAATGCATCTGAGTGTTGGCTGCCGTGCTCTCTCCCACATACAGCAGCATGGGTTTCCCTCCAGCTTCCCTGCTTATTTACCCAGGGTACCACTGGTGCCCATGCTCCGCCCACAACTTGCGCTTAAACCTCTGGGCACTTTTCTATGTGTTTGAGCGCCCCTGAAGGTAATGCAATTATGTGTAAAAGCCATTAGGGTAAATAATTTGCCCCTTAATGTGCCCCACCTTAATTGTTTGCCCCCGTCTCTCCCTAGGAGCTAACCCCCAGCAGAAGAATGACATGGGACATACCCCCATAGACTACGCCCGCGAGGGGGAACTGAAGCAGCTGCTGAGAGGCTGGGAGAGTCGGGTAAGGTCCCTGCGCGGCCCCCCGGTACCCAACCCCCCAGCACCCCCCACACAGGCCCTTCAGATACAGCTGGTGGCTCTGGGGCCAAGTGATCATTGGGGGGCAGTTACCCCAGGACTAGTTACCCTCCCTTCCTAGTGCAGGAAGCTGCCATTAGTACTACTGTCAGTGTGTTACCCCCCCAGCCAATACTGGGTCATATGGTACAGGGGCAATACTGGGTCACATGGTACAGGGGCAACTCTGAGTCACATGGTACATTGTGAGCTGGTACCACATGGCCATGGCACATTTGTAGAGTGCCAGGCCCTTCAGTTGGCAGATCCAGTCCTGACCTGTAGGCCTGATATGTATGTAGGTGTGTATGTATGTATGTAGGTAGGTATGTGTGTATGTATGTAGGTAGGTAAGTATGTTTGTGTGTATATATGTAGGTAAGTTGGTATGTGTTTATGTATGTAACTAGGTAGTTATGGGTATAGTTTGGTAAGTATGTATGTATATAAGTAGGTATGTAGGTATGTATGTGTGTAGATAGGTAGGTATATATGTAAGTAGATATATATTTTGGTAGGTATGTATGTATGTAGGTAGGTATATATATATGTAGGTAGGTATATATGTTCGGATAACTTTATATACCCAGTCAGGGTAGGTTGGGGCACGGGTGCCAGTTTAGTGAATGAGGCCCTGTACACTAATGGGGTAATACTAATAAAATGGGCATTTCTGCCCCGGCTCTGTGCCCCATGGATATGCCTTAAGCTCCGCTGAGCAGTCAGACGTGGGGCTGCCCGACCGGCCGCCGCTGCCTTTCTCCCTGAATCCCAAGAGCAAACGGGCGTCACCCGGAAATCCCCTTGTGCGGAAGCGTTTGTCCCGCCCCCATTCTCACGCCGGCTTTACTTGCCCTTTAGCCCGGGACTCGAGCCCTAAGCGCAGCTGCCCATCTCCATCACTTCCATATTTATATGTTTATACCATTAAAGGGGAAGTTCACCTCCACAAAAAGATGTTCTCAACCAACACAAATAGCAAGTGCTGTCTAATATGCCCCCCCACCTCTACCAGGAGTACCAGCAAATACACTCCCCCACACACAGGAAGTAGCGACACCTGTACCAGCAAATACACTCCCCCACACACAGGAAGTAGCGACACCTGTACCAGCAAATACACTCCCCCACACACAGGAAGTAGCAACACCTGTACCAGCAAATACACTCCCCCACGCACAGGAAGTAGCGACACCTGTACCAGCAAATACACTCCCCCACACACAGGAAGTAGCGACACCTGTACCAGCAAATACACTCCCCCACACACAGGAAGTAGCGACACCTGTACCAGCAAATACACTCCCCCACGCACAGGAAGTAGCGACACCTGTACCAGCAAATACACTCCCCCACGCACAGGAAGTAGCGACACCTGTACCAGCAAATACACTCCCCCACACACAGGAAGTAGCGACACCTGTACCAGCAAATACACTCCCCCACACACAGGAAGTAGCGACACCTGTACCAGCAAATACACTCCCCCACGCACAGGAAGTAGCGACACCTGTACCAGCAAATACACTCCCCCACACACAGGAAGTAGCGACACCTGTACCAGCAAATACACTCCCCCACACACAGGAAGTAGCGACACCTGTACCAGCAAATACACTCCCCCACACACAGGAAGTAGCGACACCTGTACCAGCAAATACACTCCCCCACACACAGGAAGTAGCGACACCTGTACCAGCAAATACACTCCCCCACACACAGGAAGTAGCGACACCTGTACCAGCAAATACACTCCCCCACACACAGGAAGTAGCGACACCTGTACCAGCAAATACACTCCCCCACACACAGGAAGTAGCGACACCTGTACCAGCAAATACACTCCCCCACACACAGGAAGTAGCGACACCTGTACCAGCAAATACACTCCCCCACACACAGGAAGTAGCGACACCTGTACCAGCAAATACACTCCCCCACACACAGGAAGTAGCAACACCTGTACCAGCAAATACACTCCCCCACACACAGGAAGTAGCGACACCTGTACCAGCAAATACACTCCCCCACACACAGGAAGTAGCGACACCTGTACCAGCAAATACACTCCCCCACGCACAGGAAGTAGCGACACCTGTACCAGCAAATACACTCCCCCACACACAGGAAGTAGCGACACCTGTACCAGCAAATACACTCCCCCACACACAGGAAGTAGCAACACCTGTACCAGGAAATACACTCCCCCACACACAGGAAGTAGCGACACCTGTACCAGCAAATACACTCCCCCACACACAGGAAGTAGCGACACCTGTACCAGGAAATACACTCCCCCACGCACAGGAAGTAGCAACACCTGTACCAGCAAATACACTCCCCACGCACAGGAAGTAGCGACACCTGTACCAGCAAATACACTCCCCCACGCACAGGAAGTAGCGACACCTGTACCAGCAAATACACTCCCCCACGCACAGGAAGTAGCGACACCTGTACCAGCAAATACACTCCCCCACGCACAGGAAGTAGCGACACCTGTACCAGCAAATACACTCCCCCACGCACAGGAAGTAGCAACACCTGTACCAGGAAATACACTCCCCCACGCACAGGAAGTAGCGACACCTGTACCAGCAAATACACTCCCCCACGCACAGGAAGTAGCGACACCTGTACCAGGAAATACACTCCCCCACGCACAGGAAGTAGCAACACCTGTACCAGGAAATACACTCCCCCACGCACAGGAAGTAGCGACACCTGTACCAGCAAATACACTCCCCTACGCACAGGAAGTAGCAACACCTGTACCAGGAAATACACTCCCCCACACACAGGAAGTAGCAACACCTGTACCAGGAAATACACTCCCCCACGCACAGGAAGTAGCGACACCTGTACCAGCAAATACACTCCCCCACGCACAGGAAGTAGCGACACCTGTACCAGCAAATACACTCCCCCACACACAGGAAGTAGCGACACCTGTACCAGCAAATACACTCCCCCACGCACAGGAAGTAGCGACACCTGTACCAGGAAATACACTCCCCCACGCACAGGAAGTAGCGACACCTGTACCAGCAAATACACTCCCCCACGCACAGGAAGTAGCGACACCTGTACCAGGAAATACACTCCCCCACGCACAGGAAGTAGCGACACCTGTACCAGGAAATACACTCCCCCACGCACAGGAAGTAGCGACACCTGTACCAGGAAATACACTCCCCCACGCACAGGAAGTAGCGACACCTGTACCAGGAAATACACTCCCCCATTCACAGGAAGTAGGGACACCTGAGTACCAGGAAATATTTTCCCCGTGCACAGGAAGTAGTGACACATGAGTACCAGGAAATACACTCCCCCATGGGCAGGAAGTAGAGGCACTCACCCGAGTACCAGGAAATACACTCCCCCATGCACAGAAAGTAGAGACACTCACCCGAGTACCAGGAAATTTACTCCCCCATGCACTGGAAGTAGAGACACTCACCCAAGTACCAGGAAATACACTCCCCCATGCACAGGAAGTAGAAACGCTCACCCAGGAAATACACTCCCCCGTGCACAGGAAGTAGACACTCACCCAAGTACCAGGAAATACACTCCCCAGTGCACAGGAAGTAGAGACACCCAAGTACCAGGAAATACACTCCCCAGTGCACAGGAAGTAGAGACACCCAAGTACCAGGAAATACACTCCCCAGTGCACAGGAAGTAGAGACACACAACCAAGTACCAGGAAATACACTCCCCCGTGCACAGGAAGTAGAGACACCCGAGTACCAGGAAATACACTGTGGGTCACCTGTATTCTACCCTCCCTAGATGGAGGCACCAAGAGGGAGATGAGATGAGGAACCTTATATTTGGGGAGAATTTATTAAAAATCATTGAAAAAAGGCAAATGATCCCTCCAGTTAAAGGGGTTGCTCACCTTTGAGGTAATGTTTAGTTTAAAGTAGAGAGTATTATTACTTGTGGTTTTTTAGTTATTTAGCTTTTTGTTCAGCAGCTCTCTGGTTGCTAGGGTCCAAATTGCCTTAGCAACCAGGGAGAGGTTTAAATGAGCGACTTGTATACGAATAGCAGAGGGCCATAAAATAAAAATAAGTAATTAAAAGTAACAATAAAACTGGAGCCTCACAGAGCAATAGGGATTGGCTGCCGGGCCCAATATATAGGGAACCCGCAGGCTGCCACTCTGGGCCGGTTCCGTATAGGGCACAGTGTATTGCAGTCTGTGTGTGTGGGAAGCAGAACCGGAACAGAATGGGTTCAGCACAGAAGCCCCTCCCCCGGCGGAGAGGAGTGCGGGGGGCCCGGTGGCGCCCAGAGGGGGAGATATACGAGGGGTCGGGCCGGAGATGGATCTGCTTATGAAGCCATAAAGCTGGGTGACAGGGGCGTGTGATGGAGAGGCAGCCGGGGGGGACACACGCTTGGCAGCGAGCGATTCTGCCGCAAAACCCACCCGGGATTCCTGCCGATTTATGGCTCATTTTAATCACAGAGTGAGAATGAATTGGCGGGAGTGTATCGGGCGGCCCCGGCCCATCCATTTTATTTCCATACACACTCACAGTTGTTTGTTCCACTCGTCTCCCCTTTAGGCGCCGTTACCATAGAGTTCCAGAGATGTGTGACAGGAATATGTGTGGGAGCGGCCATACTGGCGCCACTCAGCCATAGACCCTGATGGAACAGCGCCCCCTAGAGGCGGAACTGGAGTGGGAAATGATGGGAAACTGGATGTGCTGCATTACTGAGGGGCCCCGTAGCTCCTGTGTGAGGCACAGGGGGGGGGGGGGTCCCTCTGTTCTTTTTGAAAATGTTTTGATCCATTGAACAGATCCGGCTATGGGGCCATTTGGTAATTGCCTACACTGACGCCTCCCGGGGTCTAGGGAACGCCCCAAGCCCCCCACATTTGGATTGTGAAGGTAGAACAAACATTTTGGGAGTGACAGCTTGGCCTGAGTAGGCCCCAACCCTGGCACTGGCCCCAACCTTGGCACGGGCCCCAACCCTGGCACGGACCCCAAGCCTGGCACGGGCCCCAAGCCTGGCACGGGCCCCAAGCCTGGCACGGGCCCCAAGCCTGGCACGGGCCCCAAGCCTGGCACGGGCCCCAACCCTGGCACGGGCCCCAACCCTGGCACTGGCCCCAAGCCTGGCACTGGCCCCAAGCCTGGCACGAGCCCCAAGCCTGGCACTGGCCCCAACCCTGGCACGAGCCCCAAGCCTGGCACTGGCCCCAAGCCTGGCACTGGCCCCAACCCTGGCACGAGCCCCAAGCCTGGCACTGGCCCCAACCCTGGCACTGGCCCCAACCCTGGCACGGGCCCCAACCCTGGCACGAGCCCCAAGCCTGGCACTGGCCCCAACCCTGGCACGAGCCCCAAGCCTGGCACGAGCCCCAAGCCTGGCACGAGCCCCAAGCCTGGCATGAGTGTTTGACTTCTTTGGTTCAGTTCTCGGCTACTTCCCAGAGAAGCCACAGAGGTTTAACTTACTCTTTTGTCCCGGCAGTTCCAAGAGGAGCAGAGGAAACGGGACATGGAGGAGAGGAGGAGGTTCCCCCTGGAGCGGCGCCTGAAGGAGCACATTGTGGGCCAGGAAAGCGCCATCGCTACGGTAGCAGCAGGTAGGCTATAGGCATTTAAAGGGGAAGTAATCCCTTTCTGGGGCAATTTCCATTTCTGGAGGCTTTTACACACTATTGGAAGTGCAAGATAATATTAAAAGTGCTACAACTGGCGGAACCGCTTCTGCCCCAGGTTGGTGGGAGTCGCATCTCATGGTGCAACAGAACCGCTTGGCCGGGGCCGTTTTTACCCCTCTGTATAACCTGTAGGCTCAGTGGGTATATTCATGCTAATGATAATCTCAGTGCCAAGGGCAGAGCTGCGCATTGCTAGCTGTGCAACAGGACGGCAGGGGCAGCTGGAGGTTACACATTATCACATAAGGGATCTGTGGCTTTGTGCTCAGGCATCTCCTTATTGTACATACATAATGGCCCTCTGGTCGCTCTCCAGCAGCCTCGCCCCGGCCTTCCGGTGAGACTTATTTACACAACACTCAGAGACTCGCGCGCCATTGTACCCTCTCAGCCGTGCAGTCACGCGTGAACCCGCACACGTGACACATGTTGTTATGCACACGCCATCCCCTAGCAATAACACTTCCCTACAGTACATTAATACATTGGTGCAGTATAATATATCATCTGGCCCAGTCGGCTCTGCGCCGTCTCTATCTAATATACTGCCGCAAAGAAGATTGATGCTCCTACAGCCGGCAAATATTACAGGGAATATTGCTGAGAAGAAATTGACAAAAAGCCGTTGTATATTACTGTGAGCTGCTCTGTAATGTGTATTAGCATCTCGGTGCCTCTGTACTGCGACTGCCGGGCCCCTCTGTACTGCGACTGCCGGGCCCCTCTGTACTGCGACTGCCGGGCCCCTCTGTACCGCGTATAGACTGCCGGGCCCCTCTGCACTGCGTATAGACTGCCGGGCCCCTCTGTACTGCGTATAGACTGCCGGGCCCCTCTGTACTGTGACTGCCGGGCCCCTCTGTACTGCGTATAGACTGCCGGGCCCCTCTGTACTGCGTATAGACTGCCGGGCCCCTCTGCACTGCGTATAGACTGCCGGGCCCCTCTGTACTGCGTATAGACTGCCGGGCCCCTCTGTACTGCGACTGCCGGGCCCCTCTGTACTGCGTATAGACTGCCGGGCCCCTCTGCACTGCTTATAGACTGCCGGGCCCCTCTGCACTGCGTATAGACTGCCGGGCCCCTCTGCACTGCGTATAGACTGCCGGGCCCCTCTGTACTGCGTATAGACTGCCGGGCCCCTCTGCACTGCGTATAGACTGCCGGGCCCCTCTGTACTGCGTATAGACTGCCGGGCCCCTCTGTACTGTGACTGCCGGGCCCCTCTGTACTGCGTATAGACTGCCGGGCCCCTCTGTACTGCGTATAGACTGCCGGGCCCCTCTGCACTGCGTATAGACTGCCGGGCCCCTCTGCACTGCGTATAGACTGCCGGGCCCCTCTGCACTGCGTATAGACTGCCGGGCCCCTCTGCACTGCGTATAGACTGCCGGGCCCCTCTGCACTGCTTATAGACTGCCGGGCCCCTCTGCACTGCGCATAGACTGCCGGGCCCCTCTGCACTGCGCATAGACTGCCGGGCCCCTCTGCACTGCGCATAGATGCCGGGCCCCTCTGCACTGCGCATAGACTGCCGGGCCCCTCTGCACTGCGTATAGACTGCCGGGCCCCTCTGCACTGCGTATAGACTGCCGGGCCCCTCTGCACTGCGTATAGACTGCCGGGCCCCTCTGCACTGCGTATAGACTGCCGGGCCCCTCTGCACTGCGTATAGACTGCCGGGCCCCTCTGCACTGCGTATAGACTGCCGGGCCCCTCTGTACTGCGTATACACTGCCGGGCCCCTCTGCACTGCGTATAGACTGCCGGGCCCCTCTGTACTGTGACTGCCGGGCCCCTCTGCACTGCGTATAGACTGCCGGGCCCCTCTGTACTGTGACTGCCGGGCCCCTCTGCACTGCGTATAGACTGCCGGGCCCCTCTGTACTGTGACTGCCGGGCCCCTCTGTACTGCGTATAGACTGCCGGGCCCCTCTGCACTGCGTATAGACTGCCGGGCCCCTCTGCACTGCGTATAGACTGCCGGGCCCCTCTGCACTGCGTATAGACTGCCGGGCCCCTCTGCACTGCGTATAGACTGCCGGGCCCCTCTGCACTGCGTATAGACTGCCGGGCCCCTCTGCACTGCGTATAGACTGCCGGGCCCCTCTGCACTGCGTATAGACTGCCGGGCCCCTCTGCACTGCGCATAGACTGCCGGGCCCCTCTGCACTGCGCATAGACTGCCGGGCCCCTCTGCACTGCGCATAGACTGCCGGGCCCCTCTGCACTGCGCATAGATGCCGGGCCCCTCTGCACTGCGCATAGACTGCCGGGCCCCTCTGCACTGCGTATAGACTGCCGGGCCCCTCTGCACTGCGTATAGACTGCCGGGCCCCTCTGCACTGCGCATAGATGCCGGGCCCCTCTGCACTGCGCATAGACTGCCGGGCCCCTCTGCACTGCGCATAGACTGCCGGGCCCCTCTGCACTGCGTATAGACTGCCGGGCCCCTCTGCACTGCGTATAGACTGCCGGGCCCCTCTGCACTGCGTATAGACTGCCGGGCCCCTCTGCACTGCGTATAGACTGCCGGGCCCCTGTGAATAGGGCTGGGGTACAAGTGTACATCACGGAGCTGCTGATTGGCTGAAGGTTTCGGGCCCAGTGTCAGAGCCCAGAAGAGACCGGGTCCCGGCCCAGTAGTGCCCATGCCCGCGGGTGGCAGTTGATGGATGGGCAGTGTCCCGTAACATTAGTGCTGCGCTCTGTGCGCTTCCTGATTGAATTATGGGAGCTGTGGCCCCTCCCTCACTGCCCCGGGCCCTCTCCTCTCCCAGCAGATTGGAGCTGTCGGTGCTGGTTCTGCCTCCGTCCCGGTTAAGTGGAAGGGAAGGTTTCTCATTATCTGCTCTGGGTGCTGGTACCCCCCCCCCCTGCACTGAGGGGCTGAAGGATCTTGGGGGGCACAGAATATGGGGTGCCAATAAGAGAAGGGGGTGGAGTGAGGAAGAAGCAGGTAAAACAAATGAAGGTGATTGGACTGTAAGTAAAGCCCAGGGCCGAGGGAATAAGCCCCCCTGTCTGGGGATTGGCCCCTGGGGGTTCCATGTAACACGGGGGGAGCACTCATTTCCTTCCCATGATTCCATTTGCTTTACATGCAGATGAGCAGAGGAATACCTGATATGGAGCCCTGGGGGGGGGGCAGGATGCCTTCAGATTGTTTAACTGTCAGGTGACAGCTTGAGACCCCCCCCCAGTAAGGGATCCATTTCCACTTTCCTGTTTTGTACATAAAACCCTGACATCTGCCCCCCCCCCCCCCCCCCCAGCCAAGTGCGGCTGCAGCCTGAGCAACAGATGGACTCCCCCCCCATGTACATGGACTCTCCCCCCCCCATACACTTGGACTCTGCCATGTAAAATGGCATCTCCTACCTCTCACCTTGAACAGCTCCCCCCTGTACCCCTGTACCCCTGTACTGTATCCCCTGCCTGTAACTCCCTGCACCCCCAGAACCACACTATTACCCTGTACCCCTGTACTTTATCCCCTGCCTGTAACTCCCTGCACCCCCAGAACCACACTCTGTTACCCTGTACCCCTGTACTTTATCCCCTGCCTGTAACTCCCTGCACCCCCAGAACCACACTCTGTTACCCTGTACCCCTGTACTTTATCCCCTGCCTGTAACTCCCTGCACCCCCAGAACCACACTATTACCCTGTACCCCTGTACTTTATCCCCTGCCTGTAACTCCCTGCACCCCCAGAACCACACTCTGTTACCCTGTACCCCTGTACTTTATCCCCTGCCTGTAACTCCCTGCACCCCCAGAACCACACTCTGTTACCCTGTACCCCTGTACTTTATCCCCTGCCTGTAACTCCCTGCACCCCAGAACCACACTCTGTTACCCTGTACCCCTGTACTTTATCCCCTGCCTGTAACTCCCTGCACCCCCAGAACCACACTCTGTTACCCCTGTACCCCTGTACTTTATCCCCTGCCTGTAACTCCCTGCACCCCCAGAACCACACTCTGTTACCCTGTACCCCTGTACTTTATCCCCTGCCTGTAACTCCCTGCACCCCCAGAACCACACTCTGTTACCCTGTACCCCTGTACTTTATCCCCTGCCTGTAACTCCCTGCACCCCCAGAACCACACTCTGTTACCCTGTACCCCTGTACTTTATCCCCTGCCTTAAACTCCCTGCACCCCCAGAACCACACTCTGTTACCCTGTACCCCTGTACTTTATCCTCTGCCTTAAACTCCCTGTACCCCCAGAACCACACTATTACCCTGTACCCCTGTACTTTATCCCCTGCCTGTAACTCCCTGCACCCCCAGAACCACACTCTGTTACCCTGTACCCCTGTACTTTATCCCCTGCCTTAAACTCCCTGCACCCCCAGAACCACACTCTGTTACCCTGTACCCCTGTACTGTATCCCCTGCCTTAAACTCCCTGCACCCCCAGAACCACACTCTGTTACCCTGTACCCCTGTACTTTATCCCCTGCCTGTAACTCCCTGCACCCCCAGAACCACACTCTGTTACCCTGTACCCCTGTACTTTATCCCCTGCCTTAAACTCCCTGCACCCCCAGAACCACACTCTGTTACCCTGTACCCCTGTACTTTATCCTCTGCCTTAAACTCCCTGTACCCCCAGAACCACACTATTACCCTGTACCCCTGTACTTTATCCCCTGCCTGTAACTCCCTGCACCCCCAGAACCACACTCTGTTACCCTGTACCCCTGTACTTTATCCCCTGCCTGTAACTCCCTGCACCCCCAGAACCACACTCTGTTACCCTGTACCCCTGTACTTTATCCCCTGCCTTAAACTCCCTGCACCCCCAGAACCACACTCTGTTACCCTGTACCCCTGTACTGTATCCCCTGCCTGTAACTCCCTGCACCCCCAGAACTCCCCAGCAGTGCTGGATTGGGGCACCTCTCTGTAGAGACAAGTTATTGCTGCCAGCAGGTGTGGCCCCAGGGGGCCCGGCACTCAATAGGCCAGTGTGACGACTCTGGGCCCCAAGCTGGAATGAATGGGCCCTATAACGTGACGCCTCGGGGCCCCAAGCTGGAATGAATGGACCCTATAACGTGACGCCCCAGCGCCCCAAGCTGGAATGAATGGACCCTATAACGTGACGCCTCGGGGCCCCAAGCTGGAATGAATGGACCCTATAACGTGACGCCTCGGGGCCCCAAGCTGGAATGAATGGACCCTATAACGTGACGCCTCGGGGCCCCAAGCTGGAATGAATAGACCCTATAACGTGACGCCTCGGGGCCCCAAGCTGGAATGAATGGACCCTATAACGTGACGCCTCGGGGCCCCAAGCTGGAATGAATGGGCCCTATAACGTGACGCCTCGGGGCCCCAAGCTGGAATGAATGGACCCTATAACGTGACGCCTCGGGGCCCCAAGCTGGAATGAATGGACCCTATAACGTGACGCCTCGGGGCCCCAAGCTGGAATGAATGGGCCCTATAACGTGACGCCTCGGGGCCCCAAGCTGGAATGAATGGACCCTATAACGTGACGCCTCGGGGCCCCAAGCTGGAATGAATGGGCCCTATAACGTGACGCCTCGGCGCCCCAAGCTGGAATGAATGGGCCCTATGACGTGACGCCTCGGGGCCCCAAGCTGGAATGAATGGGCCCTATAACGTGACGCCTCGGGGCCCCAAGCTGGAATGAATGGGCCCTATAACGTGACGCCTCGGGGCCCCAAGCTGGAATGAAATGGACCCTATAACGTGACGCCTCGGGGCCCCAAGCTGGAATGAATGGACCCTATAACGTGACGCCCTCGGGGCCCCAAGCTGGAATGAATGGACCCTATAACGTGACGCCTCGGGGCCCCAAGCTGGAATGAATGGACCCTATAACGTGACGCCTCGGGGCCCCAAGCTGGAATGAATGGACTCTATAACGTGACGCCTCGGGGCCCCAAGCTGGAATGAATGGACCCTATAAAGTGACGCCCCGGTGCCCCAAGCTGGAATGAATGGACCCTATAACGTGACGCCTCGTGGCCCCAAGCTGGAATGAATGGGCCCTATAACGTGACGCCTCGGGGCCCCAAGCTGGAATGAATGGGCCCTATAACGTGACGCCTCGGGGCCCCAAGCTGGAATGAATGGACCCTATAACGTGACGCCTCGGGGCCCCAAGCTGGAATGAATGGGCCCTATAACGTGACGCCTCGGGGCCCCAAGCTGGAATGAATGGGCCCTATAACGTGACGCCTCGGGGCCCCAAGCTGGAATGAATGGACCATATAACGTGACGCCTCGGGGCCCCAAGCTGGAATGAATGGACCCTATAACGTGACGCCTCGGGGCCCCAAGCTGGAATGAATGGACCCTATAACGTGACGCCTCGGGGCCCCAAGCTGGAATGAATGGACTCTATAACGTGACGCCTCGGGGCCCCAAGCTGGAATGAATGGACCCTATAACGTGACGCCTCGGGGCCCCAAGCTGGAATGAATGGACCCTATAACGTGACGCCTCGGGGTCCCAAGCTGGAATGAATGGACCCTATAACGTGACGCCTCGGGGCCCCAAGCTGGAATGAATGGACCCTATAACGTGACGCCTCGGGGCCCAAGCTGGAATGAATGGACCCTATAACGTGACGCCTCGGGGCCCCAAGCTGGAATGAATGGACCCTATAACGTGACGCCTCGGGGCCCCAAGCTGGAATGAATGGACCCTATAACGTGACGCCTCGGGGCCCCAAGCTGGAATGAATGGGCCCTATAACGTGACGCCTCGGGGCCCCAAGCTGGAATGAATGGGCCCTATAACGTGACGCCTCGGGGCCCCAAGCTGGAATGAATGGACCCTATAACGTGACGCCTCGGGGTCCCAAGCTGGAATGAATGGACCCTATAACGTGACGCCTCGGGGCCCCAAGCTGGAATGAATGGGCCCTATAACGTGACGCCTCGGGGCCCCAAGCTGGAATGAATGGACCCTATAACGTGACGCCTCGGGGCCCCAAGCTGGAATGAATAGACCCTATAACGTGACGCCTCGGGGCCCCAAGCTGGAATGAATGGACCCTATACCGGCGCATTTATTACTCTCAGAATCTGGCGGAAAGCAATTTGAGCCCAATAACTGTGGCGCCATTGATTTGTGTAGAACAATACAGAGAATTTATCCGCTCAATAGAACCCGCTGCCCCCCGGGGCCCCCCTACATTTCTACCTTTGTCTCTTGCCCAAAATAAACCAGCGCTTGTAATAAGATGAAATCCTGCAACCGGGGGCGGGATCCCCGTTACTAAGGGCACCGCCATGGTGAGTCCTGGCACATACATACTGGCACTGGCACATACACACTGGCATATACACACTGGCACATACACACTGGCACATACACACTGGCACATACACACTGGCACATACACACTGGCACATACACACTGGCACATACATACTGGCACATACATACTGGCACATACACACTGGCACATACACACTGGCACATACACACTGGCACATACACACTGGCACATACACACTGGCACATACACACTGGCACATACATACTGGCACTGGCACATACACACTGGCACATACACACTGGCACATACACACTGGCACATACACACTGGCACATACACACTGGCACATACATACTGGCACTGGCCATACACACTGGACATACACACTCCACACACTGGCACATACACACTGGCACATACACACTGGCACATACACACTGGCACATACACACTGGCACATACACACTGGCACATACCACTGGCATACACACTGGCACATACACACTGGCACATACACACTGGCACTGGCACATACACACTGGCACATACACACTGGCACATACACACTGGCACATACACACTGGCACATACACACTGGCACATACACACTGGCACATACACACTGGCACATACACACTGGCACATACACACTGGCACATACACACTGGCACATACACACTGGCACATACACACTGGCACATACACACTGGCACATACACACTGGCACATACACACTGGCACATACACACTGGCACATACACACTGGCACATACACACTGGCACATACACACTGGCACATACACACTGGCACATACACACTGGCACATACACACTGGCACATACACACTGGCACATACACACTGGCACATACACACTGGCAACATACACACTGGCACATACTGGCACATACTGGCACATACACACTGGCACATACACACTGGCACATACACACTGGCACATACATACTGGCACATACACACTGGCACATACACACTGGCACATACTGGCACATACTGGCACATACACACTGGCACATACACACTGGCACATACTGGCACATACACACTGGCACATACTGGCACATACACACTGGCACATAGACACTGGCACATAGACACTGGCACATACACACTGGCACATACACACTGGCACATACACACTGGCACATAGACACTGGCACATACATACTGGCACTGGCACATACATTCTGGCACATACTGGCACTGGCACATACTGGCACTGGCACATACATACTGGCACATACACACTGGCACGTAGAGTAGTTGCTGATCTCTATGTACAAACACATTATCGGGGGGCAATACCCTTCGTGCCAGAGAAGCCCCCTAATTACCACGTCCCAGTGAGACCCCCCCTCTTATTAAGGCCTCTGTAACCGCGGTGCCCCCAGATCTGATCAGATAAATGGCCGACGGAGCGCTCCAAATCTCTGCTAACAAGGGGGTCTCACCGTGACCCCAGAGCTCACCCCTACCCCCCCCCCCATGCCCTCGGCCCTGCGTCCAGCTCCCCTCTCCCATCTCCGTGGCAACCTTGAGTGCAGATCCAGGAAGGGTGGATGTGAGTGGGGCTGTGGGCAGCTTTCCATATCCATGCTAACCTGATTAGCCCCCCCGGGGCACTGCCAGCTAATCCAATTAGCCCCCTCTAATGGCAGCGAGACTGTGAGTGAGCGCAGAGCAGTGAAACATTGTGTGTACTTAGTGATAATTGGAGCGGCCAGGCTGCTGGCATTGATTTATTCTCTCTCTCTTCTCTCCCCCCCCCCCCCCCCCCGTGTGTGCCGGCCCGGCGCAGCCATCCGCAGGAAGGAGAACGGCTGGTACGATGAAGAGCACCCCCTCGTCTTCCTCTTCCTCGGATCCTCTGGGATAGGTGATGGGCCTGGTGATGGGGGGGTCTTGGGGCCTAAAACTTCCTTATTTGGTCATCACCCCCCCCCCACTGACCTAGTAGTGATGTCACAGTGTAGGAGTATGACATCCTGACACCCCCAGCTGTGGGCTCATCCATTCAACAAGTACCCTGCCACCCCCTTGCAATATATATATATATATTACTGTCCTGATACGCCATTTTACCTGCAGGGGGCAGTATAGAGGGATGAGGGGGATATGCCATTTTACCTGCAGGGGGCAGTATAGAGGGATGAGGGGGATAAGCCATTTTACCTGCAGGGGGCAGTATAGAGGGATGAGGGGGATATGCCATTTTACCTGCAGGGGGCAGTATAGAGGGATGAGGGGGATAAGCCATTTTACCTGCAGGGGGCAGTATAGAGGGATGAGGGGATATGCCATTTTACCTGCAGGGGGCAGTATAGAGGGATGAGGGGGATATGCCATTTTACCTGCAGGGGGCAGTATAGAGGGATGAGGGGGATAAGCCATTTTACCTGCAGGGGGCAGTATAGAGGGATGAGGGGGATATGCCATTTTACCTGCAGGGGGCAGTATAGAGGGATGAGGGGGATATGCCATTTTACCTTCAGGGGGCAGTATAGAGAGATGAGGGGGATATGCCATTTTACCTGCAGGGGGCAGTATAGAACAATGAGGGGGATATGCCATTTTACCTGCAGGGGAGCAGTATAGAGGGATGAGGGGGATATGCCATTTTACCTGCAGGGGGCAGTATAGAGAGATGAGGGGGATATGCCATTTGAGCTGCAGGGGAAAGTATAGAGAGATGAGGGGGATATGCCATTTGAGCTGCAGGGGAAAGTATAGAGGGATGAGGGGGATATGCCGTTTTACCTGCAGGGGGCAGTATAGAGAGATGAGGGGGATATGCTGTTTGACCTGCAGGGGGCAGTATAGAGGGATGAGGGGGATATGCCATTTTACCTGCAGGGGGCAGTATAGAGAGATGAGAGGGATATGCCATTTTACCTGCAGGGGGCAGTATAGAGAGATGAGGGGGATATGCCATTTTACCTGCAGGGGGCAGTATAGAGAGATGAGGGGGATATGCCATTTGAGCTGCAGGGGGCAGTATAGAGGGATGAGGGGGATATGCCATTTTACCTGCAGGGGGCAGTATAGAGAGATGAGGGGGATATGCCATTTGAGCTGCAGGGGAAAGTATAGAGGGATGAGGGGGATATGCCATTTGACCTGCAGGGGGCAGTATAGAGAGATGAGGGGGATATGCTGTTTGACCTGCATGGGGCCGTATAGAGGGATGAGGGGGATATGCCATTTTACCTGCAGGGGGCAGTATAGAGGGATGAGGGGGATATGCCGTTTGACATGCAGGGGGCAGTAAATAGAGAGATGAGAGGGATATGCCATTTGACCTGCAGGGGGCAGTATAGAGGGATGAGGGGGATATGCCGTTTGACCAGCAGGGGGCAGTAAATAGAGAGATGAGGGGGATATGCCATTTCACCTGCAGGGGGCAGTAAATAGAGAGATGAGAGGGATATGCCATTTGAGATGCAGGGGGCAGTATAGAGGGATGAGGGGGATATGCCATTTCACCTGCAGGGGGCAGTATAGAGAGATGAGGGGGATATGCCGTTTGACATGCAGGGGGCAGTAAATAGAGGGATGAGGGGGATATGCCATTTCACCTGCAGGGGGCAGTATAGAGAGATGAGGGGGATATGCCGTTTGACATGCAGGGGGCAGTAAATAGAGGGATGAGGGGGATATGCCATTTGACCAGCAGGGGGCAGTATAGAGGGATGAGGGGGATATGCCATTTCACCTGCAGGGGGCAGTATAGAGAGATGAGGGGGATATGCCGTTTGACATGCAGGGGGCAGTAAATAGAGGGATGAGGGGGATATGCCATTTCACCTGCAGGGGGCAGTATAGAGAGATGAGGGGGATATGCCGTTTGACATGCAGGGGGCAGTAAATAGAGGGATGAGGGGGATATGCCATTTGACCAGCAGGGGGCAGTATAGAGGGATGAGGGGGATATGCCATTTCACCTGCAGGGGGCAGTATAGAGAGATGAGGGGGATATGCCGTTTGACATGCAGGGGGCAGTAAATAGAGGGATGAGGGGGATATGCCATTTGACCAGCAGGGGCCAGTAAATAGAGGGATGAGGGGGATATGCCATTTGACCAGCAGGGGGCAGTATAGAGAGACGGGGGGTAGATACCACAGGTCAGTAACGTGTCTCTGTGTCTCTGTGAAGGTAAAACAGAACTGGCCAAGCAGACGGCGCGGTACATGCACAAGGATATCAAAAAGGTAATTACCCCCCCGGGGGGGTCCTACACTGTGCAACTGGGGGCAGAGGGGCTATTTACTATACACCCCGCCTCCCATTCTCAGATCCCTGGAGAGACAGTGTCTCTGGGTAAGTACCAATAGTACATATTGTGCCATTATTCATATATATATATATACATTTAGCCTGTAGGGAGTTCCAGCACCCCCCCCCCCCCCCCCCGCACCCCCAAAGCCAAAGCTGGGGGGCCCCCGGCCGATGATCTCCCTACTGATGTCTTTCTCTCTCGCTGGCTCCCCCTAGGGATTTATCCGCCTGGATATGTCGGAGTTTCAGGAAAAGCATGAGGTAAGTTGGGGTGCAGAGACCCCCCCATATGTCTCTCGCTGCACAGTTAAAGGGTTCCCATTGCAACCCAATCATTGGCCTTGGGACCAACCAATTGGCAATCAGAGCTGAGCATTGCTACTATGTGACCCCGCCCCCTTCAGTCCAAGAAATTTGCCTTATTGCCCATTGTTGCTGATTATTTGCCCTTCTGCTGTGCCTAAATCTAAACTGCTACCTGGTTGCTAGGGACAGTGACCTAGGCAACCAGATAAATTCTGATAGCAGCAGTGTTTTCCGTAGAGTTGAGATCTGATCAGGTGATTTATTACAAACAATGCTGGCAGGTAACAGCCAATCATAGACTTACATTCTACTGACTACATTACAAGCGTAACTGCTGGCTGGTTGCTATGGGTTACAGGACTAGGTATCTCTTCCTGCTTCCTCAGGTAGCCAAGTTCATCGGCTCCCCGCCAGGGTACGTGGGGCATGAAGAGGGGGGGCAGCTGACCAAGAAGCTGAAGCAGTGCCCCGACGCTGTGGTTCTGTTCGACGAGGTGGACAAAGCCCATCCGGACGTACTGACCATCATGCTGCAGCTCTTCGATGAGGTACGGGCCCCCCCCCCGGCCCCCGGGCCCCCCCCCGGTCCCCCCCCGGTCCTACAACATCAGCATTAACTTCCCCTTTAACCCTTTAGGTGGCTCTGACACTGTTGGACCAGTGAACCTTGTCACGGTGTCTTTTATTTAACAAGCAGAGGGGGCTAATGGGGCATTTACCCTAAAGTGCCCCTGCAGTATGGCAGCGCCCCCCTGGCAGCTGTGTGAGTTGCATGGCGGTGCCCAATGGGCTTGAGGCTGAGAGTTGAGTCAATACGAGGGCACAGACGTAACTGGCCGCCATTAGTCTCCCTGTGCAGTATGGCAGTGCCCCCCTGGCAGTGTGTGCCCGATGGTGCTTGAGTCAATACGAGGGCACAGACGTTACTGGCCGCCATTAGTCTCCCTGTGCAGTATGGCAGTGCCCCCCTGGCAGTGTGTGCCCGATGGTGCTTGAGTCAATACGAGGGCACAGACGTAACTGGCAGCCATTAGTCCCCCTGTGCAGTATGGCCGTGCCCCCCTGGCAGTGTGTGCCCGATGGTGCTTGAGTCAATACGAGGGCACAGACGTTACTGGCAGCCATTAGTCTCCCTGTGCAGTATGGCAGTGCCCCCCTGGCAGTGCCCGATGGTGCTTGAGTCAATACGAGGGCACAGACGTAACTGGCAGCCATTAGTCTCCCTGTGCAGTATGGCAGTGCCCCCCTGGCAGTGTGTGTCCGATGGTGCTTGAGTCAATACGAGGGCACAGACGTTACTGGCAGCCATTAGTCTCCCTGTGCAGTATGGCAGTGCCCCCCTGGCAGTGCCCGATGGTGCTTGAGTCAATACGAGGGCACAGACGTAACTGGCAGCCATTAGTCTCCCTGTGCAGTATGGCAGTGCCCCCCTGGCAGTGCCCGATGGTGCTTGAGTCAATACGAGGGCACAGACGTAACTGGCAGCCATTAGTCCCCCTGTGCAGTATGGCAGTACCCCCCTGGCAGTGCCCGATGGTGCTTGAGTCAATACGAGGGCACAGATGTAACTGGCAGCCATTAGTCTCCCTGTGCAGTATGGCAGTACCCCCCTGGCAGTGCCCGATGGTGCTTGAGTCAATACGAGGGCACAGACGTAACTGGCAGCCATTAGTCCCCCTGTGCAGTATGGCAGTACCCCCCTGGCAGTGTGTGCCCGATGGTGCTTGAGTCAATACGAGGGCACAGACGTAACTGGCAGCCATTAGTCTCCCTGTGCAGTATGGCAGTGCCCCCCTGGCAGTGCCCGATGGTGCTTGAGTCAATACGAGGGCACAGACGTAACTGGCAGCCATTAGTCCCCCTGTGCAGTATGGCAGTACCCCCCTGGCAGTGCCCGATGGTGCTTGAGTCAATACGAAGGCACAGACGTAACTGGCAGCCATTAGTCTCCCTGTGCAGTATGGCAGTACCCCCCTGGCAGTGCCCGATGGTGCTTGAGTCAATACGAAGGCACAGACGTAACTGGCAGCCATTAGTCCCCCTGTGCAGTATGGCAGTGCCCCCCTGGCAGTGCCCGATGGTGCTTGAGTCAATACGAGGGCACAGACGTAACTGGCAGCCATTAGTCCCCCTGTGCAGTATGGCAGTACCCCCCTGGCAGTGCCCGATGGTGCTTGAGTCAATACGAGGGCACAGACGTAACTGGCAGCCATTAGTCCCCCTGTGCAGTATGGCAGTGCCCCCCTGGCAGTGCCCGATGGTGCTTGAGTCAATACGAGGGCACAGACGTAACTGGCAGCCATTAGTCCCCCTGTGCAGTATGGCAGTACCCCCCTGGCAGTGCCCGATGGTGCTTGAGTCAATACGAGGGCACAGACGTAACTGGCCGCCATTAGTCTCCCTGTGCAGTATGGCAGTACCCCCCTGGCAGTGCCCGATGGTGCTTGAGTCAATACGAGGGCACAGACGTAACTGGCAGCCATTAGTCTCCCGGTGCCACAGAGAGCCGCCAGTATATGAGTTTTCCCTATGGCTCCTCGGGGGCCACTCCGGCCCCCTCTCCCCACCGCCTGCTAATAAAACTTTATTCCTTCCCCCCCGGCCGCCGCCGCCGCCGCCGCTCCTTCCCAGGATTAATAAAATCGCGCTTCTTGCATAGATCATCGCGCCAGCGCCAAATGTGAAATCAATTTCTGCTCGACAGGGCAATAAACGCCGCGCTCACCCCCGGCACCCAGGAAACATTCCTTCCAATCTGTCACTCGCCCCCCCCCCCGCCTCCCTCACATGCGATTATTTTTATCTGTAGCACTGCCGCAACCCCTGCGCGCACAACTGCAACTCCCCGCAGCCTTCACTTTATTTGGGGAAAAGCTCACTTTGGATTAACTCTTTGTATCCCCTGTATCCGGGGCCACAGCATGTACAGTAAGTACCGGTGGGTTTCCCCCCCAGGGCCGACTGACCGACGGCAAGGGGAAGACGATAGAATGCAAGGACGCCATCTTTATCATGACGTGCAACGCCGGCAGCGACGAGATAGCGCAGTATGGCCTGCAGCTCCGACAGGAGGCCCACGAGATCAACAAGAAGAGGCTGGCACAGAACTTGGGTAGGATATTCTGTACTGGTTCCGCCCACAGGCCCATATAGTACCGACCCCCCTCTGTCCCACAGGCCCATATAGTACCGACCCCCCTCTGTCCCACAGGCCCATATAGTACCGAGCCCCCTCTGTCCCACAGGCCATATAGTACCGACCCCCCTCTGTCCACAGGCCCATATAGTACCGACCCCCTCTGCCCCCACAGGCCCATATAGTACCGACCCCCCTCTGTCCCACAGGCCCATATAGTACCGAGCCCCCTCTGTCCCACAGGCCCATATAGTACCGAGCCCCCTCTGTCCCACAGGCCCATATAGTACCGACCCCCCTCTGTCCACAGGCCCATATAGTACCGACCCCCCTCTGTCCCACAGGCCCATATAGTACCGACCCCCCTCTGTCCCACAGGCCCATATAGTACCGAGCCCCCTCTGCCCCACAGGCCCATATAGTACCGACCCCCCTCTGTCCCACAGGCCCATATAGTACCGAGCCCCCTCTGCCCCACAGGCCCATATAGTACCGACCCCCCTCTGTCCCACAGGCCCATATAGTACCGAGCCCCCTCTGTCCCACAGGCCCATATAGTACCGACCCCCCTCTGCCCCACAGGCCCATATAGTACCGACCCCCCACTGTCCCACAGGCCCATATAGTACCGAGCCCCCTCTGTCCCACAGGCCCATATAGTACCGAGCCCCCTCTGCCCCACAGGCCCATATAGTACGGATCAGCGCCAGACCCACAGAACTGAGCGGTTTCTCTCTTGCAGATGACATACAGACGAGTGAGAAGATCACGATTTCCAAGCAATTCAAAGAAAATGTCATCCGACCCATATTAAAGGTACCGGCAGAACCCTCACTCCTAACTGCTGCTATGTAACAGGGCTAGTGGGTCAGTACCATCAAGCTCAGGGCTAGTGGGTCAGTACCATCAAGCTCAGGGCTAGTGGGTCAGTACCATCAAGCTCAGGGCTAGTGGGTCAGTACCATCAAGCTCAGTGCTAGTGGGTCAGTACCATCAAGCTCAGGGCTAGTGGGTCAGTACCATCAAGCTCAGGGCTAGTGGGTCAGTACCATCAAGCTCAGGGCTAGTGGGTTGGCATCCTGTGAGCTCAGGGTTAATGGGTCAGTACCAGTACCTATGGGCACACTGGGATCCTGGCAGCGCACATTAAGGTGCTGTAGGCGCGGTGCCGGCGCCATGGAACCCAGGAAGCCCATTTGGCGCTGTGTTTCTGCTGATGTTCTGGACGGATCCCAGACCTCATGTGACTCGAGGCCTAAATCTGATTTGGCGCAGGAATCTCTGTATCCGCAATTAATTCCCCTCCCTGATGGAGAGCCCCCGCTAATGGGCAGAGCAGCCAATTAATGGGCATTTCATAGATACCAATTGATTTGCCTGGCGCAACTGGGCACCGGCATTTGTATTATTTAGAGGCCGCGATCCGGGCGGCTGCGGTGGGTATTTGTGTCCTGTGGGGCAAATGGGGCACTTAGTGCTGTGTCCTGGTACTGAGCCTGCAGAACCGCCAGTCAGGGTTCATTATAGGGTGTGGGAGCCCTGCCCATCCCATAATATACCCCATAATATACATACCCCCTAATATATACCCCCCCTAATATACACCCCCCTAATATATACCCCCCCCTAATATACCCCCCCTAATATACACCCCCCTAATATACACCCCCCTAATATACACCCCCCCTAATATATACCCCCCTAATATATACCCCCCTAATATACACCCCCCTAATATATACCCCCCTAATATAAACCCCCCTAATATATACCCCCCTAATATATACCCCCCTAATATATACCCCCCTAATATTCACCCCCTAATATATACCCCCTAATAATACACCCCCCTAATATATACCCCCCTAATATATACCCCCCTAATATATACCCCCCTAATATACACCCCCATAATATACACCCCCCTAATATATACCCCTCTAATATACACCCCCCTAATATATACCCCCCTAATATATACACCCCCCTAATATACACCCCCCTAATATACACCCCCCTAATATACACCCCCTAATATATACCCCCCCTAATATATACACCCCCCTAATATACACCCCCCTAATATACACCCCCCTAATATATACCCCCCCTAATATATACCCCCCCTAATATATACCCCCCCTAATATACACCCCCCTAATATATACCCCCCCTAATATACACCCCCCTAATATATACCCCCCTAATATACACCCCCCCTAATATATACCCCCCTAATATATACCCCCCTAATATACACCCCCCTAATATATACCCCCTAATATACACCCCCTATAATATACACCCCCCTAATATATACCCCCCCTAATATACACCCCCCTAATATATACCCCCTATAATATACACCCCCCCTAATATACACCCCCCTAATATACACCCCTATAATATACACCCCCTAATATACACCCCCCCTAATATATACCCCCCTAATATATACCCCCCCTAATATACACCCCCCTAATATATACCCCCCTAATATATACCCCCCTAATATACACCCCCCTAATATATACCCCCCTAATATAAACCCCCTAATATATACCCCCCTAATATATACCCCCCTAATATATACCCCCCTAATATACACCCCCCTAATATACACCCCCTAATATACACCCCTATAATATACACCCCCCCTAATATACACGCCCCATAATATACATACCCCCTAATATATACCCCCCCAATATATACCCCCCCTAATATACACCCCTCTAATATATACCCCCTCTAATATACACCCCCCTAATATATACCCCCCTAATATATACCCCCCTAATATACACCCCCCTAATATATACCCCCCCTAATATTCACCCCCCTAATATATACCCCCCTAATATTCACCCCCTAATATTCACCCCCCTAATATATACCCCCCCTAATATACACCCCCCTAATATACACCCCCCTAATATATACCCCCCCTAATATATACCCCCCCTAATATATACCCCCCTAATATATACCCCCCCTAATATACACCCCCCTAATATATACCCCCCTAATATATACCCCCCCTAATATTCACCCCCCTAATATACGCCCCCCTAATATACACGCCCCATAGTATACATACCCCTTAATAAACACCCCCTATAATATATACCCCCCTAATATACAGGCCAATATACATGCCTCCAGTATACCCCCATACTATACATGTAGCAGTGTAGCCAATCAGAAAGCTGGGATGTGTTTGTGTCAGGCTGCAGATCTGGGGGTACATTGGGGGGCTATTGCCATTCATGTCACACTGACCCCCAGCAGCGCCGTGCATTCCCGGTACCAGCGGACCCTTCCCATAAGGCCTGTGAGCAAATCCAGAGCTGCCCTGCAGGGCGGGGTAATTAGGTTTGGAGGCATCTGGCTGATGATGTCATGTCCCCTGGGGGGGGCTCTGAGGCCCACAGTTACCCCTGATACAATTAGAGTCCAATGAGAAAGCAAAGATGCGGGGGTGTCGGCTCTGTTATGGGGAAAGGGAGAGCTGCCCCCCCCCCCCCACATACAGGGGCAGGTATATACCCCTCCCCGGGGTGACATTACCCATGATCCTCTGTCACCTGCATGCAAATTCAGCAGCTCAGGCTCTGACCCGTGTCCCTCCAGCTGTCATTGAACTACAACTCCCAGCACCCTGACTCCCGTGTCCCTCCAGCTGTCATTGAACTACAACTCCCAGCACCCTGACTCCCGTGTCCCTCCAGCTGTCATTGAACTACAACTCCCAGCACCCTGACTCCCGTGTCCCTCCAGCTGTCATTGAACTACAACTCCCAGCACCCTGACTCCCGTGTCCCTCCAGCTGTCATTGAACTACAACTCCCAGCACCCTGACTCCCTTGTCCCTTCAGCTGTCATTGAACTACAACTCCCAGCACCCTGACTCCCGTGTCCCTCCAGCTGTCATTGAACTACAACTCCCAGCACCCTGACTCCCGTGTCCCTTCAGCTGTTATTGAACTACAACTCCCAGCACCCTGACTCCCGTGTCCCTCCAGCTGTCATTGAACTACAACTCCCAGCACCCTGACTCCCGTGTCCCTTCAGCTGTCATTGAACTACAACTCCCAGCACCCTGACTCCCGTGTCCCTCCAGCTGTCATTGAACTCTACAACTCCCAGCACCCTGACTCCCGTGTCCCTCCAGCTGTCATTGAACTACAACTCCCAGCACCCTGACTCCCTTGTCCCTTCAGCTGTCATTGAACTACAACTCCCAGCATCCTGACTCCCGTGTCCCTTCAGCTGTCATTGAACTACAACTCCCAGCACCCTGACTCCCGTGTCCCTCCAGCTGTCATTGAACTACAACTCCCAGCACCCTGACTCCCGTGTCCCTCCAGCTGTCATTGAACTACAACTCCCAGCACCCTGACTCCCGTGTCCCTCCAGCTGTCGTTGAACTACAACTCCCAGCACCCTGACTCCCGTGTCCCTTCAGCTGTCGTTATACTACAACTCCCAGCACCCTGACTCCCGTGTCCCTCCAGCTGTCATTGAACTACAACTCCCAGCACCCTGACTCCCTTGTCCTTCAGCTGTTATTGAACTGCAACTCCTAGCACCCTGACTCCCGTGTCCCTTCAGCTGTTATTGAACTACAACTCCCAGCACCCTGACTCCCGTGTCCCTCCAGCTGTCATTGAACTACAACTCCCAGCACCCTGACTCCCGTGTCCCTCCAGCTGTCATTGAACTACAACTCCCAGCACCCCTGACTCCCGTGTCCCTTCAGCTGTTATTGAACTACAACTCCCAGCACCCTGACTCCTGTGTCCCTCCAGCTGTCATTGAACTACAACTCCCAGCACCCTGACTCCCGTGTCCCTCCAGCTGTCATTGAACTACAACTCCCAGCACCCTGACTCCCGTGTCCCTCCAGCTGTTATTGAACTACAACTCCCAGCACCCTGACTCCCGTGTCCCTCCAGCTGTTATTGAACTGCAACTCCCAGCACCCTGACTCCCGTGTCCCTTCAGCTGTTATTGAACTACAACTCCCAGCACCCTGACTCCCGTGTCCCTCCAGCTGTCATTGAACTACAACTCCCAGCACCCTGACTCCCGTGTCCCTCCAGCTGTCATTGAACTACAACTCCCAGCACCCTGACTCCCGTGTCCCTCCAGCTGTTATTGAACTACAACTCCCAGCACCCTGACTCCCGTGTCCCTCCAGCTGTCATTGAACTACAACTCCCAGCACCCTGACTCCCGTGTCCCTCCAGCTGTTATTGAACTACAACTCCCAGCACTCTGACTCCCGTGTCCCTCCAGCTGTCATTGAACTACAACTCCCAGCACCCTGACTCCCGTGTCCCTCCAGCTGTTATTGAACTACAACTCCCAGCACCCTGACTCCCGTGTCCCTCCAGCTGTTATTGAACTACAACTCCCAGCACCCTGACTCCCGTGTCCCTCCAGCTGTCATTGAACTACAACTCCCAGCACCCTGACTCCCGTGTCCCTCCAGCTGTCATTGAACTACAACTCCCAGCACCCTGACTCCCGTGTCCCTCCAGCTGTTATTGAACTACAACTCCCAGCACCCTGACTCCCGTGTCCCTTCCCCGCAGGCTCACTTCCGGAGGGACGAGTTCCTGGGCCGGATCAATGAAATCGTCTACTTCCTCCCCTTCTGCCGCTCCGAACTCTCCCAGCTGGTCCGGAAAGAGCTCAACTCCTGGGCCAAAAAGGTAACAGTTCTGCCCCTCCCAGGGCAAACAGGTAGTACCCCTTGGTTGCTAGGGTCAGTCTCCCTAGCAACTAGGCAGCAGATGACTAACCAACTGCAGGGCAGCCCAGCTGAGACTGGGGGGCCGGGGCCCCACTCCAGGTTTTATAGTAAATGAATGGCTCCTGGGGACTGGGGGGCCGGGGCCCCACTCCAGGTTTTATAGTAAATGAATGGCTCCTGGGGACTGGGGGGCCGGGGCCCCACTCCAGGTTTTATAGTAAATGAATGGCTCCTGGGGACTGGGGGGCCGGGGCCCCACTCCAGGTTTTATAGTAAATGAATGGCTCCTGGGGACTGGGGGTCCGGGACCCCACTCCAGGTTTTATAGTAAATGAATGGCTCCTGGGGACTGGGGGGCCGGGGCCCCACTCCAGGTTTTATAGTAAATGAATGGCTCCTGGGGGGCCGGGGCCCCACTCCAGGTTTTATAGTAAATGAATGGCTCCTGGGGACTGGGGGGCCGGGGCCCCACTCCAGGTTTTATAGTAAATGAATGGCTCCTGGGGACTGGGGGTCCGGGGCCCCACTCCAGGTTTTATAGTAAATGAATGGCTCCTGGGGACTGGGGGGCCGGGGCCCCACTCCAGGTTTTATAGTAAATGAATGGCTCCTGGGGACTGGGGGGCCGGGGCCCCACTCCAGGTTTTATAGTAAATGAATGGCTCCTGGGGACTGGGGGTTGTATTTTGGCCCCAGCGGCCCCCCCTGTTGCCCAGGAACAACTGCCCCTGCCTGATACCCGGAGCTTCTGCCTTTTCCTGTAGCCCCTGAGCTGCCAGACAGACGCGTGGCCCCGGGGCCCCTGCCCAAGCCCAGTGTAAAGGTTATTGTTTGGCTCCTGGGTGGCGCAGCCCTGTAAATAGCACTGGGACTAATGGGTTAATGGGGAGGCAAGTGGGGTAATTACTGGGGGGCACAGAGCAGCATTCAGCGGGACAGGATTGGGCCCCAGAGAATGGGCCCTTGTGCTCGGTGCCCGGGGAGTAACAGACACAACATTGAGGGGCAGCAGCAGCCTGTAATTAGCGGGGCAGCTCTAATTAGGGCACTTAACCCCGGCAGCCCCCCCGTGTGGTCTGCATTCCCCCCATGGGGCCCTTAGGGGGCACTAAGCCCAGACAGTAGGACCCGGCCCTCTGTATCAGGAATGGCGGCTGGGATGGTGCCAACCTTGGGGCCCGGTACCCTCGCTGCCATTCCTTCTGTTTCCCGGCTCCCGAGTCTCCTCCCCACGCAGACAGCGCCCCCCCCCCGCAGGTTGCAGTTGGTCTTTGATATAAATGCTGGATCTTTATCCCTTACAATAACAATCCTTGTGTTTGTGTCCAGGCCAAACAGAGACACAGTATCACCCTCATGTGGGACCCGGAAGTGATAGATGTCCTGGCCGACGGGTACAACGTCCACTACGGGGCCCGCTCCATCAAGCACGAGGTACCCCAGGGGGTGATGGGGCAATAAACTCTATATATATTAACCCCTTCCTATGCTGATGGTGAGATCCCCTTTCCTCCCCACCCCCAATGTATCACTCATTCCCCCTCTCTTGGTAGGGAACCCCATAACCTGACTGCCCTTACAGTAAGGAACCCCTTCCTATGCTGATGGTGAGATCCCCTTTCCTCCCCACCCCCAATGTATCACTCATTCCCCCTCTCTTGGTAGGGAATCCCATAACCTGACTGCCCTTACAGTAAGGAACCCCTTCCTATGCTTATGGTGAGATCCCCTTTCCCCCCCACCCCCAATGTATCACTCATTCCCCCTCTCTGGGTAGGGAATCCCATAACCTGACTGCCCTTACAGTAAGGAACCCCTTCCTATGCTGATGGTGAGATCCCCTTTCCTCCCCACCCCCAATGTATCACTCATTCCCCCTCTCTTGGTAGGGAATCCCATAACCTGACTGCCCTTACAGTAAGGAACCCCTTCCTATGCTGATGGTGAGATCCCCTTTCCTCCCCACCCCCAATGTATCACTCATTCCCCCTCTCTTGGTAGGGAATCCCATAACCTGACTGCCCTTACAGTAAGGAACCCCTTCCTATGCTGATGGTGAGATCCCCTTTCCTCCCCACCCCCAATGAATCACTCATTCCCCCTCTCTTGGTAGGGAACCCCATAACCTGACTGCCCTTACAGTAAGGAACCCCCTCCTATGCTGATGGTGAGATCCCCTTTCCTCCCCACCCCCAATGTATCACTCATTCCCCCTCTGTTGGTAGGGAACCCCATAACCTGACTGCCCTTACGGTAAGGAACCCCCCCTTTGCTGACATTACGGTTCCCTGTACCCCCTGCAGGTAGAGCGGCGGGTAGTGAACCAACTGGCGGCTGCCTATGAGCAGGACCTGCTGCCCCGCGGCTGCACCCTACGGATCACGGTGGAGGATTCGGATCGGCGCCTGATGAAGGAAGGGAAGGGGGAAGAGGGGAAAGGGGCTCGGCTGCGGCTGGAATTGGTGGAACAGGGGAGCGAGGGCCGGAAGCTGGACATCCGGGAGCCCCTCACCCCAGAAGACATGTCCTTCTCCTTCTGAGCCCTGGGGGGACAGTGACTGTGTAAGTGCCCCTGCCCAACACACTGGGGCAAGGGCAGAAACCAACATTGGTGCCCAGAGATCTTCCCAATTAGGGTTATATCCCAGCAGAACCAACCAGCAATGTGCCGGCCCATTGTTCTGCCCTACTGGTCCTACTGGGCCAATATAAAGGTACCGAGGGCTGCAAGATCTCATTGGTCCGATCATTATTTACAGCCCGGGGCCTCTGCTTCCCCCTGCTGAGCGTCTGTGCAATTACACAGGGTCTGCCCCCATCAGAGGCTGAAGGGCAGGGAACAGAGCATTCTGGGAAATTGTAAGGCAATTCTCTGCCCTTGCTTTGTATTTCCTGCCAGCGACTTCCTGTTCTACTGGGGCATTAGTGGGGGCATTTGTGCCACCCCGGCCTTATAGGAACATCTTACACTGCTGCTTGTTGCAGGGGAGTTGTAGTTGCACTAGAGCGGTGCTGATAGTATTTATGGCACAAATAATAAACGTATATCTGTATTGGTGTGTGTGTTCCTGGCACGCGTTGGGCTGGGGGGCCCCACATTGGTGCAGGAGGGGGGCCCCTTGTGCATATAAACAAACAGCCCCGGGCCCCTGCGCCAGAGCAAATAAACGCCCCGACCTCCCCACAACAATAAAGAGAGCAGGTTCCATGGGGGAGACGGCAGCTTGTGACAGGAGCAATTCAATTATGTGCTGCCCCACGCAGGGGAGGGAGGGGGTAATTAGATTAGCGCTCAGGCAGCCGAGGGGGAGATGGATCCTGCCCTCCCTCTGCCTCCGGCCTCTCTGCACTGATTCTACCTGCCCAACTGCCCAACTGCCCCCCATAAACGTCCTATTGGCCAATGTCAGCCCAGGAACTGCTCCTACCCCTAGGCTTCCGGTATTTACATTAAATACCCCAGTGCCTCTGTCTGTCATTTATCTTTCTATCTCATCTTTCTATATATCTCTCTATCATCTATCTATCTATCTATCATCTATATATCTATCTATATCTATCTATCATCTATATATCTATCCATCTCTCTATCATCTATATATCTGTCTATCCATCTCTCTATCATCTATATATCTAGCTCTCTATCATCTTTCTATCTATCCATCTCTCTATCATCTATATATCTCTCTATCATCTTTCTATCTATCCATCTCTCTATCATCTATATATCTCTCTATCATCTTTCTATCTATCCATCTCTCTATCATCTATATATCTCTCTATCTATCATCTTTCTATCTATCCATCTCTCTATCATCTATATATCTAGCTCTCTATCATCTTTCTATCTATCATCTATATATCTCTCTATCATCTATCTTTCTTTCTATCTATCCATCTCTCTATCATCTATATATCTAGCTCTCTATCATCTATCTATCCATCTCTCTATAATCTATATATCTCTCTATCATCTATATATCTATCTATCTATCATCTATCTTTCTATCTATCATCTATGTATCTATCCATCTCCGGATGGCACCGTTGGTTCCAATGCTGCTCGTGCCCACCTGCCCCAGGGTATCAGGCTAAATGGACTATCACTGGCCCAGGCCTCCCTGTTGCAATTGGTCATTAATTTGGCCGGAAGGAGAGATCAGTGTCGGGCAGGGCCCCCAGGCCCCTAATTGGCCAGTATTGATGATGCTGAACATTAAGCAAAGTGTTAATGTCAGGGGTGATTTATTCTCTGTATTTATTAGGCTCTTATTGCGCCGGGGCCCTGGGAGTGGGGGGCCCTGGGAGTGGGGGGCCCTGGGAGTGGGGGCCCCGGGGGGGGGTTGATGGGAAGGGGACTGGGAGTCACTGGGAAAAAGTAATAAAGAGAGAAAGGGGTCACGTGCTGGAGAAACAGTGGCTGAGAATCATGGGTAATAGGTAGGGGCGTGACACATGGGGGCAGATTTGCCCATGGGCAGTAACCCATAGCAACCAGTAAGTGATTTGCTTTTTCCAGCGAGCTGCAGGTAGAGCAATAAATGCAACAATTTGATTGGTTGCCATGGGTTACTGCCTATGGGCAAATTTGCCCAGTGTTGATAAATGAGCCCCAGTTTATTTGTTGGGATGAGGTATGGGGGGGTCACTGATAACTCAATATATGTGAAAAATGCTTTATTTAGAGGGCACAAACCCCTCTACTTACACTGCAGATGGTACACTTTCCCGTTGTTAGGGGAAGAGACCCTAGCAACGGGAAAGTGGGCTGAATGGGAGGCAACATAAGTTGGGGGCAAGATGTATATTTGGGGAGACCACAGTGATGCCCAGTGCCCCCCACATCCATGAGCCTCATTTGTCGGGTTCCAACAGCATCAATGAGTCATGTGATGCCAACTGACGTCACTGAGCCCCAATTATATGTGATGACATCACAGTGCCCTTTAAAGCAGATATTGGCTTATCATTATCTCCCGAATGGGGCAACTGGGGGGTATTTAGCCCCGTCCCACCCCACAGATTTGCCCACTTATCCACCCCTGGCAGAGGGGCAAGCGGGTACCACCGGGGGCAGTGTCGGGTTCCATACTATCGGGGGCAGAGAAGGGGCTGGGTAATTGTAAAGTCGCCCCCAGTCTGGAGTCGCAACTGAGTCGCTTCAGGTAAATCTGGGAAAGAAACAATCGGTTCGTTTGTATCGGGTACGAAATGTCCGACTCCCTCGATCGCAGGTTGTCGCCGTGCGGCAATTTACAAAGTCGCGCCAGTCTTCTTGGGAATGAAAGTGTTCGGTTCGGGCAGGCGGTTCCGCTCGGCCCAGTAGGTGAGACCGAGTCTGTGCCCCCCAATCAGTCGGTAGGTTCCCGGGGGGGAATCGGTTTATTTGCAGCGAGTGATGGAAGGGACAGACTGGGAGTAAATCCCCGGCGCTGCGACACCGGTGCGACTGCCGCACTGTCTGACCCTCTCCCCCGGCCCACCAACTGGGGGCTCTATTACCGACTGGATCATTTCATAGGTCCCATTATTTCCCCTTATGTCTCCCCGTTTTATCCCGTATATAACATTACATAGGGCTCTGATCGATTATATATTTATATTATGTGTTTATTTTACACTGGGGACAATGAACCCTGCAAGTAAATCTGTTTCCACACAAACAGCAGCTGGGGTGGGATTGTTTATACGGAGCTCATTATTTGATGCCAAGGGAAGCAAGAGGGAGATAAGAAAATAATAAATAAACACCGCCTGTGAGACAAGGGGAGACCGCACTCACCTGTACCAGACACGGGGGGGGGGGGGGGGGGGGGGGGGGGGTTGCAGGGGTGTGTGTGTGCCCAACTGCCCAATGCCAGTGTGTGCCCAATACCAGTGTCTGTGCCCAATGCCAGTGCCTGTGCCCAATGCCAGTGTCTGAAATGCCAGTGTCTGTGCCCAATGCCTGTGTATGTGCCCAGTGCCCAATGCCAGTGTGTGCCCAATACCAGTGTCTGTGCCCAATGCCAGTGCCTGTGCCCAATGCCAGTGTCTGAAATGCCAGTGTCTGTGCCCAATGCCTGTGTATGTGCCAGTGCCCAATGCCAGTGTCTGTGCCCAGTGCCAGTGTCTGTGCCCAGTGCCAGTGTCTGTGCCCAGTGCCAGTGTCTGTGCCCAGTGCCAGTGTCTGAGGGCTGTAAGTGCTGACTTGGCAAGGTCGGGCCAGTTGGCTTCTCGGTTCCCAATGGGGGATGGGGGGGTGTATTGTACATGGGCGTTACCTGTGGGGCAGAAAGCTTGCACTCTAGGAGCTGTTAGTGGGGCCGGTGTGATATTGATCTGTCCAGGCAGCTGCTCTGTGTCCCCCGGGGCCCCTCCCATTAGCATCTCGTTCCCTCCCACTAATCACTTTCCTATCGGATTTGCAATATTTGGGGTTTGATACAATAAATTGCAGAGATAATGGGAGGCCGAGAGCCCCCGGCACTAACGAGAGAAAGTACGAGCTGCTAACGAGCTTCTTAATGGAATCTTCCAGCGCCCTGTGACCCCGGCCTGAGTCTGGGCCCAATAACTGCCCCTATTGTGCCCTTGGGAGACTACAACTCCCACAATCCTCTCCTACCACTGGGCTTGAAGGCCAGTTATGGGGGGATTTGGGGTGAGTGCTTGTGCCCTGGGTACCCCTGGAACTATAGCGGGGTGACTGTTACCCCAATGTTTCTATATATCTGTAACCTTGTTATGGGCTAAGGGGGCCCAGCCTGAAGGCCAGTTAGGGGGGGATTTGGGGTGAGTGCTTATTTGTGCCCTGGGTACCCCTGGAACTATAGCGGGGTGACTGTTACCCCAATGTTTCTATATATCTGTAACCTTGTTATGGGCTAAGGGGGCCCAGCCTGAAGGCCAGTTAGGGGGGGGATTTGGGGTGAGTGCTTATTTGTGCCCTGGGTACCCCCTGGAACTATAGCGGGGTGACTGTTACCCCAATGTTTCTATATATCTGTAACCTTGTTATGGGCTAAGGGGGCCCAGCCTGAAGGCCAGTTAGGGGGGGATTTGGGGTGAGTGCTTGTGCCTGGGTACCCCTGGAACTATAGCGGGGTGACTGTTACCCCAATGTTTCTATATATCTGTAACCTTGTTATGGGCTAAGGGGGCCCAGCCTGAAGGCCAGTTAGGGGGGATTTGGGGTGAGTGCTTATTTGTGCCCTGGGTACCCCTGGAACTATAGCGGGGTGACTGTTACCCCAATGTTTCTATATATCTGTAACCTTGTTATGGCTAAGGGGGCCCAGCCTGAAGGCCAGTTAGGGGGGGATTTGGGGTAAGTGCTTATTTGTGCCCTGGGTACCCCTGGAACTATAGCGGGGTGACTGTTACCCCAATGTTTCTATATATCTGTAACCTTGTTATGGGCTAAGGGGGCCCAGCCTGAAGGCCAGTTAGGGGGGGATTTGGGGTAAGTGCTTATTTGTGCCCTGGGTACCCCTGGAACTATAGCGGGGTGACTGTTACCCCAATGTTTCTATATATCTGTAACCTTGTTATGGGCTAAGGGGGCCCAGCCTGAAGGCCAGTTAGGGGGGATTTGGGGTGAGTGCTTATTTGTGCCCTGGGTACCCCTGGAACTATAGCAGGGTGACTGTTACCCCAATGTTTCTATATATCTGTAACCTAGTTATGAGGGGGGTAATTACTCAGGGTAGGTTAGTGACAGCCCCCCCAGCCGGCGCCCCCACGCTCCCATGCAGGAGAGGCAGCTCTTGTGGCAGATTGTGGGGTAATTAGTTTAAGGAGAAGGAGAAGGAAAGTAATTGAATTAAGTTTCCCTGCACTTCACAACTCCAGCAGCCTGACAGTTGGGTTCCTCTCATTCACCAGACATTTCCCATCCCTGTGATCTAATTAACTTGTTTAGCAACCTGCTCGCTCTGAAGGCTCCAGCCCGGGGCCGGCAGCTGGGGGGGGGGGGGCAGCTGGGGGGGGGGGGGGGGGGCAGCTGGGGGGGGGGCAGCTGGGGGGGGGGGCTACTGACACATGAACCCGGCAGCCACAGGTCACAGCCGGAGACGGGCCCCGAAATGCACACAGAGGGGTCACAGCCCCCATCCGGCTATAGGCCCCCAATACACACAGTGCAACCCCCCCCCTTATTCTGCTCTTTCTTTTGGTCTCTTCCTTCTGCTGCTGTCTCCCTCCCCCCTTTCCTTCTCTGTCTCTTTCTGTCTCTCTCACTCTGTCTCTTTATCTTCCTTCATTGCTTCTTTCCTGCCCTCCATTCTACTCCCTTCTCTCATCTATCTATCATCTATCCTTCCTTCCTTCCCTACTTCCTTCCTTCCTTCTGTCCTTCTGTCCTTCCGTCCTTCCTTCCTTCCGTCCTTCCTTCCATCCTTCCTTCCATCCTTCCTTCCCTACTTCCTTCCTTCCTTCCTTCCGTCCTTCCCTACTTCCTTCCTTCCTTCTGTCCTTCTGTCCTTCCGTCCTTCCTTCCTTCCTTCCCTACTTCCTTCCTTCCTTCCTTCCGTCCTTCCTTCCTTCCTTCCCTACTTCCTTCCTTCCTTCCGTCCTTCCTTCCTTCCTTCCCTCCTTCCTTCCTTCCTTCCGTCCTTCCTTCCTTCCTTCCCTACTTCCTTCCTTCCTTCCGTCCTTCCTTCCTTCCTTCCCTCCTTCCTTCCTTCCTTCCTTCCCTACTTCCTTCCTTCCTTCCTTCCGTCCTTCCTTCCTTCCTTCCCTACTTCCTTCCTTCCTTCCGTCCTTCCTTCCTTCCTTCCTTCCCTACTTCCTTCCTTCCTTCTCTACTTCCTTCCATCCTTCCTTCCTTCCGTCCTTCCTTCCTTCCCTACTTCCTTCCTTCCTTCCTTCCCTACTTCCTTCCTTCCTTCCCTACTTCCTTCCTTCCTTCTGTCCTTCCTTCCGTCCTTCCTCCTTCCTTCCTACTTCCTTCCTTCCTTCCTTCCTTCCCTACTTCCTTCCTTCCTTCCGTCCTTCCTTCCTTCCCTACTTCCTTCCTTCCATCTTCCTTCCTTCCTTCCGTCCTTCCTTCCTTCCTTCCCTACTTCCTTCCCTACTTCCTTCCTTCCTTCCCTACTTCCTTCCTTCCTTCCCTACTTCCTTCCTTCCTTCCGTCCTTCCTTCCTCCCTACTTCCTTCCTTCCTTCCGTCCTTCCTTCCTTCCCTACTTCCTTCCTTCCTTCTGTCCATTCTTCCTTCCTTCAGTCCATCCGTCCTTCCCTACTTCCTTCCTTCCCTACTTCCTTCCTTCCATCCTTCCTTCCTTCCTTCCTTCCGTCCTTCCTTCCATCCTTCCTTCCTTCCATCCTTCCTTCCCTACTTCCTTCCTTCCTTCCTTCCTTCCTTCCTTCCGTCCTTCCCTACTTCCTTCCTTCCTTCCGTCCTTCCTTCCTTCCCTACTTCCTTCCTTCCTTCTGTCCATCCTTCTTTCCTTCAGTCCTTCCTTCCCTATTTCCTTCCGTCCTTCCTTCCTTCCTTCCCTACTTCCTTCCTTCCGTCCTTCCTTCCTTCCTTCCGTCCTTCCTTCCATCCTTCCTTCCCTACTTCCTTTCCTTCCTTCCTTCCGTCCTTCCCTACTTCCTTCCTTCCTTCCTTCCTTCCTTCCGTCCTTCCCTACTTCCTTCCTTCCTTCCGTCCTTCCTTCCTTCCCTACTTCCTTCCTTCCTTCTGTCCATCCTTCTTTCCTTCAGTCCTTCCTTCCCTACTTCCTTCCGTCCTTCCTTCCTACCTTCCCTACTTCCTTCCTTCTGTCCTTCCTTCCTTCTGTCTGTCCTTCTTTCCTTCCTTCCTTCCTTCCGTCCTTCCTTCCTTGCTTCCCTACTTCCTTCCTTCTGTCCTTCCTTCTGTCTGTCCTTCTTTCCTTCCTTCCTTCCTTCCTTCCGTCCTTCCTTCCTTCCCTACTTCCTTCCTTCCTTCCGTCCCTCCTTCCTTCCTTCCTTCCTTCTGTCCATCCTTCCTTCCTTCCGTCCTTCCTTCCTTCCCTACTTCCTTCCTTCCGTCCTTCCGTCCCTCCTTCCTTCCTTCCGTCCTTCCTTCCGTCCCTTACTTCCTTCCTTCCTTCCCTACTTCCTTCCTTCCGTCCTTCCTTCCGTCCCTCCTTCCTTCCTTCATTCCTTCCTTCCCTACTTCCTTCCTTCTGTCCTTCCTTCCTTCTGTCCGTCCTTCTTTCCTTCAGTCCTTCCTTCCTTCCTTCCGTCCTTCCTTCCTTCCCTACTTCCTTCCTTCCTTCCGTCCTTCCTTCCTTCCCTCCTTCCTTCCTTCTGTCCGTCCTTCTTTCCTTCAGTCCTTCCTTCCTTCCCTACTTCCTTCTGTCCTTCCTTCTGTCCGTCCTTCTTTCCTTTCTTCCTTTCTTCCTTCCTTCCTTCCGTCCTTCCTTCCCTACTTCCTTCCTTCCTTCTGTCCGTCCTTCCTTCCTTCCGTCCTTCCTTCCTTCCCTACTTCCTTCCTTCAGTCCTTCCCTACTTCCTTCCTTCTGTCCTTCCTTCCTTCCGTCCTTCCTTCCCTACTTCCTTCCTTCCGTCCCTCCTTCCTTCCTTCTGTCCGTCCTTCCTTCCTTCCTTCAGTCCTTCCTTCCTTCCCTACTTCCTTCCTTCCTTCTGTCCTTCCTTCCTTCTGTCCGTCCTTCTTTCCTTTCTTCCTTCCTTCCGTCCTTCCTTCCTTCCGTCCTTCATTCCTTCCCTACTTCCTTCCGTCCTTCCTTCCTTCCGTCCCTCCTTCCTTCCTTCCTTCCCTCCCCGTAAGTGACTGCTCTTCCCCAGCCTCCGGGCCCCGCCATTCACTCATTAAGGGCCGAGTGTTTCCCATTGGATATATCTGTGCCCCCCCATTAATGCAGAAATGGCTCGTTAGACCCCCACAGAGCGGCCATGAATGGGGGGCGGAGTTAGAGCAGCTCCATTCCTTCCTTCTGTCCTTCCTTCCTTCCCTACTTTCTTCCTTCCGTCCCTCCTTCCTTCCTTCCGTCCGTCCTTCCATCCTTCCTTCCCTCCTTGCTTCTCTCTTGCCCCCACCAATAAAGAACACTATGGCAGCTCCCAGGCTCGGGAGTAACAGTCTCACACCCAGTAAGGGACACTCTCATACTCACAGGGACTGTCTCTCTGAGCGGCTGGACTGACAGGTTGGAAATATGGATTAAGACCAGGGAATATGTTTATGTCCCCTAGATACCCCCCCCATTCCCTTACTGCCCCTCCCTGGAATGTGGCCCTTGCAGTGGTTTCTGGGGCCCCTGTGCCCCCCATGCTGAGCTTTCCCAACACGAGACACGACATGAGACAAAAGCTGGGGGCCCCCCTAGGCTGGGGGGGCTGCGGCGGCCGGGGGGGGCTCATAAAGGCAAAGACACTGTTTGGGGCAATTAGACTTTTAAATCCTCCTTAGTGAAAGTGTTTATCTCCCTAATCCCCATAATTCCCCCTCTGATGTCCCTGAATGGAGCTGCTCTAACTCCGCCCCCCATTCATGGCCGCTCTGTGGGGGTCTAACGAGCCATTTCTGCATTAATGGGGGGGCACAGATATATCCAATGGGAAACACTCGGCCCTTAATGAGTGAATGGCGGGGCCCGGAGGCTGGGGAAGAGCAGTCACTTACGGGGGGGCTTTAGGGAGCGACAGGAGTCTCCTTACTGGTCTATAGGTGGGAGCTGCCATGTTGTTTGTACTGTACATGTACCATTTAGCCCCCTGTAATGGGGAGGCACCGGCAGGGAACCTGGGGGCACATTGTGTTACTGGGGGGCAAATTGTATCCTGTCTCATAACATTGTACTGAGGGAGCAAATACAGCAGCCCAGGTGGCTAGTAACTCGGGGGCCCAGTTATAGAGCCACAGAGCAGTGGGGTGTGGGGGGGGGGCAGCTCATTAGGTGTGTGACCCCCACAATAGAGCTGCCATGGGGTTTGGATCTTGGGCCAGTTGCCCTTTGCCCAGAGGGGCCCCACCTCACCTGCTCCAGGTGCTCGTCCGGGGGAAGCAGATAAGGAGATTGGCTGATGGCTATCAGAGTCACATAATGGACCCCCCCCCAGGGAAGGGATAATCAGGGGGGTTAGGAGCCTGGACACTGTGGCCCCCACACAAACATCAGTCTGACTGCACAGGGGCCAAAGCTATTGCACCCCAATAAATGCCCCCCCTGTAGTAAAAATATACAAAAGTGCCCCCTCTAGTGTCTGGGCCTCAGAGACTGAACCCACTCAGATGGAGCCGAGACCCCCATATATACTTTATATACTGCCAATTATTACTATAGAAACAAGCCCCCCCATCAGCAGAAACTGAGGGGGTTACCCCTAGATCTCATGCCAGAAGACCCCCCTCTGTACCATGGTGGCAGTTCTGCCCACCCCCACCTGAGTCCCAGTGGTACTGCCCATACAGCCTCAGGTCTAGGAAGGGGGTGGGGTGATTGAATTAGAGGGGGGGGGGGCTGCCAGACACACAATGAATGAAAGATTTGCTTTCAGGAGGATTTAATGGGCCCATTAAGCAGTAAATGATATGAGCGGCACCAAAGGCACCTTCCCTGCAGCCAACATGGCAGCTCCCACCTTCCCTCCCCGACCAGAGCTTTATTTTCTGTATTAGGGAGAAGCCACACTGAGCAACTAGTAGCAGCTACTAAACTCCATAATATCCCCTGCCATAGACTGTACTGAGAATTGCCCCTGCTAAACTCACATGGGGCAGTTTGGCCTGATTCTAACAACTCCCCAATATCCATTCATTGTGCCCTTCCCTGCACTGCTGGTTCTGACTCCTGATACAACTCCCCAATATCCATTCATTCCTCATTCTCACTGGGTTTATAGTTATGTGTAACTGTCACTGTGCCTGTCCCTTTCCCTTCCCTGCACTGCTGGTTCTGACTCCTGATACAACTCCCCAATATCCATTCATTCCTCATTCTCACTGGGTTTATAGTTATGTGTAACTGTCACTGTGTCTGTCCTTTCCCTTCCCTGCACTGCTGGTTCTGACTCCTGATACAACTCCCCAATAACCCATCATCCCTCATTCTCACTGGGTTTATAGTTATGTGTAACTGTCACTGTGTCTGTCCTTTCCCTTCCCTGCACTGCTGGTTCTGACTCCTGATACAACTCCCCAATACCCATTCATCCCTCATTCTCACTGGGTTTATAATTATGTGTAACTGTCACTGTGTCTGTCCCTTTCCCTTCCCTGCATTGCTGGTTTCTGACTCCTGATACAACTCCCCAATACCCATTCATCCCTCATTCTCACTGGGTTTATAGTTATGTGTAACTGTCACTGTGTCTGTCCCTTCCTTCCCTGCACTGGCTGGTTCTGACTCCTGCATACAACTCCCCAATATCCATTCATTCCTCATTCTCACTGGGTTTATAGTTATGTGTAACTGTCACTGTGTCTGTCCCTTTCCCTTCCCTGTACTGCTGGTCTGACTCCTGATACAACTCCCAATATCCATTCATTCCTCATTCTCACTGGGTTTATAGTTATGTGTAACTGTCACTGTGTCTGTCCCTTCCCTGCACTGCTGGTTCTGACTCCTGATACAACTCCCCAATACCCATTCATTCCTCATTCTCACTGGGTTTATAGTTATGTGTAACTGTCACTGTGTCTGTCCCTTTCCCTTCCCTGCACTGCTGGTTCTGACTCCTGATACAACTCCCCAATATCCATTCATCCCTCATTCTCACTGGGTTTATAGTTATGTGTAACTGTCACTGTGTCTGTCCCTTTCCCTTCCCTGCACTGCTGGTTCTGACTCCTGATACAACTCCCCAATATCCATTCATCCCTCATTCTCACTGGGTTTATAGTTATGTGTAACTGTCACTGTGTCTGTCCCTTTCCCTTCCCTGCACTGCTGGTTCTGACTCCTGATACAACTCCCCAATACCCATTCATTCCTCATTCTCACTGGGTTTATAGTTATGTGTAACTGTCACTGTGTCTGTCCCTTTCCCTTCCCTGTACTGCTGGTTCTGACTCCTGATACAACTCCCCAATATCCATTCATTCCTCATTCTCACTGGGTTTATAGTTATGTGTAACTGTCACTGTGCCTGTCCCTTTCCCTTCCCTGCACTGCTGGTTCTGACTCCTGATACAACTCCCCAATACCCATTCATTCCTCATTCTCACTGGGTTTATAGTTATGTGTAACTGTCACTGTGTCTGTCCCTTTCCCTTCCCTGTACTGCTGGTTCTGACTCCTGATACAACTCCCCAATATCCATTCATTCCTCATTCTCACTGGGTTTATAGTTATGTGTAACTGTCACTGTGTCTGTCCCTTTCCCTTCCCTGCACTGCTGGTTCTGACTCCTGATACAACTCCCCAATACCCATTCATTCCTCATTCTCACTGGGTTTATAGTTATGTGTAACTGTCACTGTGTCTGTCCCTTTCCCTTCCCTGCACTGCTGGTTCTGACTCCTGATACAACTCCCCAATACCCATTCATCCTCATTCTCACTGGGTTTATAGTTATGTGTAACTGTCACTGTGTCTGTCCCTTTCCCTTCCCTGCACTGCTGGTTCTGACTCCTGATACAACTCCCCAATATCCATTCATCCCTCATTCTCACTGGGTTTATAGTTATGTGTAACTGTCACTGTGTCTGTCCCTTTCCCTTCCCTGCACTGCTGGTTCTGACTCCTGATACAACTCCCCAATATCCATTCATCCCTCATTCTCACTGGGTTTATAGTTATGTGTAACTGTCACTGTGTCTGTCCCTTTCCCTTCCCTGCACTGCTGGTTCTGACTCCTGATACAACTCCCCAATACCCATTCATCCCTCATTCTCACTGGGTTTATAGTTATGTGTAACTGTCACTGTGTCTGTCCCTTTCCCTTCCCTGCACTGCTGGTTCTGACTCCTGATACAACTCCCCAATATCCATTCATTCCTCATTCTCACTGGGTTTATAGTTCTGACTGTGTAGCTGTCATTGCTATTAAATCAGTGTCTGACTGCTGCTTGTGTCTCTTTAGACAGAATAGTAGAAGTCACTTCTCTTCCAGCCCAGAGTCTCACAATGCGCTGTTTGCGTCCCCATAGGTCTATGCTACATTGCGTAAGTAATTAGCGCCTCCATTCATATAGCGCCGCTAGGGTACCCAGCGCTGTACAGCACACACACGGGAAGGGGGGGGGGGGTGCATTGGAAATTTCGTTATGAAAAAATATATTTTAGGGTTTACTTCCCCTTTAACAATTAACTATGTGGGGCCTTTCCGAGTAGATTCTATTTTACCCCAACATCCCCTGACTGTCCCTTAAAGTTGTAAAAATGTTTTTTTTTCCTGATAGTGAAATCTCCTTTCCTCCTAGTTAGGGCCCCTCATTACTAAGCTTGATAGTAAGCTCCTCGGTTCTCTGAAGCCGTTTCGGGGCCCCTTCAGGCCAGGCGGCTGTTTCCCATGTAAGAGCGCTGTCCGTATGTACGCAAGGTTAGGGCGGATTTGGGGAGACCGATATTCAGGTTCTTGCAGGAAAACCCATGTTCATTAATAACTACTGTGGCTGTGACTAGGGGCCACTAACAAATCTGGGGGCCCTGTAGTGTAAATGCCCCCCGATCTCAGCTCTCACTTGGCTCTGGGTCGCCCCCTGCTGGGCAACAAACATTTAGCGCTTCCCTAAAGCACCGAACATGGGAATTTATTTCCTAATAAACCCGAATTAGAGATTTTTCCTCTCTCTGAAGGAACAATAAGGGATTTGGGCAAAATAGGGCTGATAAATAAGGTGCCCGGGGGTTGGGAGCTGCCCTGTGCCCTCTGTTCTGCCACCGCAGTAGCGCAACACACGCAGTAGCGCAGCGCAATCCATTGCGCAGGGACTCAGTCATTCCCGATAGGCAGGTAAAATATGGGCCCCCTGGGTCAGACACCCCATGTGTCAGGCAGGTCCCTCTGGGCAGGCAGTGCCCCCACCCCATAATGAGAAGGCGTCAATAGCAAGTCAGGGTCATAGAAGCGCTCAGTAAAGCCGTAAAGCGCTCACACAGAGCCGCGAAGCTGTTCATCTGGGTTTAGAGGTGGGAGTGCGAGAGACAGTAGGCTTGTTACCCTGATACCCTACCTTGTAACAGGTAAAGCACCCCTAAACCCTTCACTGACTGGCTATTGTCTGTCATTGTCTGCCTGGTTATATTCTCTGCAATGCTGGTTCTGATTACTGAAGCAATGTAGTAGAAATTAGTTTTCTTCCAGGCCTTTTAATTAGCTGGCTTTTTAGGAGTCAGAACCAGCAGTGCAGGGAAGGGAAAGGGACAGACACAGTGACTATTCTGTCTAAAGAGACACAAGCAGCAGTCAGACACTGATATAATAGCAATGACAGCTACACAGTCAGAACTATAAACCCAGTGAATGGATATTGGGGAGTTGTATCAGGAGTCAGAACCAGCAGTGCAGAGAAGGGAAAGAGACAGACACAGTGACAGTTACACATAACTATAAACCCAGTGAGAATGAGGAATGAATGGATATTGGGGAGTTGTATCAGGAGTCAGAACCAGCAGTGCAGGGAAGGGAAAGGGACACAGTGACAGTTACACATAACTATAAACCCAGTGAGAATGAGGAATGAATGGATATTGGGGAGTTGTATCAGGAGTCAGAACCAGCAGTGCAGGGAAGGGAAAGGGACAGACACAGTGACAGTTACACATAACTATAAACCCAGTGAGAATGAGGGATGAATGGATATTGGGGAGTTGTATCAGGAGTCAGAACCAGCAGTGCAGAGAAGGGAAAGAGACAGACACAGTGACAGTTACACATAACTATAAACCCAGTGAGAATGAGGGATGAATGGATATTGGGGAGTTGTATCAGGAGTCAGAACCAGCAGTGCAGAGATGGGAAAGGGACAGACACAGTGACAGTTACACATAACTATAAACCCAGTGAGAATGAGGGATGAATGGATATTGGGGAGTTGTATCAGGAGTCAGAACCAGCAGTGCAGAGATGGGAAAGGGACAGACACAGTGACAGTTACACATAACTATAAACCCAGTGAGAATGAGGGATGAATGGATATTGGGGAGTTGTATCAGGAGTCAGAACCAGCAGTGCAGGGAAGGGAAAGGGACAGACACAGTGACAGTTACACATAACTATAAACCCAGTGAGAATGAGGAATGAATGGATATTGGGGAGTTGTATCAGGAGTCAGAACCAGCAGTGCAGGGAAGGGAAAGGGACAGACACAGTGACAGTTACACATAACTATAAACCCAGTGAGAATGAGGAATGAATGGGTATTGGGGAGTTGTATCAGGAGTCAGAACCAGCAGTGCAGAGAATGAGGAATGAATGGATATTAGAAAGCAGCGTGTTACTTGCCCTTGAAATGGCTGGTAAAATACCATTGACCATTGATATGAAATCAATATAAATAATAATTGGCTGCCCAACTGTTCCTCCGCACTGACCCGGCCAGTCACTATATACGGTACACAATACCGGCCAGTCACTATATACGGTACACAATACCGGCCAGTCACTATATACGGTACACAATACCGGCCAGTCACTATATACGGTACACAATACCGGCCAGTCACTATATACGGTACACAATACCGGCCAGTCACTATATACGGTACACAATACCGGCCAGTCACTATATACAGTACATAATACCGGCCAGTCACTATATACGGTACACAATACCGGCCAGTCACTATATACAGTACATAATACCGGCCAGTCACTATATACGGTACACAATACCGGCCAGTCACTATATACGGTACACAATACCGGCCAGTCACTATATACGGTACATAATACCGGCCAGTCACTATATACGGTACACAATACCGGCCAGTCACTATATACAGTACATAATACATAGATTGGCCCAGACTGAATGTATTACTGTTGGGTAGGTCCCCTGTTTGGTATCACATCATTGGGTGTCACCATATAAGGACTGATGATGTCATACAGTGGGAGTCGACCCTGCAGCAGCATCCCATTGAATGATTTACTGCCCCCTGGGGAGCAACCCTCAAATCAGATCCTGGGGCCCCTCTCCAAGATGTATGTTTGTGGGGTGCTGGGAGTTACACTGAACTGGACCCCCAACAATAATGGATATCCCTGTTTCTTTCCATGTCCCCCCAGTGCCCTACAAGTTCTTCTCTGACCCGTCGGGCATTAATGAGAAGAGAAAGCAGCGGAGGATCCGGACGACCTTCACCAGCTCCCAACTGAAAGAGCTTGAGAGGGTATTTGCCGAGACGCACTACCCCGACATTTACACCAGGGAGGAGCTGGCACTCAAGATTGACCTGACAGAGGCCCGAGTCCAGGTATCCAACCCATTACTGGCCAGAAGCCAACTGACCCGGTGTCTGGGAACCTTGTATGTCCAACCTTTGGCCAGGCCCCCCCATAGCCCATAACATGGCCACATACATAGGATAACATTGGCCACAATTCCAAGAATATTGAGGGAACCAATAACATCTAACCCCAAATCTCACCTTAATGGACCTTCAAGCTGAGCTTTGTGGAGTATCTAGAAGGGCAAATAGACTTTTCCCCAAATTTCACACTATCTGGCCATCGGGCTGAGACCCTCTTAGCCCCATAGTTTGGGAACTACTGCCCCAATGGGGTACGTTGACATGGCCATTACTGTGGCACAGCTTGTGGTGCTGGGAGTTATTCTGATGACTGAGGATGATGGGAGATGGACTTGTGTTCTCCATAGGGATTCAGATCTTTCATACCAGAGTTCTGTAGGGTTACAGGGAGTTGCTGTAGCTTCAGGGCAATGGGTTTCTAGTTTTTTTTGCTCCTTATTTTACATTTCCATCAGATCTGCAGAGAAGTTGCCCCGTGTCCTACAGGGCAAGAAAGGGGGCAACAAATGGGTTCACTAGTGAGGAAGCTTCAGCCATGACAGTGTTTTGTTCATTCTCTAGATGGGTGGGAATCTCAGGCATTAAAACCTCATGGTGCAACATTTTTTTCTGCCCCCTTAGGGCCTGGCAGTGTTTGTTGCCACAACTGGAACCCTATTGCCAACCAGCAAAGGAACATTAACCCCAGAACTTACCCTTAAGGCCATTCCCAGCAGCCCATCAGTTTGGGATTCTCTGTTGTACCGGCCCATTCTAATACCCCTCTTTCTTATGTATTGCCCCCATTCTAATACCCCTCTTTCTTACGTATTGCCCCCATTCTAATACCCCTCTTTCTTACGTATTGCCCCCATTCTAATACCCCTCTTACTTTACGTATTGCCCCATCTAATATCACCCCTTTCTCTTCCCGTTTATTCAAATACCAGGTCTGGTTCCAGAACAGACGGGCCAAGTTCCGCAAGCAGGAGAGAGCGGCCAACTCTAAGAGTGGAAGTTCCAACAATGGAGGATCTGGCAATAAAAAGTCTGATCCACGTTCCTCCTCAGAAGATGATGAATCCAAGGAGTCCAACTGTAGTCCAACCCCAGACAGTACCGCTTCTCTGCCCACTGCAGGCAACCTCAATAGCCCCGGGGGTAGCTTGAGCCCCAGCCCCGGTGCAGTTTCAGGCCTAGTGTCTGCCCATACAGTGCAGGCCCTCAAGGGTCCAGCATGGCCTGGAGTCCCAACTAGTAGCAGCACTAGCACAGCTGAGCTCCTCAAAGCTTGGCAACCAGCCGAAGCCGTGCCTGGCCCATTCGCCGGAGTCCTGTCCACATTTCATAGAAAGCCCAATACTCTGAAGGCAAATTTGTTCTAAGTCCTACTGTGCCTGTCAGGTACCACCCTGAGCAAGGAGAGAACTGAGACATGGTGGCAGCCCAGTAAGAACCAATGACTGTCCCACCATGCCACCATTTTGCTTGGGCAAGCTGTGGACTTGTTTGGCCCATTCACTTGCCCTGAAGGGTCCAGGCTGAGATGACTGTAACCAGCCGCTATGGGGGCCACGGGGCTGCAGGGAACCTGAGGGACATCCTTGAGGTAAAATAGACTCCGCTCTGAAGAAGGACCAAATGTTTTATGATTGTGACAAAGTATATGGAACTTTACCCTGGACGCCATGTTTACTGGGCCCCTCTGCTCTGCGTATTCACCCCTTGTTTTCCTCCTCTTACCCAATCCCATCTCTTCATCTCCAAAGTCCTGTCTCTTCCTGTCCCCCCCATATATATATATATATATTTCCTTTCTACAGGAGACACAGCGGCTGCTCAGCTCACTTTGCTTTGGTTATTTTTTAGTTTATTTAATATTTATTGTATTTAACTCCTTTTATTTTATATGTATATTTCTGTTTGGAAAGCACTGACTGTACATCAACCAGACTCCCTCCTCACTCAGTGACAGACTCCAAACTACAGCCTTCGCGCTCTCACAAAATGGCTGCCTCTGTAACCTGAGGTATTGATAATGTTCTTACAAAATGGCCGCCTCTGTAACCTGAGGTATTGATAATGTTCTTACAAAATGGCCGCCTCTGTAACCTGAGGTATTGATAATGTTCTTACAAAATGGCTGCCTCTGTAACCTGAGGTATTGAGAATATTCTCACAAAATGGCCGCTCATAGCCTGAGGTATTGAGAATGTTCTCACAAAATGGCCGCCTCCACAGCCTGAGGTATTGATAATGCCCTCACAGAATGGGCCGCCAATAGTCTGAGGCATAGAGGCTGCTCTCAGAAAGACTTGAGCTATTCTGAATGCTCTCACAAAATGGCCGCCTCATAGCCTGAGGTATTGAGAACGCCCTCACAGATTGGCCCCTCTGTAACTTGAGGTATTGAGAATATTCTCACAAAATGGCCCCCTCTATAACCGGAGGTATTGAGAATGCCCTCACAGACTGGGCCGCCAATAGTCGGAGGCTGCTCTCAGAAAGACCAGAGATATTCTGAATGCTCTCACAAAATGGCCGCCTCATAGCCTGAGGAGAAGTAAATGAGATTTCCCTGTTTGCGGTGTGTAAATTCTCTTCAGATCAGTCTGAAATGCGACAAAAACCTGACGAATAAACCCAGATGGTATATATGTACCCATGATATGTATAGGAACATACGTGATTAAACATGGCTCATACACACGCGTGTTGCCTCACTTACTTTTCCTTTATACGAAATCACTTGGAGCCGGCAGAACAGGCAGTGGTTGCCATGGAGGTTCCAGAGCCAGGAGGAGGCGGTCCCTCTAGTCTGGGGGCAAACAGAACTAGAACAAAAGGAGGTGTCGGGGCAATAAATTTAGGTGGAAGCAGAATTGATGGAGTGGAGAGATTATTACTAGGGACGCCCCGACGCACCGAACCCCCGACCCCCACCCTGAAGGATTCGCCCCAATCCCAAACCAAATACTAATTCACATATACTAATTAGGACCGGAAGAGGTTAAAATCTGGGATTTGGTGCATCCCGAATTATTACCCTCCCAGATGACAGGGAGGAACTGTGGATGTTGAGACTTGTAGTTCAGCAGCAGAACAAGGTGGTGCCGGTTCCTTGGGACACTAAGGGTTAAAGGGGCACTGGCTGAAAATAATATTTAGTATTAATTGAATTCCCTTCTGAGAGAATCACAGCTACTTCCTGCCTTTACTTCCTGTCTGCCAAATGCACAGCAGCCCAGTCCTGCTTTATGGCAGAGATTCTAGCATTAGAATACCCAACCAGGAGCAAGGAATCTTTATCTGAAAGCCCTGGGGCCACTGGGCTAGTAGGGTTGGGCTCAACCCATAATGACAAATGCACAGCAGCCCAGTCCTGCTTTATGGCAGAGATTCTAGCATTAGAATACCCAACCAGGAGCAAGGAACCTTTATCTGAAAGCCCTGGGGCCACTGGGCTAGTAGGGTTGGGCTCAACCTATAATGACAAATGCACAGCAGCCCAGTCCTGCTTTATGGCAGAGATTCTAGCATTAGAATACCCAACCAGGAGCAAGGAACCTTTATCTGAAAGCCCTGGGGCCACTGGGCTAGTAGGGTTGGGCTCAACCCATAATGACAAATGCACAGCAGCCCAGTCCTGCTTTATGGCAGAGATTCTAGCATTAGAATACCCAACCAGGGGAAAGGAATCTTAATCTGAAAGCCCTGGGGCCAGTGGGCTAGTAGGGTTGGGCTCAACCCATAATGACAAATGCACAGCAGCCCAGTCCTGCTTTATGGCAGAGATTCTAGCATTAGAATACCCAACCAGGGGAAAGGAATCTTTATCTGAAAGCCCTGGGGCCACTGGGCTAGTAGGGTTGGGCTCAACCCATAATGACAAATACTCAGCAGCCAATAAGAGTGCAGGACACATCCCAGAGCTCAGCATAGGATTTTATTGTCAGAATACGCCCATTCCTTACAAACAAAAGGTTTAGTTGGTTTTGGCGAGCCCACCCACCCTCAGGGGGGGCTACTGAAATGTAAAGTGAGGAGGCCACTAGGAAGTGAGTGAATTTGGCTCAGGCCCGGGGCAAATCCCAAGCACTGGCTACAGGCACAAACGTAAATAATGTACAAAATCTGCCCCCGGACAGGGGGGGTACAAAGCAAGCCAATAGAAAGATATAAAAAAAGGGAGACTCCAGCCCCCCTGACTCCTCTGCTGTAGGGGGACAGCTCCCCCTAAAGGCCATAAAGAGCAGGGCTGGGGGTCTCACAGCAATTGGGGTCCCTTTATCAAGGTGAGCGCTGCAATAAATACACATAAGTTACGTTGCGGCAGTGAAATGATTGCGACTAACGAGAGGAATATACCCACGGCACATGTACCAGCAGGGGGCGTGACTACATACATGTAACGTGTAGGACACTTCCCATATACACAGCGGGGCCTGGGGGAGGTTCCCTGATTAATGTATTCCCCCCTGCCCCCAGGTGGGACCCCTTCCCTATCTCTGGCCCCAGACCTGCACATTATACAGGTATTGTGTGTTTGCACACACGGATAGATTTGCACACACATGGTGCCAAAGCCTGATGGGAGAATTCTGTGACTAAGGCATCATTTTTCAATGTCAACCAATCAGACGTGTGCTTTCATGCAGATAACTGAGCGACACGCATGGAAGCAGAGTGCAGAGCAAGTGAGCAGCGCCACCTACTGTCCCCGGGGAAACTGCAGGATCTTGGATTTCCTGGTGTTCAGCTTTGAACGGAATTCCCTTATCCAAGATTTTATTCCCAGAAACCCAATAACAAATGGGTCGGTGCTTATTGCCAGGGGGGGATCCCTATACCCACTGCACTGGCACTCCAATCAAACGCTGGGAGAGGGGGCAGTGGGGGGTCCCCTAGATAACTCCAGGCCCCGGGTAACATGGGAGAAGCCGGGTGTCATTATTTACAGCACAGCAGGGAGTTACACAACAGCTGCAGGGAGTAGACTGGCCCCCAGGCCTGATACATTATGTCTCTCAGTCTGGGGCATTATCCTTATTGTATGGGCCCGGGGCCACCTATTCCCTAACTGGGCTCCACACTGGGGGGTGAAACCTCTCCCTCCAATAAATAATTCCAGTGCCGAGGGCCAATCCCATGTGCCCCGCCTCCCAGTCCTAACCCCACCCCCACCAGTGCAAGGAGGAGGAGAAGGATGGGGGCATCCCGGGGGGGGGGGGGGTTTAAATCCCGACCAGGCCCAGGAACTCCCAGGATTGTGCAAAGAAGTTGTGTAAACATTGAGGAAGGCCACGCGGGTACATGGCAAGGCCACGCGGGTACATGGCAAGGCCACGCGGGTACATGGCAAGGCCACGCGGGTACATGGCAAGGCCACGCGGGTACATGGCAAGGCCACGCGGGTACATGGCAAGGCCACGCGGGTACATGGCAAGGCCACGCGGGTACATGGCAAGGCCACGCGGGTACATGGCAAGGCCACGCGGGTACATGGCAAGGCCACGCGGGTACATGGCAAGGCCACGGAAATGATGCAGTTGGGCCAGTTCGGCCAGTTCTGGGTGGGTTACTTCCTGGCCTGCAGGCTTTCCAGTATCACCCTCTTGTGGGTGGGATCCAGCACCCCGGCCTCCTCCAGGTCCTCCTCCACGATATCACTGGGGGGAGAGAATCAGTGGTATAAGTCGGGGCACATTATGGAAGCACCGAGTGGGGTAACTATAGAGGAAGCAGATCCAGGGGGTCGCAGGGGGCGGCATTCTCTATAGAAACCCAAGGGGGGGTACATATAGTTACACCACTGGAAGTGCCCCATATAAACGCACACAAGGAACGCTAGGCCTGCTTCTTGGGGATCCACTCACCTCTCTGATTGGCTCTCAGGCCGGATGTTTGACTGAAGCTGCGTAGGGGGCGGGTCTGTGCAAGTGACAGATTCAGGGCGGAGTTACAATAATAACTGCCTCAGTGTCAGTTTTGAGGGGGGTGTGGCAGTTTCAGTGGGTGCAATACTCCCACCCTGGCCTCCGAGTACACATGGGCTGCACACAGGCTGTGGTGATAACTGAGTGGGGTAACAGCGCCCTCTAGTGGCAGAACTGAGTTACACAAAGTCAGTAATACAAAAAATATTTGTAATATAGTTAGTTGGGCAAAAATGGCATCTATAAAGGCTGGAGTGGGCAGATATCTAACATAATAGCCAGAACACTACCTGCTTTCAGCTCTCTAAGTTCTTTGTCAGAGACTGTAGGGGGGCCACATGGGACATAACTGTCAGTTTGTTGTGAGCCCGCAGGTCAGATTCAGATGTAACTAACTGACAGTTACTGTATGTCCCATGTGGCCCCTCCTCAAGTCACTGATTGGTTACTGACTGCTAGCAGCTTAGAATTCTGGCCATTATATTAGATATCTGCCCACTCCAGCCTTTATAGATGACATTTCTGCCCAACTAACTATATTACAAATATTTTTTTGTTTTGCTCAATTTATCTGTTTTACCCAGTTTCATTTTCACACTGAACTGTTCCTTTAAGCAGTGGGTGGAGCAACAACACTAACAGCAGTTTACAGAAGGAGCAGGAAGTAACTCAAGCTATAGGTAAGGATAGAACACGGAGCTTACAGGGGGGGGGAGTCAGTGACTCCAGCTGTGGGTGGGGCTAGGATACTGATGGCAGCTTACAGGGGGAGGGAGTCAGTGACTCCAGCTGTGGGTGGGGCTAGGATACTGATGGCAGCTTACAGGGGGAGGGAGTCAGTGACTCCAGCTGTGGGTGGGGCTAGGATACTGATGGCAGCTTACAGGGGGAGGGAGTCAGTGACTCCAGCTGTGGGTGGGGCTAGGATACTGATGGCAGCTTACAGGGGGGGGGGAGTCAGTGACTCCAGCTGTGGGTGGGGCTAGGATACTGATGGCAGCTTACAGGGGAGGGAGTCAGTGACTCCAGCTGTGGGTGGGGCTAGGATACTGATGGCAGCTTACAGGGGGGGGGAGTCAGTGACTCCAGCTGTGGGTGGGGCTAGGATACTGATGGCAGCTTACAGGGGGGGGGAGTCAGTGACTCCAGCTGTGGGTGGGGCTAGGATACTGATGGCAGCTTACAGGGGGAGGGAGTCAGTGACTCCAGCTGTGGGTGGGGCTAGGATACTGATGGCAGCTTACAGGGGGAGGGAGTCAGTGACTCCAGCTGTGGGTGGGGCTAGGATACTGATGGCAGCTTACAGGGGGAGGGAGTCAGTGACTCCAGCTGTGGGTGGGGCTAGGATACTGACGGCAGCTTACAGGGGGAGGGAGTCAGTGACTCCAGCTGTGGGTGGGGCTAGGATACTGACGGCAGCTTACAGGGGGAGGGAGTCAGTGACTCCAGCTGTGGGTGGGGCTAGGATACTGATGGCAGCTTACAGGGGGAGGGAGTCAGTGACTCCAGCTGTGGGTGGGGCTAGGATACTGATGGCAGCTTACAGGGGGAGGGAGTCAGTGACTCCAGCTGTGGGTGGGGCTAGGATACGGACGGCAGCTTACAGGGGGAGGGAGTCAGTGACTCCAGCTGTGGGTGGGGCTAGGATACGGACGGCAGCTTACAGGGGGAGGGAGTCAGTGACTCCAGCTGTGGTGGGGCTAGGATACTGATGGCAGCTTACAGGGGAGGGAGTCAGTGACTCCAGCTGTGGGGGGCTAGGATACGGACGGCAGCTACAGGGGAGGGAGTCAGTGACTCCAGCTGTGGGTGGGGCTAGGATACTGATGGCAGCTTACAGGGGGGGGGGAGTCAGTGACTCCAGCTGTGGGTGGGGCTAGGATACGGATGGCAGCTTACAGGGGAGGGAGTCAGTGACTCCAGCTGTGGGGTGGGGCTAGGATACTGATGGCAGCTTACAGGGGGAGGGAGTCAGTGGCTCCAGCTGTGGGTGGGGCTAGGATACTGATGGCAGCTTACAGGGGAGGGAGTCAGTGACTCCAGCTGTGGGTGGGGCTAGGATACTGATGGCAGCTTACAGGGGGAGGGAGTCAGTGACTCCAGCTGTGGGTGGGGCTAGGATACTGATGGCAGCTTACAGGGGGAGGGAGTCAGTGACTCCAGCTGTGGGTGGGGCTAGGATACTGATGGCAGCTTACAGGGGGGGGGGGGGGAGTCAGTGACTCCAGCTGTGGGTGGGGCTAGGATACGGATGGCAGCTTACAGGGGAGGGAGTCAGTGACTCCAGCTGTGGGTGGGGCTAGGATACTGATGGCAGCTTACAGGGGGAGGGAGTCAGTGACTCCAGCTGTGGGTGGGGCTAGGATACTGATGGCAGCTTACAGGGGGAGGGAGTCAGTGACTCCAGCTGTGGGTGGGGCTAGGATACTGATGGCAGATTACGAAGGGAGCTTATTAAATATAACAGAAATCTATCTCATTTGATTACAGGAGTAGTAGATACCATACACATGCACATTATATACCTGAGAAATTCCAGATCGTCCCAGCCATTCTGTATTAGCCCCTCCTCGTATCTCTCCAGTCCAATCGCTCGTAGCCACTCCCCTACACTGGACTCGCGCAAACTGGAGGAGCTCCGCCCACCCTGATACATAGCCTGTATGGGGAGATAGAGATCGGATTCACTTACCTCTGTACCTGGGTAAGTACTGGGGGGAGATTGGATTCACTTACCCGGGGGGGGGGGGGGGGGGGTTCCTGCCTGACCATGGGAAAGAGAGCAGCCCAGGAGCAGGAAGTACAGAGAATCAGAGCTCTGTACCTGGGTAAGTACTGGGGGGAGATTGGATTCACTTACCCAGGGGGAGGTTCCTGTCTGACCATGGGAAAGAGAGCAGCCCAGGACCAGGAAGTACAGAGAATCAGAGCTCTGTTCCTGGGTAAGTACTGGGGGGAGATTGGATTCACTTACCCAGGGGGAGTTTCCTGTCTGACCATGGGAAAGAGAGCAGCCCAGGAGCAGGAAGTACAGAGCATTACTAACTTATGAGCTCAAGGTGATTGGTTAATTACTTGTGGTTATTTTCAATAATTTGGTGCCAAACAATGACCCCATTTTGGGTAGGTGCCTCCCTGCCCACCTACCTCCTCTGCCAAGTCCTCCTGGATGCTCTCTCGGATGCAGTGCTGTGGGAAAGCCAGCTGGCGCCCATAGTCTATACAGCGCGGGGGTAACTCCATCTTGCCCTTTCCCGGAAGGAACTGTGAGGCTCTGCCCTGCACTTCCCTGCCCACGGGATCGGCTTTGCCCCCCGAGTAATCCACCTCGCTGAGCGTACGTGCCATCTGCAGCACCGAGCAGGAGCGGTCATCCTGGGTGCCATGCGCTGTGCCAGGGTGCTCTGCCAGGTAGGACTGTGGGGGCGCCATTGGAGGCCTCGGCTGGGATTTTGCAGGGAACTTGGCATCGTGAGGCTCACTGAAAGTCACGCCCACCTTCCCTTTGCTGGCGCCAGGCTTCTGACTGGCATCCTGCCCGTGGCGCGAGTGCAGTTCCGAGGCGCTCATGTAGAACGGGTTGTCCATCATCTCCAGCTCGGCCGACTTTGGTAGAGGGGGCGGAGGGAAGTCGGGGGGCGGCAGGTTCAGGGTGCCACAATCCTCATCAGAAGAAGTCTCCTCCCCCCGCGGTGCCACGTACTGCTGCTGGCGCCGCTTCTCTGCGTGCGGAGCGGACACGGTGATTGGCACTTTGTTCTTGTGGGGCGCGAGAGCCGACGTCTGCCCCTCCGGGGGCAACATATGGTGCGGGACCCCCTCCAGGACATAGTAGGCCGGGTTGTTAAAGCTGTTTTTCATGCCCACGCCGTCGCCTTCTGCCTGGGGGTCCCCCTTAGCCCTGCAACAAAGGGTTAATATCGTTAGTATTGACAATCGCTATTTAACCCTTTGGGTGCTGCAGCTGCACAATTTCAACATGGAACCCTAATTAGTTTTTTAATTAAATCATCCATACCTGTTATGATTGACAGCTCAGATTTTATAATTACAATTACTTTCACTTTCCATTCTGCACTGGGGGCAACTGCAGGGAAAGGGCATGATGATTTGGTGCAACATGTGGCTTCAATAGGGCAATAAGGCAGCAACACCAGGTACAGCCAGCAGGGGCGCCATGGATATATATATACCCTTTCCCTGAGAGTTGCACTCACCGTGTGGCTGCCAGATCCTCCTTGGTGGCACTTGGAAGAGGCACAGAGGGACGGGAGCTGCCATGGGCCAAACCTTTCTCCGGCTCCTCAAACAGCTTTGCCAGGCTGGGGTTGGGCGCCGCGTCCGCGGGGAGAGGTTTCCGACCGACAGGCCTAAAATAACAAGAGAATGAGGCCCCTTGTAAGCCATACAGTCTAACGGCAGCCAATAGCTGGGGGGCCAGCATGAGGGGGGAAGCAGGGGGCGGAGTTTCCCAGCATTCTCAGGGGAACAGGATAAGGCGACTGAGGGAAGAGGGGTAAATAAGGGAGACGTGGGCAATACGTTACTTAGTGTAGTCGTGGTTGGGCCGGGCACAGGGCGGCTTCCCTTTCACTGCTCCCGTCTCATCCTTGTCGATACTGATCCATTCTGTGGGGGAAACGGGGGAGACCCAGTTACACACGCACTGCCCTCACTGCCCCACTGTGGGGCAAACACAGAGCTGCCAGACAGGCCCGTGGGTGATGCCACATTAACCTGCACCCTTAATGCACTCCCAGCAGCACCGGCTCCCTGGCACCAGCATCAGAACCGGCTCAATGGCACCAACACCACCAGAACCGGCTCCCTGGCACTAGCAGCATCAGCACCAGCTCAATGGCACCACCAGCATCAGCACCGGCTCAATGGCACCAACACCACCAGAACCGGCTCCCTGGCACTAGCAGCATCAGCACCGGCTCAATGGCACCAGCAGCATCAGCACCGGCTCAATGGCACCAACACCACCAGAACCGGCTCCCTGGCACTAGCAGCATCAGCACCAGCTCAATGGCACCACCAGCATCAGCACCGGCTCAATGGCACCAACACCACCAGAACCGGCTCCCTGGCACCAGCAGCATCAGCACCGGCTCAATGGCACCAGCAGCATCAGCACCGGCTCAATGGCACCAACACCACCAGAACCGGCTCCCTGGCACCAGCAGCATCAGCACCGGCTCAATGGCACCAGCACCACCTGAACCAGCAGCATCAGCACCGGCTCAATGGCACCAACACCACCAGAACCGGCTCCCTGGCACCAGCAGCATCAGCACCGGCTCAATGGCACCAGCAGCATCAGCACCGGCTCAATGGCACCAACACCACCAGAACCGGCTCCCTGGCACCAGCAGCATCAGCACCAGCTCAATGGCACCAACACCACCAGAACCGGCTCCCTGGCACCAGCAGCATCAGCACCGGCTCAATGGCACCAGCAGCATCAGCACCGGCTCAATGGCACCAACACCACCAGAACCGGCTCCCTGGCACCAGCAGCATCAGCACCAGCTCAATGGCACCAACACCACCAGTACCGGCTCCCTGGCACCAGCAGCATCAGCACCGGCTCAATGGCACCAGCAGCATCAGCACCGGCTCAATGGCACCAGCAGCATCAGCACCGGCTCAATGGCACCAGCAGCATCAGCACCGGCTCCCTGGCACCAGCAGCATCAGCACCGGCTCAATGGCACCAGCAGCATCAGCACCGGCTCAATGGCACCAACACCACCAGAACCGGCTCCCTGGCACCAGCAGCATCAGCACCGGCTCAATGGCACCAACACCACCAGAACCGGCTCCCTGGCACCAGCAGCATCAGCACCGGCTCAATGGCACCAGCACCGGCTCCAGCAGCATCGACTCCCTGGCACCAAAACCGGCTCCCTGGCACCGGAAACCGGCTCCAGCAGCATCGACTCCCTGGCACCAGAACCGGCTCCAGCAGCATCGAGTCCTTGGTACCAGAACTGGCTCCCTGACACCAGAACCAGCTCCCTGGCACCAGAACCGGCACCCTGGCACCAGGACCAGCAGCATCGACTCCCTGGCACCAGTACCAGCTCACTGGCAGCAGCAGAACTCATTAAGTTGAAGGATTTGCCAATAAACTGCAGTTTGGGGCACTTATTGCAGTGACAATTAAAAGAAGGAAATACTCCCCCCCCAATAGGGGGCACATTTGGGTCAATATACCACAAACAGGTGTAACCATAGCAACAGCAGACCATTAATTTGCTAAAATAAAAATAAGTGCCCGCCCCTCCCACCTTACCATAGAGCCTCTCTCTTGTGCCCATTCGCTCGGTTGGCACCCGCACCTTCATGGATCCACGGATATTGCCCGTCTCCTCCCCGCGGTGAGACAGGGACGTCAGGAACTGCTGTGCTGTGCTGCCAATCATGGACTTCAGCGCTATGACGCACTCACCTAGCAACCAGCAGGCAGTCAGTATCCCACCCGGGGCCATTACAGGGGCCACTTTTATTTTACACCCTACAGAAGGGCAGTGGGAGAGGGGCAGATACCCTACAGAAGGGATGTGTGAGAGGGGCAGATACCCTACAGAAGGGATGTGGGAGAGGGGCAGATACCCTACAGAAGGGAAGTGGGAGAGGGGCAGATACCCTACAGAAGGGAAGTGGGAGAGGGGCAGATACCCTACAGAAGGGATGTGGGAGAGGGGCAGATACCCTACAGAAGGGAAGTGGGAGAGGGGCAGATACCCTACAGAAGGGAAGTGCGAGGGCAGATACCCTACAGAAAGGAACTGGGAGGGGGCAGATACCCTACAGATGGCAGATAAGGACCTTACCGTAAGACTCATACCCATCCATGGATTTGACAGTGAGGAGCAAGTGCTGATCCTGCAGATACTCGATTTCAGACACTATGGGGTTCAGCTGCCGACAGAGAAAGTACAAGGGTGAGAATTCTCCTGCCCCACAGTCAGCAGGTTCAGAGCCCAAACAGTTAAACCTCCCCTCCCCCCCCCCCCCCCCCCCCCCCGGGGCAGAGCTCGATGCTCTGAGCAGCCATCCCTTGGTAAGTACAAACCTATTGGGGCCCCACTCATGCATAAATCCCATGAACCCCACTATCCTAATGCAATAGAAGCACTGGGGCGCTAAACTCCAGTTCCCAGCATGCTCTGGGAGATGGCTGAGCCTCCACATTGGTTTCCCTACAGTAGCCCCATCCCTGGGGCAGTCCATTCCAGCCCCCAAACTGCCCCGGCCACTGAATGAGACACCTACTGTCGGCAGCTGCCGTGACGACCACTGCACCTTCAGGAAGTTGATGTTGTCGATACTCTGACTGTCGTTCTCACTGCTCTTCCTGAACTCTGAAACACAAAGAGCCAATCACTGAGCCAAGTACTGAGCCAATCACTGAGCCACACCACTGGGACTCCTTTTACTGCCCCAGCAACCCACAAGGGAGTTACACCCACAGTATCCCCAGGGGAGAGAACAATATAATAAAAGCTTTAGGGTTTCCCTATGACAAACCAGAAAGTGGGGGTGATGGTGCCCTAAAAGTGCCCAGTACAGCCGGCCGGGGGCAGAAGGGCACTTACCTTCCAGGCACCCGGAGTAAAACTCAATGAAGAACTTGGTCCTACTGGCCGTCTTCACAATGGCCTCGATGCTCTCAAACTCGATGCAGGCCTGGTCCGACGGCTTCAGGAGACCTGAGAGAGACACGGGCACTGTAATACCCCCCAGTCACTATGTGCCCTGCTGTGCAATGGCCCCGGGGGGGGGGCACGTCAGACACACTGCCGCCATATTACCTTTCTTAGAGACGAACTGCGACGTCACGCCGACCTCAAACGAGGCAAAGACGGGGGAATGGTCGCTGGTCATGATGTCATCAGTGCAGCCTAAAGGGCAAAAACCGTACCCCATGAGTAACCCTGTATTATTGCCTCTTCCAGGGCATCAAACGGCAGAAACATGAATGCCCCAGGTCACAGAAAACGCCCCCCCTGCGCTACTCACCATAGGAATTGCAGATAATGTGGGTCTCTGGGTAACACTTCCACAAGATCCGGTCACACCAGGAAGGGACATTTGTGCGCACCTGAATAAAGTCATTTGTCCAACAGAGATATTAGGGAGTCAGGGGGTACAGAGATATTAGGGAGTCAGAGGGTACAGAGATATTAGGGAGTCAGAGGGTACAGAGATATTAGGGAGTCAGGGGGTACAGAGATATTAGGGAGTCAGAGGGTACAGAGATATTAGGGAGTCAGAGGGTACAGAGATATTAGGGAGTCAGAGGGTACAGAGATATTAGGGAGTCAGAGGGTACAGAGATATTAGGGAGTCAGAGGGTACAGAGATATTAGGGAGTCAGAGGGTACAGAGATATTAGGGAGTCAGGGGGTACAGAGATATTAGGGAGTCAGAGGGTACAGAGATATTAGGGAGTCAGAGGGTACAGAGATATTAGGGAGTCAGAGGGTACAGAGATATTAGGGAGTCAGAGGGTACAGAGATATTAGGGAGTCAGAGGGTACAGAGATATTAGGGAGTCAGAGGGTACAGAGATATTAGGGAGTCAGGGGTACAGAGATATTAGGGAGTCAGAGGGTACAGAGATATTAGGGAGTCAGAGGGTACAGAGATATTAGGGAGTCAGGGGGTACAGAGATATTAGGGAGTCAGAGGGTACAGAGATATTAGGGAGTCAGAGGGTACAGAGATATTAGGGAGTCAGAGGGTACAGAGATATTAGGGAGTGGGGGAGGAGTCAGAGGGTACAGAGATATTAGGGAGTGGGGGAGGAGTCAGAGGGTACAGAGATATTAGGGAGTCAGAGGGTACAGAGATATTAGGGAGTGGGGGAGGAGTCAGAGGGTACAGAGATATTAGGGTGTGGGGGAGGAGTCAGAGGTTACAGAGATATTAGGGAGTGGGGGAGGAGTCAGAGGGTACAGAGATATTAGGGAGTCAGAGGGTACAGAGATATTAGGGAGTGGGGGAGGAGTCAGAGGGTACAGAGATATTAGGGTGTGGGGGAGGAGTCAGAGGTTACAGAGATATTAGGGAGTGGGGGAGGAGTCAGAGGGTACAGAGATATTAGGGAGTCAGTGGGTACAGAGATATTAGGGAGTCAGAGGGTACAGAGATATTAGGGAGTCAGAGGGTACAGAGATATTAGGGAGTGGGGGAGGAGTCAGAGGGTACAGAGATATTAGGGAGTGGGGGAGGAGTCAGAGGGTACAGAGATATTAGGGTGTGGGGGAGGAGTCAGAGGTTACAGAGATATTAGGGAGTGGGGGAGGAGTCAGAGGGTACAGAGATATTAGGGAGTCAGTGGGTACAGAGATATTAGGGAGTCAGAGGGTACAGAGATATTAGGGAGTCAGAGGGTACAGAGATATTAGGGAGTCAGTGGGTACAGAGATATTAGGGAGTCAGAGGGTACAGAGATATTAGGGAGTCAGAGGGTACAGAGATATTAGGGAGTGGGGGAGGAGTCAGAGGGTACAGAGATATTAGGGAGTGGGGGAGGAGTCAGAGGGTACAGAGATATTAGGGAGTCAGAGGGTACAGAGATATTAGGGAGTGGGGTAAGAGTCAGAGGGTACAGAGATACTGGGCAGGGATTGCTTCTTACCCCAGTGGGTTTGTGCTTGTGCCACACGTATGTGTCACGGGATCCCCTTTCATATCGGTACGTGGGTGGGAACGTGAGCTCTTCCTCATCTGGCATAAAAGGGAGTAAAAAAAAAAACAGCACAAGAATCACATCACGGTCGGGGGGGGGGGGGGGGGGGGCAGTGCGGATCTAAGAGACTGCCACTCCCAGAAGCCTATGTATTTCCTACATCCCCTGAATAAAGTAGCCCCTGTGCGTGCTGCAATGCTGCAATCATAGTGGGGGAACACAGAACCACGTACAGACAGCAGCACGTTATCTCCATGGGAGTGAGAAGAACATTAATGGTGCCGGTACCACTCCAGAACTGCCCCCTCGCTACAAGCTGTGGGCAAATCTAGGGGGCTACTCCTTTAGTCTGGGCCCGTTTTAGTGGGCACACCTCCTCTGTTGTCCTGTAAGGGGGTTATCACTCCCCAATGAAGTCTGTGCTCAGAGAACAATGGATTGTTGAGCAAGGCAGAGTCTGCAAGCAGAACCCCTTTAATCAAGTGCAGTGGGGCCTTTAGCAAGTAGGTAACTGCACTAGTGACGGCCATTTGCATGCACAGACAGACAGAGAGACAGACAGACGACAGACAGACAGAGAGACAGACAGACGACAGACAGACAGACTGATAGACTGGAGACAAAGGGACCTACTGAATCGCAGGAAGATCTTGTTTTTTTCCTTTTCCAGGTTGAGTTGGTCCACTTTCAGCAGGGGGTCGAACTCCTTGCGGCTGATGAAATTGAGAATTTCCTAATAAAAAAACCCAAAGGTTGGAGTCTTGCAAAGCTGAATGTGCCGGGGAGGGGGCGGAGCTTCCAGCTGCTATATTCATTGGGCCATTGCCCTCCCAGTGTTGCACCCAGTCTGTTACTTAAGGTGGCCATACACGGGCCGACTATAGCTGCCGATATCGGTCCCTTGGACAGATTCGGCAGCTAATCGGCCCGTGTATGGGGAGAGCAGATCGGCCTGGCCAACCGATATCTGGCCTGAAATTGGCCAGATCTCGATCGGCCAGGTTAGAAAATCTGGTCGGATCGGGGACCGCATCGGCTCGTTGATGCGGTCCCCGATCCGACTGCCCCATTGCCGCCCACATAATCCGATCGTCTGGCCCCAGGGCCAAACGATCGGATTATTATTTTTTTTACCTAAATGGTCCCCGATATCGCCCACCCGTAGGTGGGGATATCAGGGGAAGATCCGCTCGTTTGGCGACATCGCCAAGCAGGGCCGGGCCAAGGTATTTTGGCACCCTAGGCAAGGGCTTCAATCAGCGCCCCCCCCATTACAATTTCACATCTTACCATTATATGGTTTCAAAATTTTTTTTTAACTCTTTTTTTTTTCTACAGAGCTTATCTGTTATCTGCTATGTAACCTGTGCCTTTTCTCCTTTTTTCCAGCTTGAATGGCTGCCCCCGGGGCTACACAGCAGCTTATTATATAAACTATAGTAGTGTTACTGTAGCAAACACCCCAGCTGTACCAGTGCAGGAATGGCTGCCCCCGGGGCTACACAGCAGCTTATTATATAAACTATAGTAGTGTTACTGTAGCAAACACCCCAGCTGTACCGGTGCAGGAACGGCTGCCCCCGGGGCTACACAGCGGGGTATTTATATAAACTATAGTAGGGTTTCTGTAGCAAACACCCCAGCTGTACCGGTGCAGGAACGGCTGCCCCCGGGGCTACACAGCGGGGTATTTATATAAACTATAGTAGGGTTTCTGTAGCAAACACCCCAGCTGTACCAGTGCAGGAATGGCTGCCCCCGGGGCTACACAGCGGGGTATTTATATAAACTATAGTAGTGTTACTGTAGCAAACACACCAGCTGTACCGGTGCAGGAACGGCTGCCCCCGGGGCTACACAGCGGGGTATTTATATAAACTATAGTAGGGTTTCTGTAGCAAACACCCCAGCTGTACCAGTGCAGGAATGGCTGCCCCCCCGGGGCTACACAGCGGGGTATTTATATAAACTATAGTAGGGTTTCTGTAGCAAACACCCCAGCTGTACCAGTGCAGGAATGGCTGCCCCCGGGGCTACACAGCGGGGTATTTATATAAACTATAGTAGGGTTTCTGTAGCAAACACCCCAGCTGTACCAGTGCAGGAACGGCTGCCCCCGGGGCTACACAGCGGGGTATTTATATAAACTATAGTAGGGTTTCTGTAGCAAACACCCCAGCTGTACCAGTGCAGGAACGGCTGCCCCCGGGGCTACACAGCGGGGTATTTATATAAACTATAGTAGGGTTTCTGTAGCAAACACCCCAGCTGTACCGGTGCAGGAATGGCTGCCCCCGGGCTACACAGCGGGGTATTTAATATAAACTATAGTAGGGTTTCTGTAGCAAACACCCCAGCTGTACCAGTGCAGGAATGGCTGCCCCCCGGGGCTACACAGCGGGGTATTTATATAAACTATAGTAGGGTTTCTGTAGCAAAACACCCAGCTGTACCAGTGCAGGAATGGCTGCCCCCGGGGCTACAACAGCGGGGTATTTATATAAACTAATAGTAGGGTTTCTGTAGCAAACACCCCAGCTGTACCAGTGCAGGAATCGGCTGCCCCCGGGGCTACACAGCGGGGTATTTATATAAACTATAGTCAGGGTTTCTGTAGCAAACACCCCAGCTGTAACCAGGTGCAGGAACGGCTGCCCCCGGGGCTACACAGCGGGGGTATTTATATAAACTATAGTAGGGTTTCTGTAGCAAAACACCCCAGCTGTACCGGTGCAGGAACGGCTGCCCCCGGGGCTACACAGCGGGGTATTTATATAAACTATAGTAGGGTTTCTGTAGCAAACACCCCAGCTGTACCAGTGCAGGAATGGCTGCCCCCGGGGCTACACAGCGGGGTATCTATATAAACTATAGTAGGGTTTCTGTAGCAAACACCCCAGCTGTACCAGTGCAGGAATGGCTGCCCCCGGGGCTACACAGCAGCTTATTATATAAATTATAGTAGTGTTACTGTAGCAAACACACCAGTTTTTCCAGTGCAGGGCAACAGTGCATTATATTTTTATTACTTTAAAGCTCTTTCATTTTTTGGTGTTACTGTTCCTTTAAAGTGGTCCCTAGCACCCATATAGCTGCTGGAAATGTTTGGAGAGCTGCTAAACAAAAATCTACATAATTGAAAAAATCACAAAGAAAATCAAGACCAACTGCAAATTGTCACTATGTACATCACAGAATGGTAGACACAACACAGAGCAGGACAGGCATAAAAATGATACCCAGAGCCACGAGGCATGATCAACATTATAAAGGCACAAACATCATATTGATAAGCAACAAAACAGTGAGATCTGAAGCCCAGCCCTATGTCACACGAATGGCCTGATGATTTACAGTTAAGGCACACTAAATTCTTATTAACAGCCCATTTAGTGAAAAAATATTTAGCTCCATACATTAAAAACATCAAAAAGGTTCTTATTAAATCTTGGCAAATCTGGCATTTATTTCTGCATTTTAAAGTATATTTTTTAATTTTTTATAATAAATCACACAAAACAGTCACAGGCAGCACATCAGCCCAAAGTTAAAACAAAATAATCACAGCACACATGAAACACCACCCCATAACCCTTCTCAGTGCTAAAACAAAAGCCCCTACCCCCTAGTCACAGCACACATAACATAACATGTAAGGCGCCGGCGGGATGGCAGACGCGGCGGGGCAATTTCCGGAAATCGGCGAAAAAGACTCCCGAGTCTTTTTCGGCGATTTGCGCCGCCGCGTCTGCCATCGCCGGTGGGATGGCAGGGGTAGGCAACTCGGGGAGATTAGTCGCCCGCGAACAGGGGAGTTAATCGCGGGCGACTAATCTCCCCCGTGTGCCAGAGCCCTAATCAGTTCCAGCACAGCAGCAACCAGCCCCAGTCACATGTATTGCCCCACCCGAAGCCCAGCCATGGCCCAAGTAGATAGAACTAAAAAATGGGTAGCTGCCATTATCATGCCACATAAAAAAAGCCCCCAATTGCCCCCATGTACCAGTGCCAACAGCCATCATATTGCCCCCATGTATTTGTGCCAGCACCCAGCATATTGCCCCCATCTGTACTGTGCCAGAAGCAGCCAACCCCTCATATTGCCCTCCCATCTGTACTGTGCCAGCACCCAAGCCACCCCTCATATTGCGCCCCCAGGCCCCAGCATCTGTACCTGTGTCAGCAGCCAAGCCACCCCTCATATTGCCCCCCATCTGTACTGTGCCAGCAGCCAAGCCCCCCTCATATTGCGCCCCCAGCATCTGTACCTGTGTCAGCAACCAAGCCCCCCTCATATTGCGCCCCCAGGCCCTAGCATCTGTACCTGTGCCAGCACCCAAGCCACCCCTCATATTGCGCCTCCAGGCCCCAGCATCTGTACCTGTGTCAGCACCCAAGCCACCCCTCATATTGCGCCCCCAGGCCCCAGCATCTGTACCTGTGTCAGCACCCAAGCCACCCATCTGTACTGTGCCAGCAGCCAAGCCACCCCTCATATTGCGCCCCCAGCATCTGTACCTGTGCCAGCAGCCCAGCCCCCCTCATATTGCCCCCATCTGTACTGTGCCAGCAGCCAAGCCACCCCTCATATTGCCCCCCATCTGTACTGTGCCAGCAGCCAAGCCACCCCTCATATTGCCCCCATCTGTACTGTGCCAGCAGCCCAGCCCCCCTCATATTGCCCCCATCTGTACTGTGCCAGCAGCCCAGCCCCCCTCATATTGCCCCCCATCTGTACCTGTGTCAGCAGCCAAGCCCCCTCATATTGCCCCCATCTGTACTGTGCCAGCAGCCAAGCCCCCCTCATATTGCCCCCATCTGTACTGTGCCAGCAGCCAAGCCACCCCTCATATTGCCCCCATCTGTACTGTGCCAGCAGCCCAGCCCCCCTCATATTGCCCCCCCATCTGTACTGTGCCAGCAGCCCAGCCCCCCTCATATTGCCCCCCATCTGTACTGTGCCAGCAGCCAAGCCCCCTCATATTGCCCCCATCTGTACTGTGCCAGCAGCCCAGCCCCCCTCATATTGCCCCCATCTGTACTGTGCCAGCAGCCCAGCCCCCCTCATATTGCCCCCATCTGTACTGTGCCAGCAGCCCAGCCCCCTCATATTGCCCCCCATCTGTACTGTGCCAGCAGCCAAGCCCCCCTCATATTGCCCCCCATCTGTACTGTGCCAGCAGCCCAGCCCCCCTCATATTGCCCCCCCATCTGTACTGTGCCAGCAGCCAAGCCACCCTCATATTGCCCCCATCTGTACTGTGCCAGCAGCCCAGCCCCCCTCATATTGCCCCCCATCTGTACTGTGCCAGCAGCCCAGCCCCCCTCATATTGCCCCCCATCTGTACTGTGCCAGCAGCCCAAGCCCCCCTCATATTGCCCCCATCTGTACTGTGCCAGCAGCCCAGCCCCCCTCATATTGCCCCCATCTGTACTGTGCCAGCAGCCCAGCCCCCTCATATTGCCCCCATCTGTACTGTGCCAGCAGCCCAGCCCCCCTCATATTGCCCCCCATCTGTACTGTGGCCAGCAGCCAAGCCCCCCTCATATTGCCCCCATCTGTACTGTGCCAGCAGCCAACCCCCCTCATATTGCCCCCCATCTGTACTGTGCCAGCAGCCAAGCCACCCCTCATATTGCCCCCCATCTGTACTGTGCCAGCAGCCAACCCCCCCTCATATTGCCCCCCATCTGTACTGTGCCAGCAGCCCAGCCCCCCTCATATTGCCCCCCATCTGTACTGTGCCAGCAGCCAAGCCACCCCTCATATTGCCCCCCATCTGTACTGTGGCCAGCAGCCAAGCCACCCCTCATATTGCCCCCCCATCTGTACTGTGCCAGCAGCCCAGCCCCCCTCATATTGCCCCCATCTGTACTGTGCCAGCAGCCCAGCCCCCTCATATTGCCCCCCATCTGTACTGTGCCAGCAGCCCAGCCCCCCTCATATTGCCCCCCATCTGTACTGTGCCAGCAGCCAAGCCACCCCTCATATTGCCCCCCATCTGTACTGTGCCAGCAGCCAAGCCACCCCTCATATTGCCCCCCATCTGTACTGTGCCAGCAGCCAAGCCCCCCTCATATTGCGCCCCCATCTGTACTGTGCCAGCAGCCAAGCCACCCCTCATATTGCCCCCCATCTGTACTGTGCCAGCAGCCAAGCCACCCCTCATATTGCCCCCCATCTGTACTGTGCCAGCAGCCAAGCCCCCCTCATATTGCCCCCCATCTGTACTGTGCCAGCAGCCCAGCCCCCCTCATATTGCCCCCCATCTGTACTGTGCCAGCAGCCCAGCCCCCTCATATTGCCCCCCATCTGTACTGTGCCAGCAGCCCAGCCCCCCTCATATTGCGCCCCCATCTGTACTGTACCTGCAGCCAAGCCCCCCCTCATATTGCCCCCATCTGTACTGTGCCAGCAGCCAAGCCACCCCTCATATTGCCCCCCATCTGTACTGTGCCAGCAGCCAAGCCACCCCTCATATTGCCCCCATCTGTACTGTGCCAGCAGCCAAGCCCCCCTCATATTGCCCCCCATCTGTACTGTGCCAGCAGCCAAGCCACCCCTCATATTGCCCCCCATCTGTACTGTGCCAGCAGCCAAGCCAACCCCTCATATTGCCCCCCATCTGTACTGTGCCAGCAGCCCAGCCCCCCTCATATTGCCCCCCATCTGTACTGTGCCAGCAGCCCAGCCCCCCTCATATTGCCCCCATCTGTACTGTGCCAGCAGCCAAGCCACCCCTCATATTGCCCCCCATCTGTACTGTGCCAGCAGCCAAGCCACCCCTCATATTGCCCCATCTGTACTGTGCCAGCAGCCCAGCCCCCCTCATATTGCCCCCCATCTGTACTGTGCCAGCAGCCCAGCCCCCCTCATATTGCCCCCCATCTGTACTGTGCCAGCAGCCAAGCCCCCCTCATATTGCGCCCCTAGCCAGGCCCCAGCATCTGTACCTGTGTCAGCAGCAGCAGTGTCTCGAAATTCCAGTCCCAGTCAGCCAAGGCCAGCAGTCCTGCTCACTCAGCCAGCCCACAGCACAACTGAACCGACGGCCGCCGCACCCATGCGCCTTCTGGCGCCTTGTGTTTCAATGACACGCATGCGTAGGGGGGGGCGTGCCCAATACGCATGCGTGTCATACAGGCGCACGGAGGTAAGCGCCAGTATAGGGAAGGGTGGGAAGGTGCACTCCGTTCCTGCTGCTGGGACATTTAAAGAAAAGGTAATTATGCCAGAGGGGGGTTTGGGCGGCGGTTTTATAATGGCCAAGGTGGTGATCTATAAATACTGTTAAAACTAAAAAAAAAAAAAAAAAAAAAGATTTTTTTTTTCCTTTAATATGCGCCCCCAAGTGATTGTGCCCTAGGCAGGCGCCTACTCTGCCTACCCCTAGTTCCGGCCCTGTCGCCAAGCGAGCGGATCTGCTCGTGTATGGCCACCTTTACTGGGAAATTAGGGCCGGGCAATCTGGCCACCAGGGGTCGCTGCTGCCAGCAGTCTCTATGTGAGGTTTATAAGGGACCTCGGCCTTACTCTGGGGGTCCCTCCTTCATTACAACTCTCACATTTTAGCAGCTTTATCACATTTTATGAGAATGACAGACAGAGCTCAGGCACCTGTACATCCATGTCCAGTCGGTAGTTGAGGTCCCCAAACCAGAAGAGGTGGGTGAAGCGCAGGGAGATATCGAAGGAGTTCAGCTGCTTGTCCCCCAGCGAGAGAAGCCGCAGGATATCCAGGTAATTCTGGTTGCGCCTGTGGGAGAGACGCAGGGAGTGACGCAGGGAGTGACGCAGGGAGAGACGCAGGGAGAGACGCAGGGAGTGACGCAGGGAGTGACGCAGGGAGTGACGCAGGGAGAGACGCAGGGAGTGACGCAGGGAGTGACGCAGGGAGTGACGCAGGGAGAGACGCAGGGAGAGACGCAGGGAGAGACGCAGGGAGTGACGCAGGGAGTGACGCAGGGAGTGACGCAGGGAGAGACGCAGGGAGAGACGCAGGGAGAGACGCAGGGAGTGACGCAGGGAGTGACGCAGGGAGAGGCGCAGGGAGAGGCGCAGGGAGAGACGCAGGGAGTGACGCAGGGAGTGACGCAGGGAGAGACGCAGGGAGTGACGCAGGGAGTGACGCAGGGAGAGACGCAGGGAGAGACGCAGGGAGTGACGCAGGGAGAGACGCAGGGAGTGACGCAGGGAGAGACGCAGGGAGAGACGCAGGGAGTGACGCAGGGAGTGACGCAGGGAGAGACGCAGGGAGTGACGCAGGGAGTGACGCAGGGAGAGACGCAGGGAGAGACGCAGGGAGTGACGCAGGGAGAGACGCAGGGAGTGACGCAGGGAGAGACGCAGGGAGAGACGCAGGGAGTGGCGCAGGGAGAGGCGCAGGGAGAGGCGCAGGGAGAGGCGCAGGGAGAGGCGCAGGGAGTGACGCAGGGAGAGACGCAGGGAGAGACGCAGGGAGTGACGCAGGGAGAGACGCAGGGAGAGACGCAGGGAGAGACGCAGGGAGTGACGCAGGGAGAGACGCAGGGAGAGACGCAGGGAGTAGTGGGCGGGGTATGATTAATATATAATCCTGCCTTTCCTTTCTATCCAGGGTTAAACCAACTACTAATGATAACCCCCCATCTATTTGTGGGGTGCTGCACCCAACAGGTATTGCAGGTAACAGTTACTCCACTTATAGATGATTGGGTGCAGTATTGCTTCCCAGCAGCCAATGGAAATTCTTCCCCCTAGGGCTGCAACAGATCCGTTATTGCACCCCCCCAGGACTTGTGCAGATGTGAGTAGACAGCACCCTATTTGCTGTGATCCCTCTGCACCCCCCAGTTGACTCTATAGGCCAGGGCCCCCCATGCAGCACCTAGAGGCGTTGCCTTACCGCGACGTCTTCTCATTCCCTGATGTCAGGTGACAATTCACGAAACCAAAGGACGTCCCATTGAACATGAAGGAGATCCCCACGGCTCCCTTATTCCCTGGGGGCAGAAAAGAGAATGGAATATTCCGCCATTAGAGCAAGTGTAAATCCGGCGCTGCCATACTGCTTGCTATAACAGTAACATTAGCTGAACAAGCAGTAGGTGGGGCTCAGCCCACAAGCAGGCAGGGGTTGGGGCACTCACCCAGGGTGTTGGCGATCCCAGTTTTCACACTGGACGTGCTGATGTGGCTGATCCGGTTCTCGTGTTCCGGTCGCACCAGCACCACGATTTTAATGTTCCACAGGGACTGCATGGCCACCTACAGACAGAAGCAGAGGCAAAATGCAGCAGCTACAAATCTGATCAAGGGACAATGGTTAAATTGCAGTTGGTCTTTATTTTTAATTTGCGCTGTAATGTGTATAATTATAAATATATATATAAACGCACACACACACAAACACACTGTATTTAGAAACCCCACATGGAAATGTTCCTGCAGGATTATTTGCGATACTGCTGCTGCACAAAGTCCTGGGGGGAAGCAAATTACTGTGCACTCATTGCTTCCTGTCCTGTAAGGGGGAACCCTCTGTGAGAGTGGGTTCATATAAAATCTTACCCCTTGAGACAGTGGCACAGGGCGGAGTCTGAGGCCCAGAAATGCAACAATGGGCACAATTTGGGGCATTAACCTGCAGCAACCAATCAGAGATTTGCTTTCGTTATTCTACCTAGAACTGCTGACTGGTTGCCATGGGTAACTGCCCTGGAGAACCTGTGTGGTAAATATGTCCTTAATTTGGCAATGGTTTAGTCATCCTGGCCCTAGGCTTCTCCCTCCTGCATGATGTTTGATGTGGTTACTATGGTCAGACACCCCAGCAACAAGACAGCAGAAACAGGCTTGTTAGTACTGTACCAATGCCATATCACTTATCTATTTTCCTATACATGCATTCATACCCCTGCCCGGTTGCTAAGGTGAGGACATTAGCAACCAGACACAGCAGGATGAGAGAGACAAGCAGAACAGTCAGAAACTAGAACAACAAAGAGCAACTGCAACTTGTCTGAGATTTGTGGGGTGAACATCCCCTTGAGTGAAGGGGGCCAGGAAGAGGCGTGTCCTATTATGAGGGGGTGGGATTTACTCACAGGCCGATACTCGATCTCCGTGCACTCCTTCAGCACCCCCCGCAGGAAGTCCACCCACTCCTTGTCCCCCATGGAGTTCTCCTGCGTCCCAAACACATAGATATCATGGGGGATGGTCACTGCCATGTCGTCCAGAGTCTTGCCCAGGCCCTTGGAACAGAACCAGGAAGTGATGTTCTTCTGGGGGGGAACACTTCCTGTGGATAAGGTCACATGACATCAGAACTGTAAATAGCAGATATGTTTCCATGGAGATAAGATTTAGGGGACCCAGACAGGATACTGGATTTTGGGTCTCCACACATATTTACTGGCCCAGCCCAGGGCTACTCCCATATACAGGCTGTGTGCCTGCCCCCCCCCCCCCAACCCAACACTGCCCAGTTACACCCCCCCCAGCCTAATACAGCCCAGTTACACCCCCCCCCAGCCTAATACAGCCCAGTTACACCCCCCCCCCCCAGCCTAATACAGCCCAGTTACACCCCCCACCTGGTTCAACCCAACACAGCCCCAGTTACACCCCCCAGCCTAATACAGCCCAGTTACACCCCCCCCAGCCTAATACAGCCCAGTTACACCCCCCGCCTGGTTCAACCCAACACAGCCCAGTTACACCCCCCCCAGCCTAATACAGCCCAGTTACACCCCCCCCAGCCCTAATACAGCCCAGTTACACCCCCCCAGCCTAATACAGCCCAGTTACACCCCCGCCTGGTTCAACCCAACACTGCCCAATTACACCCCCCCCAGCCTAATACAGCCCAGTTACACCCCCCCAGCCTAATACAGCCCAGTTACAACCCCCCGCCTGGTTCAACCCAACACTGCCCAATTACACCCCCCCCAGCCTAATACAGCCCAGTTACACCCCCCGCCTGGTCCAACCCAACACTGCCCAGTTACACCCCCCCCCAGCCTAATACAGCCCAGTTACACACCCCCCCCAGCCTAATACAGCCCAGTTACCCCCCCCAGCCTAATACAGCCCAGTTACAACCCCCCCAGCCTAATACAGCCCAGTTACACCCCCCCCCAGCCTAATACAGCCCAGTTACACCCCCCCAGCCTAATACAGCCCAGTTACACCCCCCCGCCTGGTTCAACCCAACACTGCCCAGTTACACCCCCCCCCCAGCCTAATACAGCCCAGTTACACCCCCCGCCTGGTCCAACCCAACACTGCCAGTTACACCCCCCCCAGCCCTAATACAGCCCAGTTACACCCCCCCAGCCTAATACAGCCCAGTTACCCCCCCCCAGCCTAATACAGCCCAGTTACCCCCCCCAGCCTAATACAGCCCAGTTACCCCCCCCCAGCCTAATACAGCCCAGTTACCCCCCCCCCAGCCTAATACAGCCCAGTTACCCCCCCCCCCCCAGCCTAATACAGCCCAGTTACACCCCCCGCCTGGTCCAACCCAACACTGCCCAGTTACACCCCCCCCCCAGCCTAATACAGCCCAGTTACACCCCCCCAGCCTAATACAGCCCAGTTACACCCCCCCCCCAGCCCTAATACAGCCCAGTTACACCCCCCCCCCAGCCTAATACAGCCCAGTTACACCCCCCCCAGCCTAATACAGCCCAGTTACACCCCCCCAGCCTAATACAGCCCAGTTACACCCCCCCCAGCCTAATACAGCCCAGTTCCCCCCCCCCAGCCTAATACCAGCCCCAGTTACACCCCCCCCCCCCAGCCTAATACAGCCCAGTTACACCCCCCCAGCCTAATACAGCCCAGTTACACCCCCCCCGCCTGGTTCAACCCAACACTGCCCAGTTACAACCCCCCCCCAGCCTAATACAGCCCAGTTACACCCCCCCCAGCCTAATACAGCCCAGTTACACCCCCCCCAGCCTAATACAGCCCAGTTACACCCCCCCAGCCTAATACAGCCCAGTTACACCCCCCCCCAGCCTAATACAGCCCAGTTCCCCCCCCCCAGCCTAATACAGCCCAGTTACACCCCCCCCCCCCAGCCTAATACAGCCCAGTTACACCCCCCCAGCCTAATACAGCCCAGTTACACCCCCCGCCTGGTTCAACCCAACACTGCCCAGTTACACCCCCCCCCAGCCTAATACAGCCCAGTTACACCCCCCGCCTGGTTCAACCCAACACTGCCCAGTTACACCCCCACAACCCAACACAGCCCAGTTACACCCCCCCAGCCTAATACAGCCCAGTTACACCCCCCAGCCTAATACAGCCCAGTTACACCCCCCCAGCCTAATACAGCCCAGTTACACCCCCCAGCCTAATACAGCCCAGTTACACCCCCCCCAGCCTAATACAGCCCAGTTACACCCCCCCCCAGCCTAATACAGCCCAGTTACACCCCCCCCAGCCTAATACAGCCCAGTTACACCCCCCACAACCCAACCACAGCCCAGTTACACCCCCCAGCCTAATACAGCCCCAGTTACACCCCCCCAGCCCTAATACAGCCCAGTTACACCCCCCCAGCCTAATACAGCCCAGTTACACCCCCCCCAGCCTATTACAGCCCAGTTTACACCCCCCCCAGCCTAATACAGCCCCAGTTACACCCCCCGCCTGGTCCAACCCAACACAGCCCAGTTACAACCCCCCCCCCAAAACAAAGCCCAGTTTACACCCCCCGCCCAACACAGCCCAGTTACACTTCCCCCCCGACCAACACAGCCCAGTTACACCCCCCCGCCCCAACACAGCCCAGTTACACTTCCCCCCCGACCGACACAGCCCAGTTACACCCCCCCGACCGACACAGCCCAGTTACACCCCCCCGACCGACACAGCCCCAGTTACACCCCCCCCGACCAACACAGCCCAGTTACACCCCCCCGACCAACACAGCCCAGTTACACCCCCCCCCGCCCAACACAGCCCAGTTACACCCCCCCCGCCCCAACAACAGCCCAGTTACACCCCCCCCGCCCAACCACAGCCCCAGTTACACCCCCCCCGCCCAACACAGCCCAGTTACACCCCCCCCGCCCAACACAGCCCAGTTACACCCCCCCCGCCCAACACAGCCCAGTTAACACCCCCCCCCGCCCAACACAGCCCAGTTACACCCCCCCCGCCCAACACAGCCCAGTTACACCCCCCCCGCCCACACAGCCCAGTTACACCCCCCCGCCCAACACAGCCAGTACACCCCCCCCTGCCCAACACAGCCCAGTTACACTTCCCCCCCCGACCAACACAGCCCAGTTACACCCCCCCCGGCCCCAACACAGCCCAGTTACACCCCCCCCCGCCCAACACAGCCCAATTACACCCCCCGCCCAACACAGCCCAGTTACACCCCCCCGCCCAACACAGCCCAGTTACACCCCCCCCACCCAACACAGCCTAGTTACACCCCCCCGCCCAACACAGCCCAGTTACACCCCCCCGCCCAACACAGCCCAGTTACACCCCCCCCACCCAACACAGCCTAGTTACACCCCCACCGCCCAACACAGCTCAGTTACACCCCCCCCGCCCAACACAGCTCAGTTACACCCCCCCGCCCAACACAGCCCAGTTACACCCCCCCGCCCAACACAGCCCAGTTACACCCCCCCGCCCAACACAGCCTCAGTTACACCCCCCCCGCCCAACACAGCTCAGTTACACCCCCCCGCCCAACACAGCTCAGTTACACCCCCCCGCCCAACACAGCCCAGTTACACCCCCCTGCCCAAAACAGCCCAGTTACGCCTCCTGCTGCCCACCCTCTGATCCCATAAATGCCAATGCCTCTGGACCACCCACATACAGGCCCCTCCCCTTACGCACCCATATTCCAGGTTCCAATGAAGACAGAGATCATGTCCGGCTCGTCCTGATTGGAGTGTTTGTTCTTCATCAGCTGCAGCAACTGGCAAAAGGCTTCCCTCTTCTGTACGGGAAATGGAACATTCCGGTGAGATTCCAACCAACAGAACCTCCCATTCCCTCGCCCCCTATCAGCACAGTGTGATGGTACATTCCTGTGTGTTTATCCCTATGGGGTGGAGCTGCCATACTGCTACCCAAGGGGCACATAAAGCCTCTTACCCTGGCGCTGACAAAGATGAAGTCCTTGCGTTGCGTCTTGTCTTTCTCTTTCTCAAACACAATGCCAAGCTTGCAGGGCACCCGCTGGGACTTTATCAGCTGTCGGACTGGAACAAAAGAGGGTCAGTACATTACCCAGAACCGGCCAGTAACCATCTGCCCCAATAGGTGCTTCTTTGGCCAGAAACTGCCTCTGCATCATAATAACAAGCTCTTGTAATGCCTTCCTGCGCCAGCAGAGGGCACCAGAGACTCCCGGTCTGTGCCTCTTTATTGTTGGCTATAAAAAACTTGGCAGTGAACAGGTTAATTCTAGAGCCTTGCTGGCCTGCCCATTAAGGTAATGGAGGGCTATAAAGCTGGGGGTATCGGCCATAAGATGCCCCGCCCTGGCACAGGGAATTCCTACACAGACCAAACAAACCTGCAGGAATATCCCCTATAAATGCCCCAGTGTGCAATTAAAGGGGAAGTATACTATTTTTTTAGTCTAAATGTGAGCGAGCAGGAGTCTCCCTGCTGATCCCATGAGGGCCCGGCCAGTTCCATGTGAATGATCTGTAGCTCAGCCACAGGGGGAGGCGCTATTCTATTGCCATCTATGGGAGGAATGGGCCCTGGGAGCTGGTGGAAGGTGGTACTGCACCTCACATAACGAGGGGATGGAGTGGAAGTGTTGGGCAGGAAGGCCGGGGGGGGGGGGGGGCAATGGGGCAGTTAGAGGGCCCCCAATAACAAATTCCTCACTTTTCTCGTGAGTGAACGTGTTCCAGTCCTCCTGAGACTCCTTCACCTTCTTCATCACCACCAGTTTCCCTCCTTCCACATCCACATTCAGTGAGTATTTCTGTGACTTCACGATCTTAGTCAGGTCAGCCATGTCCAGTTTCACCTGAGCACGAGCAGGGGGTCAGTTCCTATAGCAACGGCCATTCTCTACCTTATCTACGTACCGCCCCCCCCCCCAAACTGTGTATTCCCCCCCATACTACTCACCCCCCCACTCACTATCCCCCCATACTCACCCCCCACTCACTATCCCCCCATACTCCCCCCTCACTCACTATCCCCCCATACTCACCCCTCACTCACTATCCCCCCATACTCACCCCTCACTCACTATCCCCCCATACTCACCCCTCACTCACTATCCCCCATACTTCCCCCCTCACTCACTATCCCCCCATACTCACCCCCCACTCACTATCCCCCCATACTCACCCCCCACTCACTATCCCCCATACTCACCCCCCCCCCCCACTCCACCTCATCACTTCCCCCATATCCATACTCACGCCCACTCACTATCCCCCCATACTCACCTCACTATCCCCATACTCACTCACTATCCCCCATACTCCCCCCTCACTCACTATCCCCATACTACTCCCCACTCACTACCCCATACTCACCCCCCCTCACTATCCCCCATACTCACCCCTCACTCACTATCCCATACTCACCCCCACTCACTATCCCCCCATACTCACCCACTCACTATCCCCCATATCCCCCATCACTCCCCCCATACTCACCCCCACTCACTATCCCCCATACTCACCCCCACTCACTATCCCCCATACTCACCTCACTCACCCTCACTCTCCACTATCCCCCCATACTCACCCCTCACTCACTATCCCCCCATTACTCACCCTCACTCACTATCCCCCATACTCACCCCTCACTCACTATCCCCCATACTCACCCCTCACTCACTAATCCCCCCATACTCACCCTCACTCACTATCCCCCCATACTCACCAACCACCCCACTCACTATCCCCCCATACTCACCCCTCACTCACTATCCCCCCATACTCACCCCTCACTCACTATCCCCCCATACTCACCCCTCACTCACTATCCCCCCATACTCACCCTCACTACCCCCCATACTCACCCCTCACTCACTATCCCCCATACTCACCCCCCACTCACTATCCCCCATACTCACCCCTTACTCACTATCCCCCCATACTCACCCCTCACTCACTATCCCCCCATACTCACCCCTCACTCACTATCCCCCCATTACTCACCCCTCACTCACTATCCCCCCATACTCACCCCTCACTTCACTATCCCCCCATACTCACCCCTCACTATCCCCCCATACTCACCCCTCACTCACTATCCCCCATACTCACCCCCACTCACTATCCCCCCATACTCACCCCTCACTCACTATCCCCCCATACTCACCCCTCACTCACTATCCCCCATACTCACCCCTCACTCACTATCCCCCCATACTCACCCCTCACTATCCCCCCATACTCACCCCTCACTCACTATCCCCCATACTCACCCCCCACTCACTATCCCCCATATCACCCCTCACTCACTATCCCCCATTACTCACCCCCCACTCACTATCCCCCATACTCACCCCTTACTAGCGTACTCACTATGCCCCATTCTCACCCTGATGGGGGAGGAGCGTACAGGGGGCGGAGACTCACCTCGAATGACTGCACTGGGACACTCTTGCACTTCCTGGAGGACTGGGAGGTTGGGGCAGATTGCGCAGAGCAGCTCATGTCCTGCAGAGCCTTCAGTGCCTGGGGGGGGGGGGCAGAGGCAGAATGTTACACCCCCACTCTAACCCTGACTGGGGGGGCTGCCCATTCACCTATCTGCCGGCCCGCAGTGAGGGGAATAAGCACCAGAGCAACAGTGAGACATGTTCCCCAGCTGCCACACTGGATGCCCCTCCCACAGCGTCACCCCAACACCCCTTAACTTCTGGGTAACACCCCACGTTTGTATTCAGTGAGAGAGGGACCCATCACTCCAGCATCTCTAGGTCACCCATCCCATGCACCCACCATACCTGTGCCCTCGGGTCCATCATGCCAGGCACAGGGGCAAGCAGCCCTACAATGTGACCCCAGCAGCCCCCCGGTCTCTCCCGCCCCCAGGACTTACCTTCTTTTCAATGTTGGACAGAAAGTCCTTGAGGACAGAGAGTTTCATGACCAGGTTCTCCAGCTCCTGCTCTCCCGGTTGGCTGGCACACTGTCCAATGGGAAGAGACCCCCATGAGAAATGTGGGGTTTAGTGCAGATACTGGGGTGTATGGGGGGCACAATGGGAGGCACAGGAGGGAACAATGGGGGGCACAATGGGGGGCACAATGGGGCACAGGAGGGCACAATGGGGGGCACAATGGGGGGCACAGGAGGGCACAATGGGGGGCACAGGAGGGCTCCTCACCTGCTGGAGGATCTTGGAGACGGTGGAGGTGGAACTTTGTTGGTCAAAGATCTTGGAGAGAATTTCCAGCCCAGACAGGACTTTATCCACCTCCCTGTTATTGGTCGGTACAAAAGGCAACAATCAACTGTTAGGTCTCGTGTGGGCCGGGCTCCTGGGGGCCCCAATAATGGGTCGGTGTGTGGCCCCCCGGTACTTACCCATGCAGCCGCTTGCACGACACCACCAGAGTCTTGTTCAAATGAGGCAGGTTGGTGGCTCCGGATCTAACGGCCTCCAGGTCCAGCGCGTAACTGCCCTTCAGGTACTCGTGCGAGATGGTGCTCAGCCCATTGGGGCAACTGGGGGGTAAGGAACAGAGGGGACAGGACTCACTAGGGGCCCAATACCCCGAGACTAAGGGGGCAGGACTCACTAGGGGCCCAATACCCCGAGACTAAGGGGGCAGGACTCACTAGGGGCCCAATACCCCGAGACTAAGGGGACAGGAGCTCACTAGGAGCCCAATACCCCGAGACTAAGGGGGCAGGACTCACTAGGGGCCCCAATACCCCGAGACTAAGGGGACAGGACTCACTAGGAGCCCAATTCCCCTGAGACTAAGGGGACAGGAGCTCACTAGGGGCCCAATACCCCGAGACTAAGGTGACAGGAGCTCACTAGGGGCCCCAATACCCCGAGACAGAGGGGACAGGAGCTCACTAGGGGCCCCAATACCCCGAGACAGAGGGGACAGGAGCTCACTAGGGGCCACACTACCCTGAGACAGAGGGGACAGGACTCACTAGGGGCCACACTACCCCGAGACAGAGGGGACAGGAGCTCACTAGGGGCCCCAATACCCCGAGACAGAGGGGACAGGAGCTCACTAGGGGCCCCAATACCTCGAGACAGAGGGGACAGGAGCTCACTAGGGGCCCCAATACCCCGAGACAGAGGGGACAGGAGCTCACTAGGGGCCACACTACCCATAGTAAGAGATGGCACTGAGGCAATACCTTTCAGTGAAGCTGGCATCCTGCCCACACGCTGGGGGGCTCTGCGCCCCACTGAAACTTGCTGATGCCGAGCGAGGGGGGAGAGGCGGCTTCTCATCTTCCCCATCTGGAAGAAACAGGAACGGGAAATAACCACAACCATGTCATATACACGAGTCTGGCGGGTAACACAGTGGGGGAGACAGGGGCCGGTGGGTAACACAGTGGGGGAGACAGGGGCCGGCGGGTAACACAGTGGGGGAGACAGGGGCCGGCGGGTAACACAGTGGGGGAGACAGGGGCCGGCGGGTAACACAGTGGGGGAGACAGGGGCCGGCGGGTAACACAGTGGGGGAGACAGGGGCCGGTGGGTAACACAGTGGGGGAGACAGGGGCCGGTGGGTAACACAGTGGGGGAGACAGGGGCCGGTGGGTAACACAGTGGGGGAGACAGGGGGCCGGTGGGTAACACAGTGGGGGAGACAGGGGCCGGCGGGTAACACAGTGGGGGAGACAGGGGCCGGCGGGTAACACAGTGGGGGAGACAGGGGCCGGCGGGTAACACAGTGGGGGAGACAGGGGCCGGCGGGTAACACAGTGGGGGAGACAGGGGCCGGCGGTAACACAGTGGGGGAGACAGGGGTCGGCGGGTAACACAGTGGGGGAGACAGGGGTCGGTGGTAACCAGTGGGGAGACAGGGGCCGGCGGTAACACAGTGGGGGAGACAGGGGCTGGAGGGTAACACAGTGGGGGAGACAGGGGCCGGCGGGTAACACAGTGGGGGAGACAGGGGCCGGTGGGTAACACAGTGGGGGAGACAGGGGCCGGTGGGTAACACAGTGGGGGAGACAGGGGCCGGCGGGTAACACAGTGGGGGAGACAGGGGCCGGTGGGTAACACAGTGGGGGAGACAGGGGCCGGCGGGTAACACAGTGGGGGAGACAGGGGCCGGCGGGTAACACAGTGGGGGAGACAGGGGTCGGCGGGTAACACAGTGGGGGAGACAGGGGTCGGTGGGTAACACAGTGGGGGAGACAGGGGCCGGCGGGTAACACAGTGGGGGAGACAGGGGCCGGCGGGTAACACAGTGGGGGAGACAGGGGCCGGCGGGTAACACAGTGGGGGAGACAGGGGCACAAACTACTTCTGCCCCCTGTGTGTGGGGGATGGGGGAATCCCAATGCCGAATGGCACAACCCATTGTCCATCGCACTCCTATACAAGCACAGACAATATAATGCTGGTAGTGGGGCAGAACCCAATTGCCCAATCTGAGGGGCAGCTTTTGTGCGTAACACAGGACGTGCCCCGAGGGGGCGTATTTATTAGTCAGTGCTGAGCGGCAGCTGTGGGGCCCCCGGCATCGCATTCCTGCGGCCGGAACACTCGGGGGGGTCGGGGGGGGGGCATCATATTGCTAAACTGTAACTCCCAGCGGCCGGTCTGCTCCCTGCTTCATAGTCATTTTAGGGTGCATTTCCCCTTTAGGGGGGCACAGAGTTGATCAGCCCCCCAGGCCATGGGCCCCCTACCTGAGTAATCTCTGTCCTCGGCCACGTCCTTCTCTCGCTCCACGGGGTACAGCAGGGTGCACACCATGCCCTGATTGGGCTGCAGGTACAGAGCAATCAGATCCCCCAAAGTCTTGAAGCGCCGCACCTGCACCCCCTGAGAGGTCTGTGGGGAGAGAGAAGATCCGCGGGTCAGAACATCACATGATAAAGATCCCCCCCAGTCCGACTTGGCCCAGTAGCCCCCAAGGGGTGGGGCATCTTAGCCAATCTTTCATTTGGTTGCCAGGATCAGTGACCCCGACAACCAAGCAGTTCAATTATCTGGAGGCGGAACCCAAACAAACAATAAACATGAAACTTGACAGCGACAGAAAATTCGAAGGTGAATTTCCCCTTTAACATCGGCGCGTTTCATACGGTCGCCCACTTCCTGCTGATCGGCATCTGATCAGGCTGCACCCCGACTCTCTGCTCCCCCCCCTGACCCCTCACTGCCTCTCATACTAACAGAACCCCAGTTCCACTCAATGTGGGGGTACCCCAAGGCTCTGTACTCAATGTGGGGGTACCCCAGGGCTCTGTACTCAATGCGGGGGTACCCCAGGGCTCTGTACTCAATGCGGGGGTACCCCAAGGCTCTGTACTCAATGTGGGGGTACCCCAAGGCTCTGTACTCAATGTGGGGGTACCCCAAGGCTCTGTACTCAATGTGGGGGTACCCCAAGGCTCTGTACTCAATGTGGGGGTACCCCAAGGCTCTGTACTCAATGTGGGGGTACCCCAAGGCTCTGTACTCAATGTGGGGGTACCCCAAGGCTCTGTACTCAATGTGGGGGTACCCCAAGGCTCTGTACTCAATGTGGGGGTACCCCAAGGCTCTGTACTCAATGCGGGGGTACCCCAGGGCTCTGTACTCAATGCGGGGGTACCCCAGGGCTCTGTACTCAATGCGGGGGTACCCCAGGGCTCTGTACTCAATGCGGGGGTACCCCAGGGCTCTGTACTCAATGCGGGGGTACCCCAGGGCTCTGTACTCAATGCGGGGGTACCCCAGGGCTCTGTACTCAATGTGGGGGTACCCCAGGGCTCTGTACTCAATGTGGGGGTACCCCAGGGCTCTGTACTCAATGTGGGGGTACCCCAAGGCTCTGTACTAAATGTGGGGGTACCCCAGGGCTCTGTACTCAATGTACTCAAGGCTCTGTACTAAATGCGGGGGTACCCCAAGGCTCTGTACTAAATGCGGGGGTACCCCAGGGCATCTTGATCATCTTGGTGCCTGAGCCGGTCCTACCCCCCCCACTATCTCCATTGGTGGAACTTTAACCCTGTCAGTTCGGCACCGTGTTTGGGGGGGGGGTGATTTTTGACTCACCCTTCTCCAGCCATATTAACCACTCCCTCTCTGACTATATTAACCCCTCCCTCTCCTCCTCTCAGCCATATTAACACCTTCCCTGACCATTTTAACCCCTTCCTCTCCATCTCTGACCATATTAACCTCTCCCTCTCCTTCTCAGACCATATTAACACCTTCCCTGACCATATTAACACCTTCCCTGACCATTTTAACCCCTTCCTCTCCATCTCTGACCATATTAACCCCTCCCTCTCCTTCTCAGAGCATATTAACCCCTCCCTCTCTGACCATATTAACACCTTCCCTGACCATATTAACACCTTCCCTGACCATAATAACCCCTTCCTCTTCATCTCTGACCATATTAACCCCTCCCTCTCCTTCTCTGACCATATTAACACAACTGTCAGAACCAGTCACTTTTTCTTACAAAATCTGTCCCTTTCTTTCCCAACTAGACAACTGTAACCTGCTACTAACCGGCCTCCCTAACTCCCATCTCTCCCCCCCACAGTCTGTATTAAATACTGCTGCCAGACTCCTCGTTCCTGGCCGACCCCTCCGCTCCAAAAACTGTAAACTGATACACTGTACCTTTAAATGGGAAGTATAACCTATAAATGACAAATAGATGGCTCGGCCATAACTGGGCGGAGCTTTATTCAATACTTATTCTATTGCACCAACCTCCTCAGTGACTGCTAATATCCTTATCATTTACAGTAGGGGGTACATTATCCCTTATAATACATGAGTGATACTCAGAGTTCCCTGTATAACTCAGCCTGCAGCCTTGTGCCTTTATATGGGGGGCACAGAACCCCTCAGTGACTGCTAATATCCTTATCATTTACAGTAGGGGGTACATTATCCCTTATAATACATGAGTGATACTCAGAGTTCCCTGTATAACTCAGCCTGCAGCCTTGTGCCTTTATATGGGGGGCACAGAACCCCTCAGTGACTGCTAATATCCTTATCATTTACAGTAGGGGGTACATTATCCCTTATAATACATGAGTGATACTCAGAGTTCCCTGTATAACTCAGCCTGCAGCCTTGTGCCTTTATATGGGGGGCACAGAACCCCTCAGTGACTGCTAATATCCTTATCATTTACAGTAGGGGGTACATTATCCCTTATAATACATGAGTGATACTCAGAGTTCCTGTAATAACTCAGCCTGCAGCCTTGTGCCTTTATATGGGGGGCACAGAACCCCTCAGTGACTGCTAATATCCTTATCATTTACAGTAGGGGGTACATTATCCCTTATAATACATGAGTGATACTCAGAGTTCCCTGTATAACTCAGCCTGCAGCCTTGTGCCTTTATATGGGGGGCACAGAACCCCTCAGTGACTGCTAATATCCTTATCATTTACAGTAGGGGGTACTAGGCTATGGATTCCCAGTGGTGCTGGGAGATGAATCACAGGTACAGAGCCGGGGGAGAGTGGGGGGGAGACAGGGGGCAGCGCAGCCCCCCACAGACGCCAATGGCGGCAGCAACTCCCAGCTGTCACGGTACATAGGGCCCATTGTGCCGAGTGCGGTGGGACACACGGACACCTGTTGCGCAGCTGCCCCCACTGTCTAGACTGGCGCTGTGAGCGAGGGTCCCCGGTAACAGTCACTGCAGCTGTTAGTGCCCCCCCCACATTTCAGCATCTTCCTGCCGCAGCCATGATAAACTGTCACATGGAAATGCCCTGCTGCCCCCCCCCCCCACCACCCTGACAGGAACAGCTGCCCAAATAAATGGCCAACAAAACCCTGTGTAATATAGTGAGTATTATATATATTATCCTCCCGACGGTGAGGTGCAGTAATCAGGCACTAGCATGCTGGGAGTAACAATGCCTTCCTTTGCTGATGGTGAGATCCCCTTCCCTCCCCACCCCCAATGTATCATTCATTCCCCCTCTCTGGGTAGGGAACCCCATAACCTGACTGCCCTTACAGTAAGGAACCCCTTCCTATGCTGATGGTGAGATCCCCTTTCCTCCCCACCCCCAATGTATCACTCATTCCCCCTCACTTGGTAGGGAACACCATAACCTGACTGCCCTTACAGTAAGGAGCCCCTTCCTATGCTGATGGTGAGATCCCCTTTCCTCCCCACCCCCAGTGTATCACTCATTCCCCCCCTCTTGGTAGGGAACCCCATAACCTGACTGCCCTTACAGTAAGGAACCCCTTCCTATGCTGATGGTGAGATCCCCTTTCCTCCCACCCCCAATGTATCACTCATTCCCCTCTCTTGGTAGGGAACCCCATAACCTGACTGCCCTTACAGTAAGGAACCCCTTCCTATGCTGATGGTGAGATCCCCTTTCCTCCCCACCCCCAATGTATCACTCATTCCCCCTCTCTGGGTAGGGAACCCCATAACCTGACTGCCCTTACAGTAAGGAACCCCTTCCTATGCTGATGGTGAGATCCCCTTTCCCCCCACCCCCAATGTATCACTCATTCCCCCTCTCTTGGTAGGGAACCCCATAACCTGAGTGCCCTTACAGTAAGGAACCCCTTCCTATGCTGATGGTGAAATCTCCTTTCCTCCCCAGACCCAATGTATCACTCATTCCCCCTCTCTTGGTAGGGAACCCCATAACCTGAGTGCCCTTACAGTAAGGAACCCCTTCCTATGCTGATGGTGAAATCTCCTTTCCTCCCCAGACCCAATGTATCACTCATTCCCCCTCTCTTGGTAGGGAACCCCATAACCTGAGTGCCCTTACAGTAAGGAACCCCTTCCTATGCTGATGGTGAAATCTCCTTTCCTCCCCACCCCCAATGTATCACTCATTCCCCCTCTCTTGGTAGGGAACCCCATAACCTGACTGCCCTTACAGTAAGGAACCCCTTCCTATGCTGATGGTGAAATCTCCTGTACAGGAAACCTTTAAAGCTACGAAACCTCCTCTGTACCTCAGAATCTTTCAGGTTAATAAAAGTGAGAGAGAGAAATGAGGGTTTTGGGGTTCAGTTTGAAGCTGGAGGTTCAGGGAACATAATATTGCAGTTGATGGCAAGTACCTGCACAGCCAGGTAGTCCTCCTCATCGGGCAGGATCCGGTACGTGTGCACGTGCTTCTGGTACCTGCAGGGACAAGGGATTGGACTGTGAGTCGATGAAGCAGAATCTGTTGGGGGGAGGATTATAAGGTGCTGCTCCCCCAGGGACATATAAATAGGGGTCCCCCCCACCCATGAGAGTGCCGGGCTCAGCTGTCCTGAGATAAAACAAGGGTTTGTGGTTCAAGAACATGAATTGCCCTGGGGCAGATACAGACAGGGTAAGTGCCTCCTCTGTGAGTGGTGCCCAACAGGGCACTTACTGGCATTTACTCATTGGCCCCACAGGGCACTTATTGGCATTCTTCATTGGCTGCTGCCCCAGTACCAGTAGGACCAGCTATCCCCCAGGGCCAATCACACACAAGCCCACCAAGGATACCCCTAATTCCAGTCTGGTAATGCCCAGCTTTGTAGCCCAATGTGCCCCCACCAGGGGGCCCCAATATTAATGCATTGGTCCCCTTGGCCCTGCCAACCAGTACACCAAAGCCTCAATAAACAAACCCCTCCCCTGACCGACCCCAGACACGCCCCATTATGCCAAAACTCCGTTCCCCCTTAAGTCACATTTTTACATCTCTTTGGGCCCCTGACTGCAGCACCCCCTGTACCCCCTTATGGCAGGCCTGAGGACAGGCAATTGGGGTGCTGGGGCAGAGGCAGCTGGGAAATAAACCCCGGGGAACATGGGAGAGGCCTGGGCTAGAGCTGCTGCTGGTTCTGTTGGGCAGGTCAGTTTGGGTTATAGGAAACGCAGAGACTGGCACAGACCAGAGCCTTCAGGCAACAGGCGCCCCTGCCCACACCTGCCCCAAAGCAGCAAACAAATGCCCAACCCACAACAAACATATTATGGGTACCAGCTGCCAGCTGTGCCTCGCTCTTCCTCCTAGAGGTGACACTTAGGTGCCTGGCAGCAAAGTCTGGCCCTGCGGAGTCCGCAGCCATAGTTACACTAACCCCTGCAGCCCTGTCCCTGCCCAGCAGAACTAAGTGAGCACAATCACTTTTTACAGACCCCTGCAGCTCCAGACCCTGTGTGAGCACTGCCCTGGGCCAAAGTGACTACGTGACCCCTGCAGCTCCAGACCCTGTGTGAGCACTGCCCTGGGCCAAAGTGACTACGTGACCCCTGCAGCTCCAGACCCTGTGTGAGCACTGCCCTGGGCCAAGGTGACTACGTGACCCCTGCAGCTCCAGATTCCCTGAGGGGTTGCAACCATAGTCAACTTGGCCCTGTGTGAGCACTGCCCTGGGCCAAAGTGACTACGTGACCCCTGCAGCTCCAGACCCTTGAGCACTGCCCTGGCCAAAGTGACTACGTGACCCCTGCAGCTCCAGACCCTGTGTGATAGTATCCCTAGCCTGCCCTGGCAACAGTGACTACGTGACCCTGCAGCTCCAGACCCTGTGTGAGCACTGCCCTGGGCCAAAGTGACTACGTGACCCCTGCAGCTCCAGGGACCCTGTGTGAGCACTGCCCTGGGCCAAGGTCGACTACGTACCCGTTGACCCCTGCAGCTCCAGACCCTGTGTGAGCCATCCACTGCCCACCAAGGTGACTACGTGACCCCTGCAGCTCCAGACCCTGTGTGAGCACTGCCCTGGGCCAAAGTGACTACGTGACCCCTGCAGCTCCAGACCCTGTGTGAGCACTGCCCTGGGCCAAGGTGACTACGTGACCCCTGCAGCTCCAGACCCTGTGTGAGCACTGCCCTGGGCAGTGCTCACAACAAAGGTGACTACGTGACCCTGCAGCTCCAGACCCTGTGTGAGCACTGCCCTGGGCCAAGTTACTACGTGACCCCTGCAGCTCCAGACCCTGTGTGAGCACTGCCCTGGGCCAAGTGACTACGTGACCCCTCAGCTCCAGACCCTGTGTGAGCACTGCCCTGCCCAAATGACTACGTGACCCTGCAGCTCCAGACCCTGTGTGAGCACTGCCCTGGCCAAGTGACTACGTGACCCCTGCAGCTCCAGACCCTGTGTGAGCACTGCCCCGGGCCATGTGACTACGTGACCCCTGCAGCTCCAGACCCTGTGTGAGCACTGCCCTGGGCCAAGGTGACTACGTGACCCCTGCAGCTCCAGACCCTGTGTGAGCACTGCCCTGGGCCAAGGTGACTATGTGACCCCTGCAGCTCCAGACCCTGTGTGAGCACTAGCCCGGCCAAGGTGACTACGTGACCCTGCAGCTCCAGACCCTGTGTGAGCACTTGCCTGGGCCAAGGTGACTACGTGACCCCTGCAGCTCCAGACCCTGTGTGAGCACTGCCCTGGGCCAAGGTGACTACGTGACCCCTGCAGCTCCAGACCCTGTGTGAGCACTGCCCTGGGCCAAGGTGACTACGTGACCCCTGCAGCTCCAGACCCTGTGTGAGCACTGCCCTGGGCCAAGGTGACTACGTGACCCCTGCAGCTCCAGACCCTGTGTGAGCACTGCCCTGGGCCAAGGTGACTACGTGACCCCTGCAGCTCCAGACCCTGTGTGAGCACTGCCCTGGGCCAAGGTGACTACGTGACCCTGCAGCTCCAGACCCTGTGTGAGCACTGCCCCGGGCAAGTGACTACGTGACCCCTGCAGCTCCAGACCCTGTGTGAGCACTGCCCCGGCCAAGTCTACGTGACCCCTGCAGCTCCAGACCCTGTGTGAGCACTGCCTGGCATAGGGTGACTACGTGACCCCGCAGCTCCAGACCCTGTGTGAGCACTTCCTGGCCAGGTGACTACGTGACCCCTGCAGCTCCAGACCCTGTGTGAGCACTGCCCTGGGCCAAGGTGACTAAGTGACCCTGCCAGCTTCCAGACCCTGTGTGAGCACTGCCCTGGGCCAAGGTGACTACGTGACCCCTGCAGCTCCAGACCCTGTGTGAGCACTGCCCTGGGCCAAGGTGACTACGTGACCCCTGCAGCTCCAGACCCTGTGTGAGCACTGCCCTGGGCCAAGGTGACTACGTGACCCCTGCAGCTCCAGACCCTGTGTGAGCACTGCCCTGGGCCAAGGTGACTACGTGACCCCTGCAGCTGTGCCCTCTGGTTGAGATCAAACTGAACAGCAGAGCTCACCAAGCACGGCCAAGGTAATAGTGACCCCTGCAGCTGCTCTGTCTGCCAAACAAGGTAGCAAACCGACCCCTGCAGCTGTACATTCTGCCTGCTGCCAGAGCAAACAGCGACATGCAAGGAACTCAGGAGCCCCAGGCGTTAAACTGTAAAGTGGGGGAAGGGTAACTCCAAATACCACTAGCACGAGCCACCCAGCCCTCGGCACGAGCCACCCAGCCCTCGGCACGAGCCAACCAGCAGCACAGAGCAGAAGATGGGGGAGGGGGGGTACGGGGACATCTTTGGGGGCATAAAAATAGTATGTTATAGAATGGCCAATTCTAATCAACTTTTCAATTGGTCTTTATTATTTATTTCTTATAGATTTTAAATTATTTGCCTTCATCTTCTGACTCTTTGCAGCTTTCAAATGGGGGTCACTGACCCCGGCAGCCAAACCCTATTGTTCTGTGAGGCTCCAGTTTTATTGTTATTATTCCTTATCTTTCTATTCAGGTCCCTCTCCTATTCATAAACCAGCCTCTCATTTCAACCACTCTCTGGTTGCTAAGGTAATTTGGGCCCTGGCAACCAGATAGCTGCTGAAACTCCAAACTGAAAAGCTGCTCAACAAAAAGTTAAATAACTAAAAAATGAAGACCAATTGCAAATTGACTAAAAAGTTAACTCAAAAGGTGAACGACCCCTTTAAACCTGAGTGGTTGCTATAGGTTACTAGACCTGGCCAACCTTGCCCCTTTATGGTGTTACCCCCCAAACAGTTGCCAATGGCGGCAGGTTGATCAGACTCGTTAGTGTTTGATGGGGGGTCCCAGGGAATGGGAGGGACAGAAGTAAGTAAAGGGACAGTAATGGCGGAGATGAGAGCTGCTATTTGCACTAGTGAGACACGCACGGCCGGCCTGGGCACGCCACATACCTCAACTCAATCACTCAGAGCCGCCACGTGTGCCGGGGCCCCTCCAGCTACAGTTCAACTACATGTCTGCTGCAGCCTCCGGCCGGGAGGGGATGCTGGGAGTTGTGGTTCAAGCCCAACAGGAGGACATGGGATGTTAATAAGAACAAACACTGAATTACAATGGTGATAGTTGTGCCTCGTCCCACCGGCCGGAAACACCCGCACAGTTGTGTTTGGGCTCCGGCGGAGACACGCGGCCCTTTGTACTCCCTGCACCCGGCGATTCCTGCCGATTAACCGAAACTATGAGCAAGCTCAGGGGGCTGTTCCTGCTGAATTGTGCTTAGTACAGGGGAATCCCTATGTGCCATAGTTTTATGGTATCTCTCTGTACAGGCTATGGGCAAACTTAGGGGGCTGTTCCTGCTGAATTGTGCTTAGTACAGGGGAATCCCTATGTGCCATAGTTTTATGGTATCTCTCTGTACAGGCTATGGGCAACACTTAGGGGGGCTGTTCCTGCTGAATGTGCTTAGTACAGGGGAATCCCTATGTGCCATAGTTTTATGGTATCTCTCTGTACAGGCTATGGGCAAACTTAGGGCGGCTGTTCCTGCTGAATTGTGCTTAGTACAGGGGATCCCTATGTGCCATAGTTTTATGGGATCTCTCTGTACAGGCTATGGGCAAACTTAGGGGCTGTTCCTGCTGAATTGTGCTTAGTACAGGGGAATCCCTATGAATGCCATAGTTTTATGGTATCTCTCTGTACAGGCTATGGGCAAACTTAGGTGCTGTTCCTGCTGAATTGTGCTTAGTACAGGGGAATCCCTATGTGCCATAGTTTTATGGTATCTCTCTGTACAGGCTATGAGCAAACTTAGGGGGCTGTTCCTGCTGAATTGTGATTAGTACAGGAATCCCTATGTGCCATAGTTTTATGGTATCTCTCTGTACAGGCTATGAGCAAACTTAGGGGGCTGTTCCTGCTGAATTGTGCTTAGTACAGGGGAATCCCTATGTGCCATAGTTTTATGGTATCTCTCTGTACAGGCTATGAGCAAACTTAGGGGGCTGTTCCTGCTGAATTGTGATTAGTACAGGGGAATCCCTATGTGCCATATTTTTATGGTATCTCTCTGTACAGGCTATAAGTAAACTTAGGCGGCTGTTCCTGCTGAATTGTGCTTAGTACAGGGGAATCCCTATGTGCCATAGTTTTATGGTATCTCTCTGTACAGGCTATGGGCAAACTTAGGGGGCTGTTCCTGCTGAATTGTGCTTAGTACAGGGGAATCCCTATGTGCCATAGTTTTATGGTATCTCTCTGTACAGGCTATGGGCAAACTTAGGGGGCTGTTCCTGCTGAATTGTGCTTAGTACAATGAGGTTGGTGCTGAGGCCAGTGGAACACACAATATTCAGCCGCCGGACTATTTCAGCTCATTGGGTTTCTTTTAGATATGATGCCCAGGAAACTGCCCCCAAACCCCACAGGGGGCAGAATGGACCCAGGCTCCTACATTCAGCCCATCGGTCACTTCCCGACGCACAAGGGGGTCCGAGGTTTGGGGCCCCGATAACTAATGGGGAGTAGTGCAGGTTATGCTGGGAAGGTGTGTTATTAAAGGGGAACTTAAACCGCACCATAAAAAAATCCTTCAAACCTTTTTCTCTATTGTGTGAAACCCCCAGACCATTTGACAAGGAGATTGCTGGGCAGGAGTCACATGACACTCACAGGGTGGGGCGGCACGGGGCAATTATGGGTACCCCGTCACCCTGTTATTAGCCGAGAGAAACACCCGGGAATCACTCCGGCAAGTGGGGAAGGTACCGAGTCACTCATGACTAGTAACCACTAGTGCTGTGCCATATCTGCCCCCACCCTGCCCCTGGGGGCAATTAGTTGGCTGGTACCCCCCTTTCCCTATATCCATTCCCGATACAATGTGTCTCCCTGCACTGCTGGTTGTGACTCCTGAAACACTGCAGTAGAAGAGGGTGCCTCCCCGGCTCAGGTTTCAGGGAAACAAAGGGAAGGGTGACAGGGCGCTCCTGGTCACATGACTCTAATGAGCCCCAGCCGCTGTGGGGTAAACAACAGAAAGTGCATGTCATTCAGCAGCTGCCCGAGCTCCCAGCATGCACTGCGGCAGGGAACCTTTGGGCTGTTTTGTACACTTTGCCCTGTATTTACACAACAGCAGGGAGGGGGGTTCCCAGCCGCCCACCACAGAACAGCAGCCCTGCCGGCAGGGGATTCTGGGAATTGTAGTCCAACAGAACACAATACAGAGACAGAGCGGTGCCCGTGGGCATCAGAGGGCAGTGGAAGGGTTAAGCAACACACAGAAGTGCGACTGTGACTCACACTGGCACCTCACCCGCTGCGGCCAAGCCCACGCCAACCCACTGGCTTCCTGTGCCAGGCATTAACCCCTCCATTAACCCCTCCACTGCCCGCTGCATTATAGCAGAGACACCGCGCTGGCAGGCAGCCCCCCCGCCCAAACGGCAGCTGTAGTTCGGCCCCGGCAGGGCAGTTCGGCCAGGGCTAGGGATGATGGGAAGTGTAGTTCGGCAGGGCTAGGCATGATGGGAAGTGTAGTTCGGCAGGGCTAGGGATGATGGGAAGTGTAGTTCGGCAGGGCTAGGCATGATGGGAAGTGTAGTTCGGCAGGGCTAGGGATGATGGGAAGTGTAGTTCGGCAGGGCTAGGGATGATGGGAAGTGAAACTGACAGAAGCCAATAGCAGGGGGGAGACTTGCTCAGTTGCTGGAGGGGTGCAAGGCAAGTCAGCTGACCCACCAACCTCAATGGCAGCTCCGCCCACTAATACTAAACCCTATGCAAAAATCTGAAATCTTATTTTGACTGTCCCCCCCCATCCCAGTCTCACACTGGGGTTCATCTGCCAATATCCCAACTGGCACCGAGAAGCTGCCCAAGTGGCACAACCCTGGGCACGGCTGGCACTTGCCCTTTATCTGTTATTATGTCGCAGATGAGCATTAATGCAATTGGTCATTGTTAATATAAGCTGCTGCCACACACCCCCTGCACCCCCCCAGCCTGCCCAGGCCCCCCTAATTCCCTTCTGTAACTATCTGTGGCCCCGGCAGGTGTAAAGCTCTGTATAAATACCCCATACAGGGGGGCACCCACTGGGCACGGGCACCAGTCTCTCTGGCACAGGCAGCGCTGGCACTTTGTTTCTCTATGAAAGTCCTGGAATTCCCAGGCGGGAGCAGGAAGTGACGCACAGCCCCTTCCTGTACGAGCAGCCGCACTGGGTCAGGGAGAGAGTGGCCCCGGGGTCACTGTACCAAGCACTGCAGTAAGGAAGGAGGGCCCCCGGCAGGAAGTGGGGCGCAGGGGAAGGAAGTGAGGAGCAGTCACTGGGGGAAGAGACAATTCCTGGCTACAAGGGGAATCTCAGCCATAAAGCAGGGCAGGACTGCTGCTTACAATGGGGGGATCAGATAGGATCCTCTGTGCAGAATGCTACTGTTTAACAGATAGCTAGAATCTCAGCATCAAAGCAGCGGCAGGACTGCCTGCTTACAATGGGGGGGATCAGATAGGATCTGTGCCACTGTGACAGAATGCTCTGTTATACAGATAGCTAGAGAATCTCAGCCATAAAGCAGGGCAGGACTGCTGCTTACAATGGGGGATCAGATAGGATCTGTGCCACTGTGACAGAATGCTCTGTTATACAGATACTAGAATCTCAGCCATGAAAGGTCAGGGCAGGACTGCTGCTACATGGGGGGGATCAGAGTTAGGATCTTGTGCCACTGTGACAGAATACTCTGTTATACAGATAGCTAGAATCATCAGCATGAACAGCGGGCGGACTTTGCCTGCTTACAATGGGGGGATCAGATAGGATCTGTGCCACTGTGACAGAATGCTCTGATTATACAGATAGCATAGATCTTCAGCCCATTAAGCAGGGCAGGATGCTGCTTACAACTGGGCGCGGGTAGATAGGATCTGGTAGCCACTGTGACAGAATGCTCTTGTATATACCAGATAGCTAGAATCTCAGCCATAAAGCCAGCGCAGGACTGCTGCTTTACAAATTGGGGGGGGTCAGATAGGATCTGTGCCAACTGTGACAATACTCCTGTAGGTAACGGGGGGGGGGCTGATTACTCTTACGGTAACGGGAGGGGGGGGGTGATACTCCTTGTAGGTAACGGGGGAGGGGGGGTGATCACTCCTTGCTAGGTATGGGGGGTCGATACTCCTGTAGGTAACGGGGGGGGTGATTACTCTGGTAGGTAACGGATGGGGGGGGGGAGTGATACTCCTGTAAGGTAACGGGGGGGGGAGGGGTTATATCCTGTAGGGAACGGGGGGGGTGATACTCCTGTAGGTAACGGGGGTGGGAGGTGATACTACTGTAGGTAACGGGGGGGGGGTGATACTCCTGTACGGTAGGGGGGTTCTCTGTAGGTTACGGGGGGGGGGGAGGGTGATACTCCTGTAGGTATGGGGGGGTGATTACTCCGTAGGTACGGGGGGGGGGGGGTGATACATCCTGAGGTAACAGGGGGGGTGATACTCCTTTAGGTAACGGGTGGGGGGGTGTACTCCTGTAGGTACGGTGGGGGGGTGATATCCTGTAGGGGTCGGGGGGGGGGATACTCCTGAGGTAGACGGGGGGGGTGATACTCCGTGAGTAAGGGGGGGGTGGGTGATACTCCTGTAGGTAACGGGGGGTGGTTGATACTCCTGTAGGTAACGCGGGGGGGGGTGATACACATCCTAGAAACGGGGGGGGGGTGATTACCCTGTGGTACGGGGGGGGGTGTACTCTGTAGTAACGGGGGGGGGGGAGGTGATACTCCTGTAGGTAACGGGGGGGGGTGATACTCCTGTAGGTAACGGGGGGGGGGTAGATACTCCTGTAAGGTACGGGAGTGGGGTGGTGTGATACTCGTAGGTAACGGGGCGGGGGGGTGATTGCCTGTAGTTACGGGGGGCTGATACTCCTGTACAGGTAACGGGGGTGTGGTGGTGATACTCCTGTAGGTAACGGGGGGGAGGTGACGTGTGATACTCCTGTAGTAACGGGGCGGGGGGGGGGGGATACTCCTGTAGTAACGGGGGGGGGTGATCTCCTGTTTGGAACGGGGGCGGGGGTGGTGGTAGATACTCCTGTAGGTACGGGGGGGGTGGTGGTGATACTCCTGTAGGAACGGGGGGGGGGTGATACTCCTAGTAGTAACGGGGGGGGGTGATACTCCTGTAGGGTAACGGGGTGTGGGTGGTGATTACTCCGTAGGTAACCGGGGGGGTGATACTCCTGTAGGTAACGGGGGGGGTGATACTCCGTAGGTTAACGGGGGTGGGGGGGGTGTACTCCTGTAGGTAACGGGGGTGGGGGTGGGGTGATACTCTGTAGGGTCAACGGGGGCGGGGGGTGATTACTCCTGTACGGTAACGGGGTGGGGGGGTGGGGTGATACTCCTGATAGGTAACGGGGGGGGGTGATACTCCTGTACGGTAACGGGGGGGAGGGTGGTGATACTCCTGTAGGTAACGGGGGGGTGGTTGATACTCCTGTAGGGTAACGGGGGGGGGGGTGGTGATACTCCTTAGGTAACGGGGGGGAGGGGGGTGATACTCCGTAGGTAAAGGGGGGGGGGATACTTCCGGTAGGATAACGGGGGGGGGGGAGGGGTACACGGGCGGGGGTTGAGTATCCGTAGGTAATGGGGTGGGGGGTGTACTCCTGTTAGGTTTAACGGGGGGGGTGTGATACTCGGTAGGTACAGGTAGGGGGGATGATACTCCGGTAGGTAACGGGGGGGGGGGGTGATACTCCTGTAGTAACGGAGTGGGGGGGGTGTACTCTGTAGTAAACGTGGTGGGGGGGGTGAATACTCCTGTATATAACGGGGGGGGGGTGGTGATACTCCTGTTAGAATAACGGGGGGGGGCGGGGGGGTGATACTCCTGTAGGTAACGGACGGGGGGGGTGTACTCCTGTGGTAACAGGGGGGGGGGGGGGATCTCCTGTAGGTAACGGGGGGGGGAATCACTTCTGTAGGTATAACGGGGGGGGGGGGGTGATAGCATCCTGTAGGTAAGGGGGGGGGGGTGATACTCCTGAGGAACGGGGGGGGGTGATACTCTGTACGGTTAAGGGGGGGGCTGTATCCTGTAGGTAACGGGCGGGGGGGGGTGTTGGATGAATACTCTGTAGATCGGGGGGGGGGTGTACTCCTGTAGGTTAACGGGGGGGGGGTGATATCACTGTAGGAACGGGGGGGGGTGTACTCTGTAGGTAACGGGGAGGGGTGCATAAGTCCTGTAGATAACGGGGGGGGGGAATACTCCTGTACGGTGGTAACGGGGGGGGATACTCCTGTTAAGGTAACGGGGGGGGGGAATACTCCTGTAGGTACGAGGGGGGGTGATACTCCTGTAGGTAACGGAGGGGTGGGTGTACTCCTGTAGGTAACGCGGGGGGGTGATTACTCCTGTAGGTACGGCGGGGGGGGTGTTAACTCCTGTAGTACGGGGGGGGGGTGATTACTCTGTACGGGTTAACGGGGGGGGGGTGATTATCTGTTACGGTAACGGGGGCGGGGGGTTATACTCCTGTAGATACGGGGGGGGGGGGGTGATACTCTGTACTGGTAACGGGGGGGGGGGTGATATCCTGTAGGGTAAACGGCGGGGGGGGGGGAATATGCCTGTAGGTTAACGGGGGGAGGGAATACTCTGTAGCGGTAACGGGAGGGTGGTGGGGTGATACTCCGTAGGTAACGGGGGGGGGGGGTGATACTCCTGTAGGTACGGGGGGGGGTGATACTGCCTGTAGTACGGAGGGGGGGGTGACTACTCCTGTAGGGTAACGGGGGGGAGGGCTCGATACTCTGTAGATAACGGGGGGGGGGGTGATATCCTGTAGGTAACGGGCTGGCGGGGGTGTATCTGTAGTAAGGGGGGCGGTGATACTCCTGTAGGTAACGGGGGGGGTGGGGGTGATACTCCTGTAGGATTAACGGGGGGGGAATACTCCTGTAGGTAACGGAAGGGGGGGGGGGATACTTCCTGTAGTAACGGGGGGGGAGCGAATACTCCTGTAGGTAACGAGGGGGGGATATCCTGTAGGTCAAACGAGGGGGGTGATACTCCTGTAGGTAACGGGGGGGGGGTGATTACTCCTTGTAGGTACGGGGGGGGTTGACTACTCCTTGTAGGTAACGGGAGGCGGGGGGGGGACATACTCCGGTATGGAACGGGGGGGGGGGGATACTCCTGTATGGTAACGGGGGGGGGGGGAATACTCCTGTAGAGGTAACGGGGGGGGGGGTGATACTTCCTGTAGGTAACGGGGGGGGGAATACTCCTGTACGGTAACGGGGGGGGGAATACTCCTGAGGTAACGGGGGGGGGGGTGATACTCCTGTAGTAACGGGGGGGGAATAACTCCTGTAGGTAACGGGGGGGGGTTGATACTCCTGAGGGTAACTGAGGGGGGGGTGATACTCCTGTAGGTAAACGGGGGGGCGGGGGGGGAATACTCCTAGTAGGTAACGAGGGGGGGGATACTCCTGTGTAAGGTATACTCCGGGGGGGGGGGTGATACTCCTGTAGGTAACGGAGGGGGGGGTGATACTCCTGTAGGTAACGTGGGGGTGTGGGTGATACTCCTGTAGGTAAGGGGGGGGGGGGTGGTGATTACTCCTGTAGGGTAACGGGGGGGGGGGGGTGATACTCCTGAAGGTAACGGGGGTGGGGGGGTGATACTCCTGGTAGTAAGGGGTGATACTCCTGTAGGTAACGGGGGGGGTGAATACTCCTGTAGGTAAACGGGGGGGGGGGGTGACTACTCTGTAGTAACAGGGGGGTGATACTCCTGTAGTAGGGGGGGGGGGTGATACTCCTGTAGGTAACGGAGGGGGGGGGGGTGATACTCCTGTAGGTAACGGGGGGGGGGGCGGGGTGATACTCCTGTAGGTAACGGGGGAGGGGGGGTGATACTCCTGTAGGTAACGGGGGGGGGGGTGATACTCCTGTAGGTAACAGGGGGGGGGGGGTGATACTCCTGTAGGTAACGGGGGGGGGTGATACTTCTGTAGTAACGGGGGGGGGGGTGATACTCCTGTAGGTAACGGGGGGGGGGTGATACTCCTGTAGGTAACGGGGGGGATGATACTCCTGTAGGTAACGGGGGGGGGGGGGTGATACTCCTGTAGGTAACGGGGGGGGTGTGAAACTCCTGTAGGTAACGGGGGGGGCGGGGTGATACTCCTGTAGTAACGGGGGGGGGGGGGGGGGTGATACTCCTGTAGGTAACGGGGGGGGGTGAAACTCCTGTACGGTAACGGGGGGGGCGGGGTGATACTCCTGGTAGGTAACGGGGGGGGGGGTGATACTCCTGTAGGTAACGGGGGGGGGGGTGATACTCACAGGACGCAGAGGGCATAGGCCCCAGTAACGCTCTCGCTGTCCCGCACCAAGAAGCTGCCATCTCTGCCCGCCTTGGCCAATAGCTCTTCCGCTGCTGCCCGGCTCAGGTCCCGGTGGTACCACGGTAACGCCATGTTAGCGGCCAGAGTCAGTGCCCCCCCACAGCCCGACGACATGGCAGCTTCTGGGGTCCAATCCAAATGCCCAAACGTAATTACCCCCGGCAAGGGGCAAAGTGCTGACTGTGTGAGGCGCAGGGGCCACAGGAATAGTGGGAACAGACTGGCCCCCAATCCAGCAACAGGCCCCCCGGGCACTCACACTCAGGGGCCCCCCGGGGCACTCACACTCAGGGGCCCCTCGGGGCACTCACACTCAGGGCTCCCCCCGGGCACTCACACTCAGGCCTCCCCCCCGGGCACTCACACTCAGGCCTCCCCCCCGGGCACTCACACTCAGGCCTCCCCCCCGGGCACTCACACTCAGGCCTCCCCCCGGGCACTCACACTCAGGGGCCCCTTGGGGCACTCACACTCAGGCTCCCCCCCGGGCACTCACACTCAGGCCTCCCCCCCGGGCACTCACACTCAGGCCTCCCCCCCGGCACTCACACTCAGGCCTCCCCCCCGGCACTCAGGGGCCCCTGGCAGCTCTGGGCATTGCCAGTCTGTGCCCAGCAGGGTGTCCCTCCAGCCCAGTCAGACGGGGGTCTCTGGGGCCACAGGTACCAAGTGAGTGGGGGTAGGAGCCAGACAGGGGCCCAGGACCAATGGTAGAAGCCCCACAGGGCAGTGCCCCCCGCTGAGGGCAGAAGCGTCTCTGTAACTTTCCCCCTTTCCGATCTGTCGCTGCTCCGACCCCTCCGACTCCTCAGGGTCGCACGGAACCCGGCGGGGGAAGGAACTGGCCCGGGGGCCCCATGCTTCTCTCTTCCCTCCGTCCCTTCCTCTCTGGCTCTGGGGTTTGAGTGAAAGAGGAAACCCGGAGCCTTCCCCCACCCTCCTCTTCCTCCTCCCTCTGCCCAGCTGCACCCATCCCGACCCTCTGGCTCCCTCTTCTGCCCGCCGCAGGCTGCTCCGCGGTCCGCTCCTTGTGGCTACGGGCAGTGAGCGGCCCCCCGGCCGGAGCCGGGCAGCGAGGAGTTAATAACCAACTAATCCGCACAACTTTGCCCAACTTTATCCCGCCGGCTGGGGGAAGGCATTTCCTTTGCACTCCGGGCTTCCTGCCTGCTGAGCCCTGGGGGTGAGAAACCTTTCCCCCCATGTGCCCCCCCCCCCGGGCCGGGGAAGGCTTTCCCTGTGCTCCCTACACTTCCTGCTGGGCACAGCCATTGGGTTGTATACACAGAGCTGAGCGACCCGTCCCGACCCGTCCCGACCCAGTGGCAGCTCCTCTGCCCGTATATTGGGGGCTCTGACGATATTTCGCCAAAGCTTTGATTTTCCTGCCGGATAAAGGGTCCGCATCTGGGCAATGGGAGCCCCCCATCCACCAATTACTTTCCAATCAATGGCCCGGGGGCCAAACCATCAGATCCGCCCGATATCGCCCACCTGAGGATTCTGGGAGCTGCTGGGCAGCAGAGCTTACAATTAGTTTCCCTCCCAGTGTGTCTGAGGGTTCTGGTTCTGATTTACTGATGTGGGTCAGAATCACTCACCCCCAGCGGCCCTTAGGGCTATTTGCAGAGGGATTTGACAAATGCCCCCAGGGGGCAAACAGTCCCATAACGATAATAAGGAGTTGCCCCTGGGGCTGCTGGGAGTTGTAGTTGGAGCCCATGGGGTGAACAGTCAGGTGACTGAGGATTCCTCATTAGGCATTCGTTTAGATTGGCCAATCAAAAGGCTCCAATTAGACTCTTCTCCCCCCCCCCCCCCCATGCCATTCCTTCCCTGTACTGAGGTGGGCGCTGTGGGGTTGGCACCTTCTGCCCGTAGGTTCCCTGCCGGATCCATTTGGAGAATAAAGTTGGGCTTCTGATCCAGTCTCCTTTTATATGAAGTCTCAGAGATTTAACCCTTGAGGGCAGTGGAATGAGTGGCTTCCCATCATGCAATGCGCAGCCCAGGATTGGCCACCCCGGGGCAGCGAGAGGGACCAATACGTTAATAATAAAGTTTATATCCGGTGACTGGATCCCATGCTGAGACAACCTATCAGCTCTCAGTCTGTTACTGAGCTTCTGATTGGCTGTAGAGGCCTGCAGTGTGACTGGCTGAGGCACAGTGTGTATATGAGTGTATATGAGTGTATATGAGTGTATATGAGTGTATATGAGTGTATATGGGGCAGGGTGGGGCTATTAGTGGCGCTACGGGGGTTATTTTGGGCACAGTTGGCGCGGAGCCCGGGGATCTCTCACTGTTGTTTCACTTCTGCTTCCTGTTTATTAATGTCCCACTGTCACCCCGGGGTGCCCGGCCCACTCTGGGGGGGGGGCAGTAACTGAATAGAGTGAGACTGAGCGCACAGAGAAACGGGGCAAAAGGGGCAATTACAGCTTCATACAGTCTGGCAGCTCTCCCCGAAACATCCTTACATCCACTCCCTGCTGCCCTGTGCTGGGGCAACTGTGCCATGAAATGCTGGGGCAACTGTGCCATGAAATGCTGGGGTCACTGCTGGTTCTGACTCCTGATACAACTCCCCAATATCCATTCATTCCTCATTCTCACTGGGTTTATAGTTATGTGTAACTGTCACTGTGTCTGTCCCTTTCCCTTCCCTGCACTGCTGGTTCTGACTCCTGATACAACTCCCCAATATCCATTCATTCCTCATTCTCACTGGGTTTATAGTTATGTGTAACTGTCACTGTGTCTGTCCCTTTCCCTTCCCTGCACTGCTGGTTCTGACTCCTGATACAACTCCCCAATATCCATTCATCCCTCATTCTCACTGGGTTTATAGTTATGTGTAACTGTCACTGTGTCTGTCCCTTTCCCTTCCCTGCACTGCTGGTTCTGACTCCTGATACAACTCCCCAATATCCATTCATCCCTCATTCTCACTGGGTTTATAGTTATGTGTAACTGTCACTGTGTCTGTCCCTTTCCCTTCCTGCACTGCTGGTTCTGACTCCTGATACAACTCCCCAATATCCATTCATTCCTCATTCTCACTGGGTTTATAGTTATGTGTAACTGTCACTGTGCTTGTCCCTTTCCCTTCCCTGCACTGCTGGTTCTGACTCCTGATACAACTCCCCAATATCCATTCATTCCTCATTCTCACTGGGTTTATAGTTATGTGTAACTGTCACTGTGTCTGTCCCTTTCCCTTCCCTGCACTGCTGGTTCTGACTCCTGATACAACTCCCCAATACCCATTCATCCCTCATTCTCACTGGGTTTATAGTTATGTGTAACTGTCACTGTGTCTGTCCCTTTCCCTTCCCTGCACTGCTGGTTCTGACTCCTGATACAACTCCCCAATACCCATTCATCCCTCATTCTCACTGGGTTTATAGTTATGTGTAACTGTCACTGTGTCTGTCCCTTTCCCTTCCCTGCACTGCTGGTTCTGACTCCTGATACAACTCCCCAATACCCATTCATTCCTCATTCTCACTGGGTTTATAGTTATGTGTAACTGTCACTGTGTCTGTCCCTTTCCCTTCCCTGCTGGTTCTGACTCCTGATACAACTCCCCAATACCCATTCATCCCTCATTCTCACTGGGTTTATAGTTATGTGTAACTGTCACTGTGTCTGTCCCTTTCCCTTCCCTGCACTGCTGGTTCTGACTCCTGATACAACTCCCCAATACCCATTCATTCCTCATTCTCACTGGGTTTATAGTTATGTGTAACTGTCACTGTGTCTGTCCCTTTCCCTTCCCTGCACTGCTGGTTCTGACTCCTGATACAACTCCCCAATACCCATTCATCCCTCATTCTCACTGGGTTTATAGTTATGTGTAACTGTCACTGTGTCTGTCCCTTTCCCTTCCCTGCACTGCTGGTTCTGACTCCAGATACATCTTCCCAATATCCATTCATTCCTCATTCTCACTGGGTTTATAGTTATGTGTAACTGTCACTGTGTCTGTCCCTTTCCCTTCCCTGCACTGCTGGTTCTGACTCCTGATACAACTCCCCAATATCCATTCATTCCTCATTCTCACTGGGTTTATAGTTATGTGTAACTGTCACTGTGTCTGTCCCTTTCCCTTCCCTGCACTGCTGGTTCTGACTCCTGATACAACTCCCCAATATCCATTCATTCCTCATTCTCACTGGGTTTATAGTTATGTGTAACTGTCACTGTGTCTGTCCCTTCCCTGCACTGCTGGTTCTGACTCCTGATACAACTCCCCAATATCCATTCATCCCTCATTCTCACTGGGTTTATAGTTATGTGTAACTGTCACTGTGTCTGTCCCTTCCCTGCACTGCTGGTTCTGACTCCTGATACAACTCCCCAATATCCATTCATTCCTCATTCTCACTGGGTTTATAGTTATGTGTAACTGTCACTGTGTCTGTCCCTTCCCTGCACTGCTGGTTCTGACTCCTGATACAACTCCCCAATATCCATTCATCCCTCATTCTCACTGGGTTTATAGTTATGTGTAACTGTCACTGTGTCTGTCCCTTCCCTGCACTGCTGGTTCTGACTCCTGATACAACTCCCCAATATCCATTCATTCCTCATTCTCACTGGGTTTATAGTTATGTGTAACTGTCACTGTGTCTGTCCCTTTCCCTTCCCTGCACTGCTGGTTCTGACTCCTGATACAACTCCCCAATATCCATTCATCCCTCATTCTCACTGGGTTTATAGTTATGTGTAACTGTCACTGTGTCTGTCCCTTTCCCTTCCCTGCACTGCTGGTTCTGACTCCTGATACAACTCCCCAATATCCATTCATTCCTCATTCTCACTGGGTTTATAGTTATGTGTAACTGTCACTGTGTCTGTCCCTTCCCTGCACTGCTGGTTCTGACTCCTGATACAACTCCCCAATACCCATTCATCCCTCATTCTCACTGGGTTTATAGTTATGTGTAACTGTCACTGTGCCTGTCCCTTTCCCTTCCCTGCACTGCTGGTTCTGACTCCTGATACAACTCCCCAATACCCATTCATCCCTCATTCTCACTGGGTTTATAGTTATGTGTCACTGTGCCTATCAGCGCTGCAGGATGTGTTGGTCCCTTATAAAGTAGTAGTAGAAGTAGTAGAAGTAGTAGAAGTAGTAGTAGTAGAAGTAGTAGTAGTAGAAGTAGTAGTAGTAGAAGTAGTAGTAGTAGAAGTAGTAGAAGTAGAAGTAGTAGAAGTAGAAGTAGTAGAAGTAGTAGTAGTAGAAGTAGTAGTAGAAGTAGTAGTAGTAGAAGTAGTAGTAGTAGAAGTAGTAGTAGTAGAAGAAGTAGTAGAAGAAGTAGTAGTAGTAGAAGTAGTAGTAGAAGTAGTAGTAGTAGTAGTAGTAATAATTTGCCCTTTACATTTAGGAGCCAAGTGATAGGGGTGCAGACATACAATTCACCACCAGGTGGCAGCCTAGAGCCACAAAAGGAGACACAAATACAGATTTTATGGCCTATCAGCGCTGCAGGATGTGTTGGTCCCTTATAAAGTAGTAGTAGAAGTAGTAGTAGTAGTAGTAGTAGAAGTAGTAGTAGTAGAAGTAGTAGTAGTAGAAGTAGTAGTAGTAGTAGTAGTAGTAGTAGAAGTAGTAGTAGTAGAAGTAGTAGTAGTAGAAGTAGTAGTAGTAGAAGTAGTAGTAGTAGAAGTAGTAGTAGTAGAAGTAGTAGTAGTAGAAGTAGTAGTAGTAGAAGTAGTAGTAGTAGTAGTAGAAGTAGTAGAAGTAGTAGTAGTAGAAGTAGTAGTAGAAGTAGTAGTAGTAGAAGTAGTAGTAGTAGAAGTAGTAGTAGTAGAAGAAGTAGTAGTAGTAGAAGTAGTAGTAGAAGTAGTAGTAGTAGTAGTAGTAATAATTTGCCCTTTACATTTAGGAGCCAAGTGATAGGGGTGCAGACATACAATTCACCACCAGGTGGCAGTCTAGAGCCACAAAAGGAGACACAAATACAGATTTTATGGTTTTCCCACCCAGAACTTTATTGGGTTGGGCCCGGGGCACATAGAGGCGCAGGGATCTCCCCATGTGATATAGTGAGTTATACGGAGTCGGGTCACAGCAGTGCAGCTCCCTATGTTGTTACGCCGGGTGCATAAAGCAATGAGACATTTCCAGGGGAAGAAGCACCATGAGGCGCTGGGAGTCCAAGGGTCTTAAGTTTTGCTCCACCCCCAATTATCCAGACCAACCAATCAGCTTTAACTGGTCCCGCAGAGGTAGAGAAATGGAAAGCAGGTCCCATGGGTTACTGGAGTGGGAAGTGGCCGTGTTACTAAGGGGACCCCTTAGTAACGGTCCAAAGGAGCTGCCATCTGTATTTTAGGAGTGATACAAGTACATTGGCCATGTCGCTGGTTTGTAGGCAATGGGTTTCCATCAGAACTTCACTACCTACCTGCAAACTAATGGCGCAGGGCGGACGCCATATTGAGACCCAGTTGGCAGACAAGGGGGCGGAGCTGATGCTTTAGTACATGAGGGCTGGGACCCCCCCTTATACAGCCCATGCCAGGCTGAGAGGTGCCAGGCTGAGAGGCGCCAGGAGCAGCAGCCCAATCCGGGGGTTCCTGGCAGAGCTGGGGATGCCGGCGTAGTGCTTTGCCACGGCCACGTTGGGGTTGCCATTGGTCGCGTTGAACCAGAGCTGCATGCACCGCCCGCTGCCCCGACGCTCATCACTGTATTTGTACGAATTGCTCCAAATCTTCTCACAGAAATCGGCGGCGCTGGGAAACACCTCAAACACCCGGCGGCACTTGGTTCCATTTGGGCACTGGTTGGTTCCTGGCACAGAGTCATAGAGTGAGATACAGTGGGCAAGGGAGGTACAGGGGGACCCACCTGGCATGGAACGGGGGTTCCCCTGGGCAGTGCCATCCGGTACTTATACCTACCCCCCCCCAGGTACCACCTACCCCCCCCCAGGTACTGAGCTCTCATTCACTGGCTATTCCTGTTCTACGCTGCTCTCCTCCCCATGGGCACAAACAGGGAGTTTAATGCAGATTTATGGAGCTTTTGGCTCCAGAGAGAGAAAGTAACCATTTAACCCCTTCCCTCTCTCACCTGCACAGAGAGTACCTCCCCCAGATACCCCAGGAACCCCCTGTACCCCCAGATACCCAGGAACCCCCTGTACCCCCAGATACCCAGGAACCCCCTGTACCTCCCCCAGATACCCCAGGAACCCCCTGTACCCCCAGATACCCAGGAACCCCCTGTACCCCCAGATACCCAGGAACCCCCTGTACCTCCCCCAGATACCCAGGGAACCCCCCGTACCTCCCCCAGATACCCAGGAACCCCCTGTACCCCCCCAGATACCCAGGGAACCCCCTGTACCTCCCCCAGATACCCAGGGAACCCCCTGTACCCCCCCAGGAATTACAGACACAAGAAATCTTTTTTCAGAGGACTCAGTGCAGCTGTGAGTGCTTATGGCTGTACTTACAGAGACCTTTCTGATAAAGCGACTGAGTTTGTACCTTTCCTTCCCCTTTAAAGGGAATATTGCCCCCCGCCCCAGGAGATTTGGGCCAATGGTGACAGGCCAAGCCGGGGCACCTACCCGAGGTCCAGTTCCAGCCCTTGTGCCAGTTTTCCATGCAGGTATATTCCAGTTTGCAGTCGTTGTACCAACCGTCACAGTCCTCCCGGCACAGAGGGACGTCCAGGATCCGCTCCTTCCTCCACGAGCTGTCGACCTGCGCAGGGATGGGGGGGGGGGGATCAGGGGGGAACTGCAGGGGGCGCCAGAGAGTCCCTGTTCAGCTTTACCTGCGACTGAGTGGGTGCAACTCACCCTACAGGGGGCGACAATTTCAGCTTCCGGGGCAGATTGTAGGGGAGTCTGTGCAACTGGGCAGGGTTGGGGCAGAAGGGCACAAGGCAACACCCACTATAGAGTAAAGGACCAGTCGTGCCAATATCACCCCCCATTACTGGGCAGGGTTGGGGCAGAAGGGCACAAGGCAACACCCACTATAGAGTAAAGGACCAGTCGTGCCAATATCACCCCCCATTACTGGGCAGGGTTGGGGCAGAAGGGCACAAGGCAACACCCACTATAGAGTAAAGGACCAGTCGTGCCAATATCACCAGCCATTACTGGGCAGGGTTGGGGCAGAAGGGCACAAGGCAACACCCACTGTAAAGTAAAGGACCAGTCGTGCCAATATCACCCCCCCATTACTGGGCAGGGTTGGGGCAGAAGGGCACAAGGCAACACCCACTATAGAGTAAAGGACCAGTCGTGCCAATATCACCCCCCCATTACTGGGCAGGGTTGGGGCACAAGGGCACAAGGCAACACCCACTATAGAGTAAAGGACCAGTCCGGCCAATATCACCCCCCATTACTGGGCAGGGTTGGGGCAGAAGGGCACAAGGCAACACCCACTATAGAGTAAAGGACCAGTCGTGCCAATATCACCCCCCCATTACTGGGCAGGGTTGGGGCAGAAGGGCACAAGGCAACACCCACTATAGAGTAAAGGACCAGTCCGGCCAATATCACCCCCCATTACTGGGCAGGGTTGGGGCACAAGGGCACAAGGCAACACCCACTATAGAGTAAAGGACCAGTCGTGCCAATATCACCCCCCATTACTGGGCAGGGTTGGGGCACAAGGGCACAAGGCAACACCCACTATAGAGTAAAGGACCAGTCCGGCCAATATCACCCCCCCATTACTGGGCAGGGTTGGGGCACAAGGGCACAAGGCAACACCCACTATAGAGTAAAGGACCAGTCGTGCCAATATCACCCCCCATTACTGGGCAGGGTTGGGGCACAAGGGCACAAGGCAACACCCACTATAGAGTAAAGGACCAGTCGTGCCAATATCACCCCCCATTACTGGGCAGGGTTGGGGCAGAAGGGCACAAGGCAACACCCACTATAGAGTAAAGGACCAGTCGTGCCAATATCACCCCCCATTACTGGGCAGGGTTGGGGCAGAAGGGCACAAGGCAACACCCACTATAGAGTAAAGGACCAGTCCGGCCAATATCACCCCCCATTACTGGGCAGGGTTGGGGCAGAAGGGCACAAGGCAACACCCACTATAGAGTAAAGGACCAGTCGTGCCAATATCACCCCCCCCCCATTACTGGGCAGGGTTGGGGCAGAAGGGCACAAGGCAACACCCACTATAGAGTAAAGGACCAGTCGTGCCAATATCACCCCCCCCCCCATTACTGGGCAGGGTTGGGGCAGAAGGGCACAAGGCAACACCCACTATAGAGTAAAGGACCAGTCGTGCCAATATCACCCCCCATTATTGGGCAGGGTTGGGGCAGAAGGGCACAAGGCAACACCCACTATAGAGTAAAGGACCAGTCCTGCCAATATCACCCCCATTACTGGGCAGGGTTGGGGCAGAAGGGCACAAGGCAACACCCACTATAGAGTAAAGGACCAGTCGTGCCAATATCACCCCCCCATTACTGGGCAGGGTTGGGGCAGAAGGGCACAAGGCAACACCCACTATAGAGTAAAGGACCAGTCCGGCCAATATCACCCCCCCATTACTGGGCAGGGTTGGGGCAGAAGGGCACAAGGCAACACCCACTATAGAGTAAAGGACCAGTCGTGCCAATATCACCCCCCATTATTGGGCAGGGTTGGGGCAGAAGGGCACAAGGCAACACCCACTATAGAGTAAAGGACCAGTCGTGCCAATATCACCCCCCCATTACTGGGCAGGGTTGGGGCAGAAGGGCACAAGGCAACACCCACTATAGAGTAAAGGACCAGTCGTGCCAATATCACCCCCCATTACTGGGCAGGGTTGGGGCAGAAGGGCACAAGGCAACACCCACTATAGAGTAAAGGACCAGTCGTGCCAATATCACCCCCCATTACTGGGCAGGGTTGGGGCAGAAGGGCACAAGGCAACACCCACTATAGAGTAAAGGACCAGTCGTGCCAATATCACCCCCCATTACTGGGCAGGGTTGGGGCAGAAGGGCACAAGGCAACACCCACTATAGAGTAAAGGACCAGTCCGGCCAATATCACCCCCCCATTACTGGGCAGGGTTGGGGCACAAGGGCACAAGGCAACACCCACTATAGAGTAAAGGACCAGTCGTGCCAATATCACCCCCCATTACTGGGCAGGGTTGGGGCAGAAGGGCACAAGGCAACACCCACTATAGAGTAAAGGACCAGTCGTGCCAATATCACCCCCCATTACTGGGCAGGGTTGGGGCAGAAGGGCACAAGGCAACACCCACTATAGAGTAAAGGACCAGTCCGGCCAATATCACCCCCCCATTACTGGGCAGGGTTGGGGCAGAAGGGCACAAGGCAACACCCACTATAGAGTAAAGGACCAGTCCGGCCAATATCACCCCCCATTACCTTCTGGATCCAGGGCCCCAGGTTTGGGGAGCACTCGTAGAAGCAGGTGTCCTGGATGAAGTGGGTCTTGCAGGCGGGGGCCATGATGCCGCAATGGTCCCAGTTGAAGTTGTACAGGTAGGACTGGTCATTATGGGCCTCCTGACTGGTATTCGCTGTGCAGCAGGATTTGTCCTTCCAGGGGGTGCACTGTGGGGGCAAAAGCAAAGGCATGGGACTGGCACAGCATGGGGGGGGTCACTGACTCAATGGGACGTAGGGCCCCTCCCTCTGGGCCTGTAGCATGGGGGGGGGTCACTGACTCAATGGGACGTAGGGCCCCTCCCTCTGGGCCTGTAGCATGGGGGGGGTCACTGAATCAATGGGGTGTAGGGCCCCTCCCTCTGGGCCTGTAGCATGGGGGGGGGGTCACTGACTCAATTGGACGTAGGGCCCCTCCCTCTGGGCCTGTAGCATGGGGGGGTCACTGACTCAATGGGACGTAGGGCCCCTCCCTCTGGGCCTGTAGCATGGGGGGGGGGGTCACTGAATCAATGGGGTGTAGGGCCCCTCCCTCTGGGCCTGTAGCATGGGGGGGGGTCACTGACTCAATGGGACGTAGGGCCCCTCCCTCTGGGCCTGTAGCATGGGGGGGGGTCACTGACTCAATGGGACGTAGGGCCCCTCCCTCTGGGCCTGTAGCATGGGGGGGGTCACTGACTCAATGGGACGTAGGGCCCCTCCCTCTGGGCCTGTAGCATGGGGGGGTCACTGACTCAATGGGACGTAGGGCCCCTCCCTCTGGGCCTGTAGCATGGGGGGGGTCACTGACTCAATGGGACGTAGGGCCCCTCCCTCTGGGCCTGTAGCATGGGGGGGGTCACTGACTCAATGGGGCGTAGGGCCCCTCCCTCTGGGCCTGTAGCATGGGGGGGGGGTCACTGAATCAATGGGGTGTAGGGCCCCTCCCTCTGGGCCTGTAGCATGGGGGGGTCACTGAATCAATGGGGCGTAGGGCCCCTCCCTCTGGGCCTGTAGCATGGGGGGGTCACTGAATCAATGGGGCGTAGGGCCCCTCCCTCTGGGCCTGTAGCATGGGGTCTCTGACCCATTGGCCCACCCGGCCCAAACCACTGGGAGAGGTGCCACCAACTTGGTCAGAACCAATGGCCCAGCAGTGTGAGTGTATCTGCCCATGGGTGGGCACCTTATGCCTGGCACAGTCACCCTTCCCTGCGCCCGCGTGCCCCGGGCTGGTTGGTAGGGCCCTTACCTGCCCATGTAAAGCATCTTCCTTCCCCGGTTCAACCTTCTGGTGCTTCCCATCCATACAGACGTCCATTAAATCCTGCGGGGCGGCACCCACACACAGCACCCATGCCAGCAGCACTGCCCCCCGTATCATGGTTCCACACAGCATGGCACTGGGTACAGAGAGAGAGAGGCATTGCAAACAGGGGCAATTACTGTGCCAGCCCCACCCCGATCATTCCATCATTAGTTATAATGTAACCTGAATGGTTAATGCCAGGTTCCACCCAATGCCACCCTGTGCCACCCAATGCCACCCTGTGCCAGCAAAGCCACAAAGCTGCTTCAGGACAAACCGTTTCCCACGGCCTTGGGTGTAATTAGGTTAATTAATAACCTCATCACCGGGGGAAACAGCACTGCCCGAGGCTGTCGCGGGGAGAGTTAATGCCCGTAGGGCACAGGGCAAAGGGTCACGTCTCAGGGGTAATTTGCTCCCAACCCGCCCAGTAACAGCAATAAACATCCCAATACAGACAGGGGCAGAGTCCAACCAATAGGAACAGGACAGCGTGACCCACAAAGCCACTGGCGGGGCAATTCCCTTGGCACAGCCTGGCACCGGGGTATAAAGGAGAGGTTTGTGCCCAGGCAGATGCCACCTACATACAAGCACAGATATGGGATCTGTTATCCAGAAACCCAAAATACAGAAATGTGCCCCATGTTATAGAGTGGCCCCTGACTGCGCCGGCTTCCATGCAGCCATGCAAGGGCAGAACTGACTGCGCCGACTTCCATGCAGCCATGCAAGGGCAGAACTGACTGTCCCGGCTTCCATGCAGCCATGCAAGGGCAGAACTGACTGCGCCGGCTTCCATGCAGCCATGCAAGGGCAGAACTGACTGCTTGTGTGAAGGCAGGAAAGGGGTCCCAAGCAGTTGTGCATTTAAATGAATTGCGGGTTGAGGGTCCCACCCACTGATGGGCCAGGGAGGGGGTACAGGAAGGGGTACAGGAGGGGTACAGGAAGGGGTACAGGAAGGGGTACAGGAAGGGGTACAGGAAGGGGTACAGGAAGGGGACAGGAAGGGGTACAGGAGGGGGTACAGGAGGGGTACAGGAAGGGGGTACCAGGAGGGGGGGTACAGGAGGGGGTTACAGGGAAGGGGTACAGGAGGGGGGTACAGGAAGGGGTACAGGGAGGGGGTTACAGGAAGGGGTACAGGAAGGGGGTAACAGGAGGGGGTACAGGAAGGGGTCAGGAGGGGTACAGGAAGCGGGTACAGGAGGGGGTACAGGAAGGGGGTACAGGAAGGGGTACAGGAGGGGGTACAGGAAGGGGGGGGTCAGGAAGGGGTACAGGATGGGGACAGGGAGGGGGTACAGGAGGGGTACAGGGAAGGGGTACCAGGAGGGGTACAGGAGGGGCGGGGGTACAGGAGGGGTACAGGAGGGGTACAGGAAGGGGTACAGGAGGGGGTACAGGAAGGGGTACAGGAGGGGTACAGGAAGGGGTACAGGAAGGGGTACAGGAGGGGGTACAGGAAGGGGTACAGGGAAGGGGGTACAGGAGGGGGTACAGGAGGGGGTACAGGAAGGGGTACAGGAGGGGGTACAGGAAGGGGTACAGGAAGGGGGGTACAGGAGGGGGTACAGGAAGGGGTACAGGAAGGGGTACAGGAGGGGTACAGGAAGGGGTACAGGAGGGGGTACAGGAAGGGGTACAGGAGGGGTACAGGAAGGGGTACAGGAGGGGTACAGGAGGGGTACAGGAAGGGGTACAGGAAGGGGGTACAGGAGGGGTACAGGAAGGGGTACAGGAGGGGGTACAGGAAGGGGTACAGGAAGGGGTACAGGAAGGGGTACAGGAAGGGGTACAGGAAGGGGTACAGGAGGGGGTACAGGAGGGGGTACAGGAAGGGGTACAGGAGGGGTACAGGAGGGGGTACAGGAGGGGTACAGGAAGGGGTACAGGATGGGGTACAGGAAGGGGTACAGGAAGGGGTACAGGATGGGGTACAGGAAGGGGTACAGGAAGGGGTGCAGGAAGGGGTACAGGAGGGGGTACAGGAGGGTTCATGGAGAAACTTCATAGTAAATCAAGGGTGCTGGGAGTTGTAGTCCAATAACAGAAGGGCTGTATATAAGATGTTACCCCCAAGGGCTGGGCTTTACCCTGACTGTGACTGGCACAGGGGTAAATGCAGGACTCACCGCGCCGGGACCCACAGACGACCAGGAAGGAGCAGCGGATAATGGGCAGCGAGCGGGCACTCAGCTCTCTCACTCACACGGAGGGGGCGAAGATCACACTCACATTTAATCATTAAAGGACTGAGAGATTGCACTTGGCTCTTCCCAGGTCTGTATCACGTGCAAGGTCAGGCGCCAGTGCAGCAGCGACGGGGTTAATCTGCAGCAGCAATGACGGGGTTAATCTGCAGCAGCGACGGGGTTAATCTGCAGCAGCAGCAGCAATGACGGGGTTAATCTGCAGCACCGGGGCCCCCCCTCTCCCTTTAACATCTGCTCCCTGTGCCGAATGGCTAATTGGCAATTAATGCACATTGCGTGGCTGTGAGGGAGTCAGTGCGGCCTGCAGCAGGCGCTGCCATTGGGGTTTGTATATCTGAGCCGTGTTTGGTTTAAAGGGGGTGAAATGGGCCAAATAGCTCAGGGGCAATTTCCAACTATACACACTTTATTGCACCGCACAACCTACCCCCCTCCCCCCCACACAAGAGGCCAGAATTTGCCCCAAGTACTCATTCTACTCAATTATTGCACCGTATTTATCATTACTCTTTGAATTTCCAGCCTTCACTTCTCTGTTGTACTGACCCGGGTTCTTTCTTTTCTTTCTGCCCCACCTACCTGCCACTTACCCCTCCCTTCCACTTACCTCTCCCCTACCTGCCCCCTACCTTCCACTTACCTCTCCCCTACCTATCCCCTACCTGCCCCTTACCCCTCCCTTCCACTTACCTCTCCCCTACCTGCCCCCTACCTTCCACTTACCTCTCCCCTCCCTTCCACTTACCTCTCCCCTACCTGCCCCTTACCCCTCCCTTCCACTTACCACTCCCCTACCTGCCCCCTACCTTCCACTTACCTCTCCCCTACCTGCCCCTTACCCCTCCCTTCCACTTACCTCTCCCCTACCTGCCCCCTACCTTCCACTTACCTCTCCCCTACCTGCCCCTTACCCCTCCCTTCCACTTACCTCTCCCCTACCTGCCCCCTACCTTCCACTTACCTCTCCCCTACCTTCCACTTACCTCTCCCCTACCTTCCACTTACCTCTCCCCGACCTGCCCCCTACCTTCCACTAACCTCTCCCCTACCTGCCCCCTACCTGCCACTTACCTCTCCCCGACCTGCCCCCTACCTTCCACTAACCTCTCCCCGACCTGCCCCCTACCTTCCACTAACCTCTCCCCTACCTGCCCCCTACCTGCCACTTACCTCTCCCCTACCTGCCCCCTACCTTCCACTTACCTCTCCCCTACCTGCCCCCTACCTTCCACTTACCTCTCCCCTACCTGCCCCCTACCTGCCACTTACCTCTCCCCTACCTGCCCCCTACCTTCCACTTACCTCTCCCCGACCTGCCCCCTACCTTCCACTAACCTCTCCCCTACCTGCCCCCTACCTGCCACTTACCTCTCCCCTACCTGCCCCCTACCTTCCACTAACCTCTCCCCGACCTGCCCCCTACCTTCCACTAACCTCTCCCCTACCTGCCCCCTACCTTCCACTTACCTCTCCCCTACCTGCCCCCTACCTTCCACTTACCTCTCCCCTACCTTCCACTTACCTCTCCCCTACCTGCCCCCTACCTTCCACTTACCTCTCCCCTACCTTCCACTTACCTCTCCCCTACCTTCCACTTACCTCTCCCCTACCTGCCACTTACCTCTCCCCTACCTGCCACTTACCTCTCCCCTACCTGCCACTTACCTCTCCCCTACCTGCCCCCTACCTTCCACTTACCTCTCCCCTACCTGCCACTTACCTCTCCCCTACCTGCCCCCTACCTTCCACTTACCTCTCCCCTACCTTCCACTTACCTCTCCCCTACCTGCCACTTACCTCTCCCCTACCTGCCACTTACCTCTCCCCTACCTGCCCCCTACCTTCCACTTACCTGCCGTCTGAAAGTTTCAGTTCCATTGGTTGTTACATCACATGGTCAGTGAGTGGATTCTGAGGGCAGAACCATGTAGCTGGGGGGGGGGGGTATTGTCTGTTGCCCTTAGGTGCATTACCCCCATATCCACATTGCACCCTGGGGCTAAAGGGCAGTTACCTCTCACCCCTTTAAAACTGGAAACATTTTGAATCCATGAAATCGGGTCTGTGGGCACCGGCCAGTGATTGTTGGGGGCCCCGGGGCCCAAGTGGTACAGTCACACCCAGAGGACTCCTTGCTATTGGCTAATCTGTGGGGCAGGAATGATATCTGTGTGGGGGGTGGAACTCTGGCCACTTACCTCCCAATTCTCCTGAATTAGAAAACAACAGCCCTGAACCCAAATCAAGGGGTGGGATTATTGTAGGTGCAACTGGGCGTGGCCAAGGCAGAGCAGTGCCCCTATTGGCCCAGTTTTGTACATTTGCTCTATGGATCCGGTGCCTTTTCGCCATGTATTGGTCCCATTGGATTGGCTGAGAGTAAGGGCGGAGTCTTGATCAGTAGGCGTGGTCTGTGGGACTGGGGTAACTACAGAATGATGCAATAAGGGGCAGTTATTGGCGATGTTGCCTCCCACAATCACCTTCCCCAGGGGAGATGCCGGATCTGCCAGGCCCTGGGCAGAATTATAATTGCCCTTTTGTTCCCCAGTAGAGGGCAATCCTGGCTCCTATCTGCCCCGCAGCCCCACACTGAGTATCACAGACAAAACCTTTATTGCCAACAAACATTTTATTTCCTCTGTAACTATAGGAACCAAAGAGCGGGGGGCATGGAGTCGCAACAAGTTGCCCAGAGGGGGGTAGAATGGCAACAGAGAGGGCATCATGGCAGCTGTAGGATATATGTGTGTATACTGGGGGTATTAGGGCATCTCCCATAGACTGTAGGGCCCCAACCTTCCCTAATCCCCCGGGCACTGTCCCCCTGCCCCGGGGACAGGTTTCATGATGAGAAACAAGATGGCTGCCCTCTTGCCCCCCAGTCAGTCAGTGTGCCAGGGATGGCTGCCCTCTTGCCCCCCAGTCAGTCAGTGTGCCAGGGATGGCTGCCCTCTTGCCCCCAGTCAGTCAGTGTGCCAGGGATGGCTGCCCTCTTGCCCCCAGTCAGTCAGTGTGCCAGGGATGGCTGCCCCTCTTGCCCCCAGTCAGTCAGTGTGCCAGGGATGGCTGCCCTCTTGCCCCAGTCAGTCCAGTGTGCCAGGGATGGCTGCCCTCTTGCCCCCAGTCAGTCAGTGTGCCAGGGATGGCTGCCCTCTTGCCCCCAGTCAGTCAGTGTGCCAGGGATGGCTGCCCTCTTCAGTCAGTCAGTGTGCCAGGGATGGCTGCCCTCTTGCCCCCCAGTCAGTCAGTGTGCCAGGGATGCTGCCCTCTTGCCCCCAGTCAGTCAGTGTGCCAGGATGGCTGCCCTCTGCCCCCCAGTCAGTCAGTGTTGCCAGGGATGGCTGCCCTCTTGCCCCCCAGTCAGTCAGTGTGCCAGGGATGGCTCCCTCTTGCCCCCCAGTCAGTCAGTGTGCCAGGGATGGCTGCCCTCTTGCCCCCAGTCAGTCAGTGTGCCAGGGATGGCTGCCCTCTTGCCCCCAGTCAGTCAGTGTGCCAGGGATGGCTGCCCTCTTGCCCCCAGTCAGTCAGTGTGCCAGGGATGGCTGCCCTCTTGCCCCCAGTCAGTCAGTGTGCCAGGGATGGCTGCCCTCTTGCCCCAGTCAGTCAGTGTGCCAGGGATGGCTGCCCTCTTGCCCCCCAGTCAGTCAGTGTGCCAGGGATGGCTGCCCTCTTGCCCCCAGTCAGTCAGTGTGCCAGGGATGGCTGCCCTCTTGCCCCCAGTCAGTCAGTGTGCCAGGGATGGCTGCCCTCTTGCCCCCAGTCAGTCAGTGTGCCAGGATGGCTGCCCTCTTGCCCCCAGTCAGTCAGTGTGCCAGGGATGGCTGCCCTCTTGCCCCCAGTCAGTCAGTGTGCCAGGGATGGCTGCCCTCTTGCCCCCAGTCAGTCAGTGTGCCAGGGATGGCTGCCCTCTTGCCCCCCAGTCAGTCAGTGTGCCAGGGATGGCTGCCCTCTTGCCCCCAGTCAGTCAGTGTGCCAGGGATGGCTGCCCTCTTGCCCCCAGTCAGTCAGTGTGCCAGGGATGGCTGCCCTCTTGCCCCCCAGTCAGTCAGTGTGCCAGGGATGGCTGCCCTCTTGCCCCCAGTCAGTCAGTGTTGCCAGGATGCTGCCCTGGCCAGGGATGGCTGCCCTCTTGCCCCCCAGTCAGTCAGTGTGCCAGGGATGGCTGCCCTCTTGCCCCCCAGTCAGTCAGTGTGCCAGGGATGGCTGCCCTCTTGCCCCCCAGTCAGTCAGTGTGCCAGGGATGGCTGCCCTCTTGCCCCCCAGTCAGTCAGTGTGCCAGGGATGGCTGCCCTCTTGCCCCCCAGTCAGTCAGTGTGCCAGGGATGGCTGCCCTCTTGCCCCCCAGTCAGTCAGTGTGCCAGGGATGGCTGCCCTCTTGCCCCCCAGTCAGTCAGTGTGCCAGGGATGGCTGCCCTCTTGCCCCCAGTCAGTCAGTGTGCCAGGGATGGCTGCCCTCTTGCCCCAGTCAGTCAGTGTGCCAGGATGGCTGCCCTCTTGCCCCCCAGTCAGTCAGTGTGCCAGGGATGGCTGCCCTCTTGCCCCCAGTCAGTCAGTGTGCCAGGGATGGCTGCCCTCTTGCCCCCCAGTCAGTCAGTGTGCCAGGATGGCTGCCCTCTTGCCCCCCCCAGTCAGTCAGTGTGCCAGGGATGGCTGCCCCTCTTGCCCCCAGTCAGTCAGTGTGCCAGGGATGGCTGCCCTCTTGCCCCCAGTCAGTCAGTGTGCCAGGGATGGCTGCCCTCTTGCCCCCAGTCAGTGTGCCAGGGTTGGCTGCCCTCTTGCCCCCCCAGTCAGTCAGTGTGCCAGGGATGGCTGCCCTCTTGCCCCCCCAGTCAGTCAGTGTGCCAGGGATGGCTGCCCTCTTGCCCCCAGTCAGTGTGCCAGGCCCGGGCACAGGGGCTCATTTCAGTTTGGTGTATGTGAGTTCTGCCATGGCGTCGCGGATATAGCGGAAATACTCCAGGCTGCCCCTGTGCATTCGGCAGTGGTATTTGCCCGAGGTCTTGATGTACTGCAGGAAGTGGGGGGCCCCGGGGAACAGGACGTTGTCAGCCAGGATGATGGTTCCCTCCTGCAGTAGCCCCAGTTCCTCCAGCAGCTTCAGGTCCCGCAGGTAACAGCGCTTCCCATGGTCCATAAAGATAAAGTCCAGTTTCTGTACCGAGTGTTTGTCCTTCAGCTGCGGGATCAGCTCATCCGAGGGGCCCACCAGCAGCTCCACCTGCAGCAGGGGGTACATTATCCTTATTATACAGCCTTGTGCCTTTATATGGGGGGCACAGAACCCCTCAGTGACTGCTAATATCCTTATCATTTACAGTAGGGGGTACATTATCCCTTATAATACATGAGTGATACTCAGAGTTCCCTGTATAACTCAGCCTGCAGCCTTGTGCCTTTATATGGGGGGCACAGAACCCCTCAGTGACTGCTAATATCCTTATCATTTACAGTAGGGGGTACATTACCCCTTATAATACATGAGTGATACTCAGAGTTCCCTGTATAACTCAGCCTGCAGCCTTGTGCCTTTATATGGGGGGCACAGAACCCCTCAGTGACTGCTAATATCCTTATCATTTACAGTAGGGGGTACATTATCCCTTATAATACATGAGTGATACTCAGAGTTCCCTGTATAACTCAGCCTGCAGCCTTGTGCCTTTATATGGGGGGCACAGAACCCCTCAGTGACTGCTAATATCCTTATCATTTACAGTAGGGGGTGCCACCGTGGCTGCCAATTGCCCCACTCACCGTGTCATCGTCAAACCCAGCCAATCGGATCACCTTCTCTGCCACGGCTGCCTTGGTAGGGTTGAAGTCTATGGTGTAGAGGCGGGCGCCCAAGGGCAAGGCCTGGGCAATGATGATGGTGGCGTAGCCGCAGTAAGTGCCCAGTTCCAGTACATTGAGCGGCGCGTTCTCATAGATCAGCCGGTCCAGAATTTTCCCTGAGCAAATGTACAATTCTGTGAGGGGGGGGCACAAATATACTGAGTGCCAGCTTGGCCAACGCCATGGGCACCCCTGAGATGCCCCAAGCAAATTCCCTGCAGTAAAATCCAGGATATTCTGAGACAATTTGCAGTTGGTCTTTATTTTTTATCATTTGCTGTTTTGAATTATTTAGCTTCTAGTTTGGAATTTCAGGGGCTAACTGGTTGCTAAGGGCAAATTTAACCTAGCAACCAGGCAGTGGTTTAAAAGAGAGATAGAGGAGGGGCTAAACAGAAATATAAGGAATAAAAAGTGACAATAATAGGGTCCCCCCCACCCTACCTTTGTGGGGCCCAATGTTGCTGAGGTGCTCGCAGTGGGAGCAGTACTGGTCGAAGGTGTTGAGCACATGTTGGGGGTCCCCGGGGATGGCGTGGGTCAGCACGTACTGGAAGGCCCTCTCCTCCCTAGCAACGCCCGTCGTGTAGTCCTGGAACCGGCGCACCAACACGGCCCGGTAGAACAGCAGGAAGTAGTGGCGGTACCGGATGATCAGAGTGATGATGAAGGGGATGAAGGCCAGCGCTATGGCGGGGGAGACCATCCTGCTGAGGGGGAGCAGGAGAGGAGTTATGGGGGTGTCTGATATGGGCAACCTGTAGCCCAACATGGTCTGTGTGAGTAGTAAGGCAAATGAGACTCCTTGGTACCAAGAGAAGAATTAAGGTGGAATGGGAATTAGCAATAGAGACTCCTTGGTACAAAGAGTAGAATTAAGGTGGAATGGGAATTAGCAATAGAGACTCCTTGGTACAAAGAGTAGAATTAAGGTGGAATGGGAATTAGCAATAGAGACTCCTTGATACAAAGAGTAGAATTAAGGTGGAATGGGAATTAGCAATAGAGACTCCTTGGTACCAAGAGAAGAATTAAGGTGGAATGGGAATTAGCAATAGAGACTCCTTGATACAAAGAGTAGAATTAAGGTGGAATGGGAATTAGCAATAGAGACTCCTTGATACAAAGAGTAGAATTAAGGTGGAATGGGAATTAGCAATAGAGACTCCTTGGTACCAAGAGAAGAATTAAGGTGGAATGGGAATTAGCAATAGAGACTCCTTGGTACAAAGAGTAGAATTAAGGTGGAATGGGAATTAGCAATAGGGACTCCTTGATACAAAGAGTAGAATTAAGGTGGAATGGGAATTAGCAATAGGGACTCCTTGATACAAAGAGTAGAATTAAGGTGGAATGGGAATTAGCAATAGGGACTCCTTGATACAAAGAGTAGAATTAAGGTGGAATGGGAATTAGCAATAGGGACTCCTTGATACAAAGAGTAGAATTAAGGTGGAATGGGAATTAGCAATAGGGACTCCTTGATACAAAGAGTAGAATTAAGGTGGAATGGGAATTAGCAATAGAGACTCCTTGGTACAAAGAGTAGAATTAAGGTGGAATGGGAATTAGCAATAGAGACTCCTTGATACAAAGAGTAGAATTAAGGTGGAATGGGAATTAGCAATAGAGACTCCTTGGTACAAAGAGTAGAATTAAGGTGGAATGGGAATTAGCAATAGAGACTCCTTGATACAAAGAGTAGAATTAAGGTGGAATGGGAATTAGCAATAGGGACTCCTTGATACAAAGAGTAGAATTAAGGTGGAATGGGAATTAGCAATAGAGACTCCTTGGTACCAAGAGTAGAATTAAGGTGGAATGGGAATTAGCAATAGAGACTCCTTGGTACAAAGAGTAGAACTTACCTGGTTAGGGATTTACCTTTGGAACCTTGTTGGCTGGTTGTGGCCCAGTCCTGTCCGTTCCTGTGGGGCTGCTGAGTACCTGGCTAACTATTACCATGTATTATTGATGCGGGTGCCCCAGCCAGTCACAGCCCTCTGGAGGGGAAAGAGGAGAGGCTGATACCTGAGAGGGGAGGTCAGGTTACCTGTGTCTCACAGATGGTGCCCAGGTACCCGCTCAGGCCTCAGCAGGTTACAAGGAGCAAACTGGGCAGATTTCTATAAAGGAGGGGCACTGCCTTGTGACATACAGTTCAACAGCAGGGCTTAATGCTGGGTCTCTGTTGAGAGAACTACACCTCTCAGTGTTCCCAAGAGCCATATGTTGAATGTACACAAGCAACCTGGGGGCTGTAGGGTATGGTGTGAGCAAGCAGGGGGGGCCGCAGGGTACGGGGTGAGCAAGCAGGGGGCACCAGGGTACGGCGTGAGCAAGCAGGGGGGCACCAGGGTACGGCGTGAGCAAGCAGGGGGGCACCAGGGTACGGCGTGAGCAAGCAGGGGGGCACCAGGGTACGGCGTGAGCAAGCAGGGGGGCACCAGGGTACGGCGTGAGCAAGCAGGGGGGCACCAGGGTACGGCGTGAGCAAGCAGGGGGGCACCAGGGTATGGGTTGGCACAAAGAGCCGGATTCCATTCCGTCTCCTTATTTCCCATGAAGCATCGGAACCCCCACGCCAGTGTTTGGGCTGCGCATACGGTGATGCCAATGGCCGCGCAGCAATTTACAGCTCAGTGGAACTTGTTGCCACTTTATAAATATTAATTATCTTCCCAATGTGCAGATTTGTGTATTTGGGGCAATTGGGTAAAACACTTCCGTAGACTTCACTTGGGCACAACGCCCCGGGGTAATGCTTTTGCTCTGGGACAAATACCCATGTGAAGCCCAAAGGCATCTGCTGGCCCTGCCCAGAGAATAGCAGAAATTACACGTAAACAGGCCGGGTACCTATGGGCATGGGAGGGCCCAAACTGGCACGTAACTCCGCTGGGCCAGCATTGCTAGGTGACAGCAATCATTAGCCTTTTGGCTGCAGAAAGTCCACGTGTTCCTTAACTGGTTCAGCCCAACACGTTTCCAAACTGGCTCCTGATTGGGTGGCTGTTGGGGCCCGCCCATTTGTGGGCAGTTTAATAATCAGATTAAGTGAAATCTACTATTTACCTCATGGCAGCCCTTAAATACAAGCGGCAGAATCGGTAAGAGCTGAGCAAAAGCAGAGGAACCACAACCACACTCGCTCTACAAGATGTCTCTTTATAAGAACTATATAAAACTGTGTAACGTATAAACAAATACAGGGCTGTTATAAAAATGGGGAATGATTGTGTGGGCTGAACCCTCTGTAACGAGGATCCCCCCACCCTGGGCCCCCCGGTACCGGACAGAGCGGGTCTCTAGCTCAGCAGTCAGTCCATCATTAAATGAAAATCCCCATCTCCCGGGGGGGCCGTTCCCTGCTCTGTAGGAACTTGTTCTGACATCTGTTTCTTATTATAGGAATGGGGGGGGGGGGGGGGTGTCTGCGCAGCCCCAGGGCACAGCTCATGAGTAAGGAGAAAGGACAAAGGGTTCATTATATACAGGGTCTCTGCACCCACACGTACAGGGGTAGAAGGCCTGAGGGTGAATGGGGGGCCAGCGGAGTGTTGCTTGGCTGATGCTGGGGGGGGGGGAGGAATGGACATAAAGAAGCCCCCCTGTCAGTTCTATAGACCCCCATATACTTCTATAAGGAAGCACATATACTGACTAAGCACAGTGGGTGGGCCTATAGGGGATTCTCACTGACCCTCTGTGGGCGGAGCCATGGGAAATAGGGCCACCATTGCCCCCCCTCCCCCACACACACAAACTAACATGAATTAAAATGAGAGTTAGCCCTTGGGCCCACGGTTCCTCAGTCCCAGGCAACATACACTTTAGTCCCACTGTCGGTGCCGGCCCACAAACCCAATAGAACAATGCATCTAGGGAGGACTCCGGGCTGTTCCAGCTGCTGATTATATCCCACAGATGCCAACAGGTTAGCAGTTCTATCCAATCAGAGCTGGCGGCACCGGAGGGACCACCGAGACCCAAATGAATGGGCGGGTTCCGGGGACAAGATACCGGACCCCCCTCTCCGTGCCACTAGCAGTACCTAGCATTGCAGCTTACGCACAGTTCTGGAGAATCTCTTGGTTTCCTTCTCGCTCTTTTGCCACTTTCGGACCCAGGAGATGACCAGCCTGTCGTCGGCCCGGTGACCCAGAACCAGCACGGTGGCCCCTGGCTCGTGAATGTCCTGGCAGAGGCAGTTGTCCCCATCCGACAGCCACAGCACGGTCTTCCTCAGCTCCTCGTCGCTCCAGCCCTTGCTCTTGTACACGGTCCGACTCCTCGCCTCCGGGACCACCATGACGTCTCCTTCCAGGGTGGAGACCGAGCGGATGTTTATCTTCAGAGCTATGAGACACAGGGGGAGGAGTCAGATGGAACGGGGGGCACAAGGGGGTACCCTTACCCCTTGAGTGGGTTCCCCAAGCATGGCATCACTACCAACCCATCTGATTGGCTCCATCAGCCGGCTAAGAGAAGGGTGGAGCTACACACTGAGCTTACTGATTGGTCTGTTGGGGAAGCTGCCTGTTACTCACTATTACCCCACTGGACAGCCGGACCGTTGCCCCATGGATGAACTGGCAGCTCTGCCAGTCTGCGGTGGCACTCGGATAGTTCTGCCCGTGCCCAATATACAGAACTGTCTCATCCTTATTATCCTGCCTGATCGCTGCCAATGCCGGACACACCAGGTCCCACCAGTCTAGTTTAGCAGCCAGTCACTTAACAGTGGATTCTGGGAGTTGCAGTTTAACAACATCTGGAACAACTCAATACCATGGGGCAGTTTCTATAAATATAATTTAGACTGTACAGCACAGGGGAGCAGGATCTGGGGGGATTTCCTGAGACCCCTGTCATGTGAGTCACTGTAGAACGTATTCATTTATACCCATGGCGCCCCATGAATGGCCTTAGTGGGGTGTTGCCTAAAGCTTCTCCCTTTAGTCCTACCCCCGGACCCACACCCCCCACCATGTGACCTGCACTCACCAAAATCAGAGGAGCAGTAGTTCTGTAGGAAATCCTTGTCAGCATCACCCCGGTTACGGCAGGCGGAGCAGGGGGCCTCTGTAAACGATAAGGATATTAGGAGTCATGTATTATAAGGGATAATGTACCCCCTACTGTAAATGATAAGGATATTAGCAGCCACTGAGGGGTTCTGTGCCCCCCATATAAAGGCACAAGGCTGCAGGCTGAGTTATACAGGGAACTCTGAGTATCACTCATGTATTATAAGGGATAATGTACCCCCTACTGTAAATGATAAGGATATTAGCAGTCACTGAGGGGTTCTGTGCCCCCCATATAAAGGCACAAGGCTGCAGGCTGAGTTATACAGGGAACTCTGAGTATCACTCATGTATTATAAGGGATAATGTACCCCCTACTGTAAATGATAAGGATATTAGCAGCCACTGAGGGGTACATCTCCTTAGTCTCTAGGCAGGGAATTGCAGGGGGTAGAACCCTGTGTACTCACAATGACATTTACTATGTACAGATGAATTATGGGTACTTACCTTCTTTCACCTCTTGCTGCTTATCCTCGCTGCCAGCAGGGGGCACACACAGCTCATTTCCCAGAGGGAACTGGGTACAGTTGAACATATCAGGCCAGGGGAAGCCAAAGGCTGCCATGACAGGGGTGCAGCCGTCCCGCACTGCCTCGCACAGGGAGCGGCACGGGTACACGGCCTCCTCCAGCTCGCTCAGGCACACGGGGGCAAAGAGAGAACACAGGAACTTCTTGGTGTCTGCGTGGCACTGCTTGGTGAGGAGCGGAACCCAGGAGCCCGCCTGCTGCAGAACCTCCTTCATGGTGTCGTGGCCCAGTAGGTTGGGCAGGCGCATCTCGCTGTAGCCCACGCCGTGGCACAGGGTCATACTGCTGGGGATGGCTTTGCAGCTGCTCTTACGGGTGCTCAGCTGGGTGAGAATGAAGGGCAGGGCCGCTGAGGGGCACAGGTTGCCCACGATGCCCAGGAACAGCAGCAGGAACCTCATGGCTCAGATATGGGGGGGACTTTCAGCTGCAAAAGAGCAGGTGGACCAGTGATTATCATTTATGGGGGGGGGGTTACCCCCCTTCCACTCATCCCCTCCCAATAATCACCCTTGTACCCCCCTTCCACTCATCCCCTCCCAATAATCACCCTTGTACCCCCCTTCCACTCATCCCCTCCCAATAATCACCCTTGTACCCCCTTACCACTCATCCCCTCCCAATAATCAGCCTTGTACCTCCCTTCCACTCATCCCGCCTCTCCCAATAATCACCCTTGTACCCCCTTCCACTCATCCCCCTCCCAATAATCACCCTTGTACCCCCTTCCACTCATCCCCTCCCAATGATCAGCCTTGTACCCCCCTTCCACTCATCCCCCTCCCAATAATCAGCCTTGTACCCCCCCTCCACTCATCCCCTCCCAATAATGCAACCTTGTACCCCCCTTCCACTCATCCCCCTCCCAATAATCAGCCTTGTACCCCCCTTCCACTCATCCCCCTCCCAAATAATCAGCCTTGTACCCCCCTTCCACTCATCCCCTCCCAATAATCAACCTGTACCCCCTTCCACTCATCCCCCTCCCAATAATCAAGCCTTGTACCCCCCTTCCACTTCATCCCCCTCCCAATAAATCAGCCTTGTACCCCCCTTCCACTCATCCCCCTCCCAATAATTAGCCTGACCCCCTTCCACTCATCCCCCTCCCAATAATCAGCCTTGTACCCCCCTTCCCACTCATCCCCTCCCAATAATCACCCTTGTACCCCCCTTCCACTCATCCCCCTCCCAATAATCAGCCTTGTACCCCCCTTCCACTCACCCTTCAATCCCCCTCCCAATAATCAGCCTTGTACCCCCCTTCCACTCATCCCCCTCCCAATAATCAGCCTTGTACCCCCTTCCACTCATCCCCCTCCCAATAATCAGCCTTGTACCCCCTTCCACTCATCCCCTCCCAATAATCACCCTTGTACCCCCCTTCCACTCATCCCCTCCCAATAATCAGCCTTGTACCCCCCTTCCACTCATCCCCCTCCCAATAATCAGCCTTGTACCCCCCTTCCACTCATCCCCTCCCAATAATCAGCCTTGTACCCCCCTTCCACTCATCCCCCTCCCAATAATCAGCCTTGTACCCCCTTCCACTCATCCCCCTCCCAATAATCAGCCTTGTTACCCCCTTCCACTCATCCCACCTCCCAATAATCAGCCTTGTACCCCCCTTCCACTCATGCCCCTCCCAATAATCAGCCCTTGTACCTCCCTTCCACTCATGCCCCTCCCAATAATCAGCCTTGTACCCCCTTCCACTCATGCCCCTCCCAATAATCAGCCTTGTACCTCCCTTCCACTCATGCCCCTCCCAATAATCAGCCTTGTACCCCCACTATAAGTCCCCCAGTATCCCCCCTGTCTGGGAGCCCCCATTGTCACTTACTGACTTCTCTCTATTTATTATTGCACAAATCTGACAGATTCTCACGTGGGTTCTAATCTCAGCGCTGACAGAACCGGAAGGATCCCCTGAAATGATGCTGAACCCCCATCTGGCTGGAACCAACACAGTGATGTGGTACCAGAACACAATGATGGGCTAATGTCGCCCCATAGAACCAAATATACTGGGACACTGGCCCAGAACAAGCCTAGAACGTTGCTGGTAACAGCTCAGCCCGTTAGTGAGGAGCCAAGGAACCAGCAGCGGTTCGGACTCAGGGTGGGGCAGGACAATCCCAGCACAGTTCTGATCCATTTCACAATTCAGTTGCTTTATAAGAATATTAGTTATCTCCACGCCCAATGGGGGTTCTATCACCCTGATACCCCGTCTGTCCCCCCAGGATTCTGAGGCTCCACATTAGGCACCTCCACCCCCAGTTTTATTACTTTTTGCCTCTCTTTGGGGTCCAACACCCCCAAGTCCCCATTAACTCAGTTATATGAAACATCACTCTATCAGCTACAGAATATCTGGGGCAGCAAATAAGCATTCACCCCCAAGTCTCACCGTAACTGGCTGTAGCTATGGGCCCCCTGGTTTGGCCAGCAGCCCCCAACTGCCACTGAGATACACAGAATATTGACCAAATCAAAGGGAAAAGAAGCAGGGGGCATTTAAAGGGTTGGAAATCTCCCTGCCCAGAACCACTGGGCACCCGTAAGTTACCCCAGTAGGGCAATGAGCCGATACAAATTCCCCCATTGCCCCCAGGCGTGTTCCTCCCATCTACATGCACAGTGGGTAACACTGGGGCCCCAGTTGGCACATCCCGCAGGTTATCACCGAGCAAGCTTACTGCCCCCGGGGTAACTTACCTCTAACAGTGCCTCAGGGTTCTGCCAATGAGTTGCACAATAGGGAATCAGAAGTCCATAGAAGGGCCGAGTACTTCTCAGTGTGACATCCAGAAGGGCGTCCCATCAGCAAGAAGCAGCCCTAGTGCCCCACAGGCTAACCGGAGGGATGGCACTGGGGCATTACAAGGGCCACAATGGTGCCCACAATCCCTACAAACTGACCCCCCAGGTTCTTGTGTAGAGGGAGCGACCCAGTCCCCCGGCAGCAGCAGCAGAACAATAGGAAATGATCAGCCCAAGTTTAACTTCAACTCCATACACCCCTGCTCGGCTCTGTGGGCTCGGCTCTGTGGGCTCGGCTCTGTGGGCTCTGTGGGCTCGGCTCTGTGGGCTCTGTGGGCTCGGCTCTGTGGGCTCGGCATGTCCCAACTGCTCGGCGAGGGGCTGATCCACTGGGAATGTGTTGAGTCTTGAAGGCACAGCTGCTGGGGGGGGGGGGCAGTAATTAGTGCCCCATTGCATGCTGGGTACTACAAGGCTGGGGGCCCTGCAGGCACAGGACAGGAATTCCCTGCCATTGGGATCATAAACATTTCCAGGCAGAGTGGAATTTCCATGAAAGAACATAATGAGCCGGGGACAAGAAGGGCCCCTCACACTGCCCCTCGTACAGCCCCCCTCTGCCCCTCGTACAGCCCCCCTCTGCCCCTCGTACAGCCCCCTCTGCCCCTCGTACAGCCCCCCTCTGCCCCACTCTGCCCCTCGTACAGCCCCCCTCTGCCCCTCGTACAGCCCCCCTCTGCCCCTCGTACAGCCCCCCTCTGCCCCACTCTGCCCCTCGTACAGCCCCCCTCTGCCCCTCGTACAGCCCCCCTCTGCCCCACTCTGCCCCTCGTACAGCCCCCCTCTGCCCCTCGTACTGCCCCACTTTGCCCCCTCACACTGCCCCACTTTGCCCCCTCACACTGCCCCACTTTGCCCCCTCACACTGCCCCACTCTGCCCCCTCACACTGCCCCACTCTGCCCCCTCACACTGCCCCACTCAGGTCCCTCACACTGCCCCACTCTGCCCCCTCACACTGCCCCACTCTGCCCCCTCACACTGCCCCACTCAGGTCCCTCACACTGCCCCACTCTGCTCCTCACACAGCCCCACTTTGCCCCCTCACACTGCCCAACTCGGGCCCCTCGTACAGCCCCACTCTGCCCCTTGTACTGCCCCACTTTGCCCCCTCACACTGCCAAACTCGGGCCCCTCATACAGCCCCACTCTGCCCCCTACACTGCCCCACTCTGCCCCTCACACTACCCCAGGCACATGAGATTTACCCAAGTAGGCACAGAGGAACATAAAACCGAAGTGCCCAGAGATGTGGGTATCACCCCGGTGCTGCACCGCTGGTGCCAAAGCCAAAATCATCCGTCCCACAATGCACCTCATGCTCCTGCTATTGGGCATTTGGGGCCCTTGGAAGGAGGGGGGGTACAGAGTTTCCCCAGTGGGCAGAGAGACTATGAGCTGATCCTGATGGGCAGCCGCTCATTACACAGCCCCAATAGGGGCTCAGTCCCGCAGGGAGAGACACACAGCCATATGGACAAGTAGTCAGTGTGTGCCCCACACAAATTGTGAACCTCACATGCACCCACCCAGCCTCTCACCCTATGGCAGCTCATAGCAACCATCTGGGTGACAACAGGAGGCGTCGCTGGGCCATTACACTGACCAATGGGGAGATGTGAGCGCTGCCCAGTACCCTGACCCACTAGGGGCGCCATTTCCTTACAGGTAGGGAGCAGTATGGCAGCTCCCGCATGCAATAACAAATAATATAAGGCTCACTGCTCCCACATTTGCCCCACATATAAGCAGGGTACGTAGTGCGGGCAACAACTGGAAACAAATCCTGATTTCCAGACCTGGGGCAAATTCCAGGGAAGACAGTTTCCCAGAGAGCCAATCAGAATTCTGCTTTCATTTTAGCATTTGTTGCAGTTAAATGATCACAGTTTTGGATTGGCTACTGCTCTGCCCCTGTTCCATGAGCCCCACCAACAGAGGGGAAGAAGCTCTGCCCCCCCCCCCCCACTTCCCGTGAAACCCCCATATACCCCTGCTCTTCGCGAGCCATGCCCCTACAGCTCCCAGTACCCTTTGGCTTCAGCATTAGATTATTAAACATCTCCAAACCCCCCCTTGGTTCCACTGTTTCCTCACATACAGGCTGCAGTATAAATACAACTGAGGCACTATGGGAGTTGTAGTTCAGCGAGAGGCATTAGATCCCTGCATGGCCCCATGGGTTCCTTTGGGTGCTGAGCAACTTACCCTGCAGTGAGGGGCAGGCTTTTGTGGCCCCACTGGGGGCAATAATAATAATAATCAGTGTGTGACTGAGCCTGTATGGTCTCCCCCATTTACAGCTTTATGGCCCTGTCCCTCCTTCTCTTCAAAGCTAAAGGCAGTTCCTTTATTGCAGGAGGATCAAAGAGCCAAACCTGTAGCCATTAGCCCTGCCCTGCTAGTCACAGCCATAAAGTGCTAGCCCCGCGGCACAAACCTGCCAGGGTACAAAATAGGCCCTGGCAGTTTAACTATACCCCCCCCCCCCAACTCAATAAATAGTGACTGTCTGTGGCACCTTACAGCCCCCCTGGCATTCCCAGTACCCAGAGGCACAAACAGCCCCCCCAGCCCAATAAATAGTGACTGTCTGTGGCACCTTACAGCCCCCCCGGCATTCCCAGTACCCAGAGGCACAAACAGCCCCCCCCCCAGCCCAATAAATAGTGACTGACTGTGGCACCTTACAGCCCCCCTGGCATTCCCAGTACCCAGAGGCACAAACATCCCCCCCCAGCCCAATAAATAGTGACTGTCTGTGGCACCTTACAGCCCCCCTGGCATTCCCAGTACCCAGAGGCACAAACAGCCCCCCCCCCAGCCCAATAAATAGTGACTGTCTGTGGCACCTTACAGCCCCCCCGGCATTCCCAGTACCCAGAGGCACAAACAGCCCCCCCCCCAGCCCAATAAATAGTGACTGTCTGTGGCACCTTACAGCCCCCCTGGCATTCCCAGTACCCAGAGGCACAAACAGCCCCCCCAGCCCAATAAATAGTGACTGTCTGTGGCACCTTACAGCCCCCCTGGCATTCCCAGTACCCAGAGGCACAAACAGCCCCCCCAGCCCAATAAATAGTGACTGTCTGTGGCACCTTACAGCCCCCGGCATTCCCAGTACCCAGAGGCACAAACAGCCCCCCCCAGCCCAATAAATAGTGACTGTCTGTGGCACCTTACAGCTCCCCCGGCATTCCCAGTACCCAGAGGCACAAACAGCCCCCCCCAGCCCAATAAATAGTGACTGTCTGTGGCACCTTACAGCCCCCCTGGCATTCCCAGTACCCAGAGGCACAAACAGCCCCCCCAGCCCAATAAATAGTGACTGTCTGTGGCACCTTACAGCTCCCCCGGCATTCCCAGTACCCAGAGGCACAAACAGCCCCCCCAGCCCAATAAATAGTGACTGTCTGTGGCACCTTACAGCCCCCCTGGCATTCCCAGTACCCAGAGGAACAAACAGCCCCCCCAGCCCAATAAATAGTGACTGTCTGTGGCACCTTACAGCCCCCCTGGCATTCCCAGTACCCAGAGGCACAAACAGCCCCCCCCAGCCCAATAAATAGTGACTGTCTGTGGCACCTTACAGCCCCCCTGGCATTCCCAGTACCCAGAGGCACAAACAGCCCCCCCCAGCCCAATAAATAGTGACTGTCTGTGGCACCTTACAGCCCCCCTGGCATTCCCAGTACCCAGAGGCACAAACAGCCCCCCCCCCCAGCCCATTAAATAGTGACTGTCTGTGGCACCTTACAGCCCCCCTGGCATTCCCAGTACCCAGAGGCACAAACAGCCCCCCCAGCCCAATAAATAGTGACTGTCTGTGGCACCTTACAGCCCCCTGGCATTCCCAGTACCCAGAGGCACAAACAGCCCCCCCCAGCCCAATAAATAGTGACTGTCTGTGGCACCTTACAGCCCCCCTGGCATTCCCAGTACCCAGAGGCACAAACAGCCCCCCCCCCAGCCCAATAAATAGTGACTGTCTGTGGCACCTTACAGCCCCCCTGGCATTCCCAGTACCCAGAGGCACAAACAGCCCCCCCAGCCCAATAAATAGTGACTGTCTGTGGCACCTTACAGCCCCCCTGGCATTCCCAGTACCCAGAGGCACAAACAGCCCCCCCCAGCCCAATAAATAGTGACTGTGGCACCTTACAGCCCCCCTGGCATTCCCAGTACCCAGAGGCACAAACAGCCCCCCCAGCCCAATAAATAGTTACTGTCTGTGGCACCTTACAGCCCCCCTG